>NC_142504.1:92318936-92660721 GCF_057876585.1 Rhinolophus sinicus
TACTTGTCCTCAACTGACTTCACACAGCACCATATGCTCAGGAGAATTTCCTTATATTAGCACATTATTCCCCTTGGCGTAAAGATAGGATTTCTATCGGGAAAAAAAACCTATGTGAGTGAATCCAATCTCCCACTCGCAGTGGCATGAGCATGACATTGGTTTCATCTAAAATTGGAATTAAAATCTATCTTGGTCACTAACTGTGCTTTTTTGGATAAGTTATTTTAAACTTTCCGGTTCTTCTCACTTATGAACTGGTGATAATGCCATAGTACGGAATTGCTTTGAAGTATAAAAATACTACATATTTTATGCTAAAGTAATTGATCAAGAAATGGCAATGTGTTGTGTCAATGTACCTGCAATTGGAGGCCCCTTGGTGCCTGTAACATTAACTAGAGGACAGCCATTGTACTGCTGCTGCTGATAAAATCCAGCCAAGACAGGGTAAATCTGTGGGTAAAACTAAACACTCTGATGCTTTTACCCCTCTGTCTCTTATTATATTTTGCCCAAGTGGAGTTCATGCTTCTGACTTCAAGGCATCTTCTCAAATAAATAAACAGTTACTACTGCTTGTCTATTACTCCTGCTTCATAAATGTCTCACCACTCTGCTACAGCCTGTTTCGTCATGCCCTTCAGGCTGGAACAGTAGCCCTCAACAGTGGCTATGTGTGAAGAATTCCTAAGAGGTACAAGGACATGGAGAGATTAAACAGAATCAATTTCTAGATCCTCTACTTCTTGTGGTGTAGCTTCTTTCCTGCCTCCATTTCACAGTCATAGTCTGAATCACTCACCCAAGGAAAAGCCAGCAGAGCACCACATAAGGGGAAATTAGGTCATTTCTATGATCAGGTAACTGCAATTGCCTTTTTTTTTCTTTCAAGTTATCTAATGTCATGTAACAAATTATCCCTAAACGTAGTGGTTTAAAACAACAATTGATGACTTCTCATGAGTCCATACATTATCTTTGTTTCCATCTTGCTTGGGCTAACTCATGGCTACAGCTAATGAGTTGGCTGGGGTGGGGCTCAGCTTAGATGCTGGGAAGGCTGAACTCACCCTCTCTACGTGGTCTCAGGGTGACTCTTTCTTCATAAGCTCCTATAATTCAGTAGTTTGGTCTGGGCTCAACCTCAAATCCCTACACAGTCTAATGAAGGCTATGATTCCTTCTCAGAATAATGATTTTAAGTTACAAAAATATAAGATTTATAAGAAACCAATTATATTAAAATATAGTTGCAATATATTATAAAAACCAAATTTGTGATATAGTTCTATGCATGATTGTTGTACATACGACACAATTTAGTAGCAGGCCTAATAACTACTATAATTTTGAATGATATTTCAAGTTATCTGTGACAACAGTATGTAATGTGAAAATATCTGTGGTGTCTATTGTTGACAGCCTTGGGAACTGTTAATAATACTGTGATTTGAAGCCTACATTCATAATTAAGGAAAATAATAAATTTTAGTTATAGGTTAATGAAGAGGAAGATGCAATATTTTCCCCATCCAAATTCATAACCCACTAAAATCTGTACATGAATCTTTTGGGAAGTTTATGGACTCCAGGGTAAGAGTCTCACAGATTAATGTGTTTAGCTTTTATCTCCCTAGGTAAATTGGGGCAGTTCTTCAGAAACCTAGTGAGCATGTGGGTGAGAACTGTGTTCCTAGAAGATGCTAAATGGTTTACTTAAAGAAGTAGTTAATGGACTAGTAAAGTTCAGAAAATATTTTTGGAATTTGTCTGAAATTAGTTATCACATCTAGATTTGTCTTGGATATATTTTTTTCCCCATAAATATGTTTTAAATTCTAGAGCTAGAAATTGCAATTATCTTTTGTTATGGATGGTGGTTGTTAGAACTATCAGTAATGACAAAAATAAAATTAACAAGAATTAAAAACAATATCAGCTGAGCATATCTTATCTGGTGGATCTTTCCGTGTGTGTGTGTGTGTGTGTGTGTGTGTGTGTGTGTGTGTATTGTATATATTGCATTATGTAATCATTCATTTATTCAAACAAGGAGACATTGAGGTGCCTACTTCCTACTATTTTCTATAACTGATTGTAACTAAATGACTAACATACATGAATTCTCATTGCTGAAAGTGACATTCCAAGACAATTTGTCTGTGAACAAAATTTCCACTGTGTGAAAACTAAACTTCACTCCATAAATTTACAAGCTACAATCCAGATTTCAGTTAAGTAGTATGATCTACTGAATTTGCCACTAAAATAACAGTAGCTATTCAGATAGACTCTATATTTTCAACCGTTACTTTAGGATTATTCTCAGAGTATATTCTTATTATATACTCAGAAGATTAATATCATTATTATCCCCACTTTAGAGATGAGGAAAGGGAGCTCTGCAAAGGTCAAGGTTACTTGCCCTAGATTGCAAAAAAAAAAAAAAAATAAGTCTGAAGTCCCTGAGTTTAGACTCAATCTTTAGGTCTGTCTGACACCAAATTGTGTTCTCTGCTGTCTGTTAGTTTATCAATCTATTTAAATACTTATTCATTCTTTTAACAAATATTAAGGTATATTAATGACATTCTTAATATATGCCAATTACATTTTAGGTTCTCAACATGAACATCTTTCTAATAATTGATCTAGTCATCTGACGCTCTGTCACCTGTGGATATGTTTATACTATTCTCTATGGCGTCATACTGCTTGACTTTCATGCATTTTACTTCTTGACACCAACAGAACACACTTTATCTGAAGCTCTCACTGTGTTTCTGGAATATGATCAGAGAATGCCTGGCCCCAGAATGGAGGCATCAACTCTGGTATAGTTAGCACTTTCAACTTCCCCTAGCTCTATAGATGCACATGTCTTCATATTTTATGCACCTTATTGTTATATGTTCACTGCATGAAGAATTAAATAGCCCTTCCAAGAAAAGAGAATGTAAGATTGATAATAGAAGGTCAACTAAAGCTGAAAAATTAGATATACTGTCTTCAGTAAAAAAGAAGGGAACTGCTACCCTACACTCCTCAGAGACTGCGTGATGTAATCATTCATTTATCCAAACAAACAGATATTAAGTGCCTACTTCTACTATTTTCTGTAACTAAATCTAACTAAATGACTAACAAACCTGAATTCTCATTGCTGAAAGTAACATTCCAAGACAATTTGTCTGTGAACAAAATCTTCCACTGTGTGAAAACTAAACTTTGTTACATAAAATTACAAGCTGCAATCCAGATTTCAGCTAAGTAGTATGATCTACTGAATTTGCCACTAAAATAAAAGTAGGTATTCAGATAGACTGTCTCTATATTTTCAACTCTTAGTTTAGGAGTATTCTCAGAATGTCAAAGACATTTGTATGGTAACTGGCCTTACCTATAATCTAGCCCACATCTGTTTCCTGTAAATTCCTTCTTTAAGCCGCTAGGTAGAGAGAGAGAGAAAAAAAAAAAATGACCCGTCTTTAAATATAAATAACAAATACCACTTGCTGCTCTTCTTTGAAGAATTAAAATTGATTTTCTCCTGTATGAGAGATGATCTGGCTTGGGTGAGCATATAGTATCTTCAGTCACAAATGATGCTACAACATTTGCTCTGAAGAAAACAAAATGTGGCTGTGGCTGAGATACTTTTTCAAGCATTGAACAAAGTTCAAGCCAGGAAAGGATACAGCCTTCTGACAAACAGAAATCATGCTGGAAGAGTTTTCATTGTGGGACAAACAAAGTTCTTCCAAAATCCTTTTGTTTTGAGTGTGTTATAGATAAGAAAGCCCTAGAAAACTTCAGAATAGCATAAGCCAACATTTAATGTGGTTACTGAAATCTAAGGTGAAGAAAAAACAGCTACTGTTAGCAGGATGACTCATCTGTAGGAAATGCAGTTCTTTCTTCAATTCTCACTAGCTTTAGGGGTTCTCCCTGTGTCTCTGGAGTCAAGTTGCCAAGGGAAACAAGACACGTTGTCAAAGAACCATCTTGGTCCAGAGACATTGGTTTTGTGAAGGATCTTTTGAAATGGACTAAGAAATAGAGTTTCTATTCCATCAAAGTAGTGACTGCTTGAAAGATATCTAGGATCAATAACATTTCTCAAATTAGCAATTTTAAGTTTCTTCCTTGTATCTCACAAAGTTCCATAAATCTCTAATTATATTTGAAATTAAAAATTGCAATATATTTAACATTTGAGCACTTGATGAAGACTTCTAATACTTTTCCTTTCTTTCTTGCTTTCTTGCTTTCTTTCTTTCATTTTCCGTAAATTTCACTGCCTTGGTTCCATAAACTAGCAAGTGAAGGGGAACAGCAGTTACTCTGTTACGTAAAAAGTGCAGCCACACATTGTGTTCTGCCGCAGTGCCTTACATTTGGGGAAGGTTTTTATCACTCAGTACAAATACATTTTAATTGTTCCCTGAACAAAGACATCCCAACCAAGCTCTTTGTGTGGGTGTGCACTGTTGTAGTTCTGAAGTAGGAATTTCTGGCAAACAGTGCACCCACCTGGCACCAAAGAAAAATTACATAATAGTGAGCGTGCGTTAGGCCTCGGAGTTTATGAGGTGCACTTGCTACCTGGCCACTGCGTTTTTGTCAGTGCATGATCTGTGGATGACAAATGGTGTCTCTCTCTACCAGACCATGAAACAAAGGTTTCCAAATATTCCTAGTGTCCGCTTTCTCCTTCTTATTCTCTTTTTCATTTGTCCCTTTTACTATCAGAGAGGATCTTAGACATCATTATATTCAATTATCTCATTTTACAGATTATAAAATTGAGGCACAGAATGTCTAGTAAGTGGCAAAAGAGAGCTGGAATTGGAGACCAAGACCTAAAGAGAGCTTTGATCCACAAGTATTGAAGGAAGGTCAGAGCAACTTCTCCTCGGACTCTGTTAGAGCCAATAATATTTTGATGAAAAACTCATTCAGTTTATCCTATAATAGACACTATAGAAATGTAGGAGATTATCCCATAAAAAAGAAAGAGCCACTTCCATAGATATTTGGAAAAAAGAATCCTTCTTTAATCTGCAAATTGGATCATATTATTCTCAATGGAATTTCCCCCATAAAAGGTGGTAATGTGTAACAGATCTAAGAGACCCTTTCATATCCTCAGTGACTATAAATATAAGACTTAACACATTGAAATAAATTTCTCTTGAGTTACATTTTTATTGTGATACTACAATCTCCTGTGCATGTCCTTATTTATACTATAAGTAGAGGGACTTTCCAACATTCATCAAACTTTGTATCTTATTTGGTAAGAATTTTTGCACTTGTCAGGTTTCTTTTTTTGGACACACATTATGTATGTGTATGTGTATATGCACACACATACACACAGAGTCAGGAATAATAAGCAAATTGAGACTGTAAGCCATGTAAGGAGGGGAGCAGAGTCAGGGCTATCAACATGGTTTCCTATTATTCAGGGGATAATCTGAACATTCATTCATTTTGGTTATACCAGTAAGTGACGCTGCTACCACTGAAAGTCAGGTCATTCTGCTTCTAAAACTTTCCAATGAAAGAGGAGATGTCAACAAGTTTGAGTGAAAAAATACAAGAGGGAGGAAGGGGGCAAGTTTTTAATATTTTATAAAATAAAACTGTAAGACCTATCAGGAAGTGGTCTAAATCTCATATAGTCTGCTCTATTTGTCTACACTGCTTATGCTTTCCCTGAATTCTTGATCACTGTTTCAATTTTAATTTAGGTTCTCTCATATCTTCTCAAAATAAACTTTCAACCAAAGATCATTAATTTTATTACTAACTCTCCTCTTTTTAAATCGGCATATATAGGACAGTGCCAAAAATATTTACTAGTCAACACTGCATTTTAATTTTGTAGCAGGTCTTTATGATTACATGTGTTAGAGATGGGATTTATTTATTATGCTCTGTTTTTAGTTTTGTTTTTCCTATCCCGTACTGTGTTAAAAGCCCACACCTCAGGCTAGTCTACCATAGAATCATACCCACTGTGGACATCCAAGGAACTCTGGAGACCAATAAAGATTAGGTGAATAGGCACAAAGCTATTGAAAGGTCAATCCGTATTCCTCACACGTTTTTGTCTGAGTCCTTTCTTTGGTTCATGTTCAAGAATAAAAGGATAAACAAAACAAACAAAAAAGCCAGGAAAAGAAAAGCTTTCTTAACATTTTCCACTTTTTTCAAGAATAAGTTGTTTTGCTTCACTGTAGTTTGAAAATATGCCATTTGTAAGACTGATCCAATGCTGGGATAAAGAATATGTTCTGAAAATCTCTTTTAGAAAGATTTATAATATTAACCTCAGGCTATTTTAAGTCTCCGTCGATCTTTATGAAAACAGCCAAGAGATCCATTTGTTTTCCGGACAGTAGAAAGTCTCTGTTGCCTTTTGTCAACCATGATTGAACAAATGACTTTGGGTCAAAGTGATTCAGTTGTGAAGTGCCTGGGGTCCTGCCAGCCCACTAGAATACAGACTCAAAAAACAGTCACTTTGGGCCTGAGTTGCCCATTGCAGCCAGGGGCTAAGAAGTCCTACTCAATTTTTCTGGGACTAACACCATTATGGACCATCCTAAACCCAGGATTAATAGGAACCAGTACAGTGGCTACATGTCGACGAATGGCCTGTATGCCTGGTCAGACACTGAATAGTCTACCAAACTACTCAGTCTGGTTTTTCATTCTTATTTTTCTCCTATGCAACCAACTAATTATGTGATAATGTCAGCAAAAGACTCAGTTCCTCGGTTATTCTTTATTCTCCTAAAAGTGCCAGAGATCTGTCCAAGGCATTGAATGAGGATAACAGACACCCTGTTTAGCTAACAGGAAGTTAGAATGTATTATCTATTACTCCAACTCTATAGTCTTGTGCAAAGTCAAATCATTTATACCATCACTATTACCAAAACCCTTTTTCTGCCAAGACTTACCGCCCATCAGGGCATTCTTCTTTCCTGAAACAAGTGTAGTGAGTTTTAAGAAATCATTAATGGGCACATTTATATAATGGCAACCTGCTTCTTCCTGACATTTTTTTTTCTAAGTACTTGCCCTTGTCATCACTGCACACCATCACCCCTCCTCTGTTCACACACACAAATACATATACACATATGCACATACACACCCCCTTATGGTACAAGCAGTCTAGTCAATTCAGGATTCATTATGAATTTGTAGTTTTTTTGTTTTTCTGTCTGTTTTTCCCTGCCTGTATTCTATCTTTATTATACCCTCGCTGGTGAGGTGTCTGTATGAATTGGTACCAAGGCTGCCTAATACATGCCAATGAAGAAATTATTTTCTCAAGACATGATTAGTTTACTAATTTGTTTAAAACATTGTGTATTAATGCCTGGCTTCAGGAAGTTCACAGTCTGGTTTTGGCACTTCTCTTTGGGTGCCCCTGAGTATATTTTTCATTGAGGATGTTACATCTGGATGTGGTGTACATTTTTTATTGTTGGCTCCCAGAGGACAAGGAACTTGCCTACTTATCTCACTCTGCATAGAATCATGCACATATCAGTACTTAGCAAATCTTTTCTCTTGCTGCTACTGATGATGATTAATAGTGTTCTTCTCCAGCATTCTCCAAACCCTTACAAAACGCATTAATTATTTCCACATGCACCCAGGAAGAAAGGAAGTATCGTTATTGACATTTAAGGAATGAGGAAAATGAAGCACTGTGTATTTAGGTGAACTGTCCAAAGCTTTGCAACAAATAAGCAGCAAAAACAAAGAAAAATAATTTAGCTGTCTCTTGTTCCAGTTCCTAAGATTCCCAATTCAACTGTATTCAATTTAACAATTTAATGAATCTTTATGCATCGTATTTTGTTAGGTACTGTGGAAGGAATGAGAAAATATGGTCTGATCTCTTATGTCAAGAAAGAAAGAAAAAAAACTAAAAGGTAAGATACACAGCTAAGTACCAATTGGATAATAATTTATTTCAATTTAGGGTGGACTGAGGCGATACTAGTATTTGAAATATATAGTGCTAGGATATGAGGAATGCAAATAAGGATAAAATATATTTTTTCCTTGTAGGTACTCAAAATATGGTGCAAAATAGTAGTAAAACTGGAATATTTTTTTTGGTTTGTGAAAGACCTTGTTTAAATGTTAAAGAGAGCACATAGAAGGTAACAGTTGTGTTTAGTAGGAGACAAATCTGAAAAAGCTTTGGAGAGAAAATGGCAAATGTACACTTTGAAACACACTATTCTGGCAACAGAGTGCAGAACAGATTGGAAAAGGAAGAGAAGGCATTGGGACAGGGACATCAAGTCTAGAGTGGGAAGACATGTTAAGAAACTATTACAAAGTCAACGTGAGAATGATGAGGGCCAAAATTATAGGAGAAGTAATGGGATGAGAAAATAGAATAAATTGGACAGATAATTCAGAGGTAAATAATGCGAAGAGAGAGGACAAAGAGAACCAAAAGTCACAAAGATTTTCTGCAGACAATAATTAATCGCCAGGTTAATTGTGCTACATAAGGGCAAGAAGAAGGTAGAGTTGTTGGAAAGGGCTAGAATAAAGTCAGATTTAATCTTGATTTTGAATGATGCCTAAGGGTGGATGTGTGGAAATTTTCATGATCTTCCTCAGTATTTCCTTGGCACCACAAGTTACTCTTCTCTATTTTCACTAAACCACTGTCTTCTTATGACTGGAAGGGGCTTGCTGATTACAAAATTTAACTCAGTTTCTTATATATGTTTCTACGGACTTCCATTTCTTGATGACCTAGTACTAATAGTCCCAATTGAAAAAAAATGAGAAGGCTAAATAACTATCTCAATGTTTCACAGGTAATATGTGACATAACCTGAACTTTTAAAAAAGATTTTTATTAATATACAGCTAACATACAATATTATGTTAGTTACAGGTGTAAACCGTAGTTATTCAACATTTATATACCTAAAGAAGTGATCACCGTGAGAAGTCCAGCAACCATCTGACACTGTGCCACACTATCACAATATGATTGACTATATTCCCTATGCTGTACATTACATCCCCAGGACTTATTTGTTTTATACCTGGAAATTTGATCCTCCATTTCCCTTCACATCCCCCAACCACTGTAAAAAAAAACACATTTTCAATTATAGTTGACAGTCCATATTATTTTATATTAATTTCAGGTGTACAACATAGTGGTTAGACATTTATATAATTTAAGAAGTGATCCCCTGACTAGTCTAGTACACATCTGGCACTATGTATAGTTATTACCATGTTATTGACTATATTCCCTGTGCTTTACTTTACATCCTCATGACTATTTTGTAACTACCAATTTGTACTTCTTAATCCCTTCACATTTTTCGCCTGCCCCCTAACCCACCTCTCATATATCTTTCTGATAAATCTAATACCCATCTAACACCATACATAGTTATTATAATATTATTGACTATATTCCTTATATTATACCCTACACCCCCATGACTACTTTGTAACAACCACTTTGTAGTTCTTAATCATTTCCCCAGAACCTGAACTTATTAACACTAGAATACAATACTTTTTCTAGATACAACTCCAGTCGAAAGAAGAAAACTTCCTTTATCATCACAATCAGGTTTTGGCTGCAATAACTATAAACCATTTCTTTTTAAACGTGGGACTTCAGTGGGATCATTAGTGTGGGAGTCCAGTTCCACAAAATAAGTGGGAAGTTGAATGTCCATTCTTTGAAATATCAAGAACCAGAAAATTCTGAGAGGACATTAATCAAGAACTGGAACTACAAAAAGATAATTAGCACAACTGTTATGTCATTGGAATTAACCCCCGGTCATTCCCAAAAGGTGAAAAGAATTCACAGACTCAGCCTGAAATGAGGAGAGGAAGGAAATAAGTTCATTCAAGATGCCAGCATAGAAGTTGCTGGGGCAGAGGACTGCTCCTAACTTTAGGTTAGCTTTTTCTTATATAGAAAAGGGTAAGTAAATTTCCTTACAGCAGGAGATGTGATGTATAGACTGAGGACATTTGATTGACATATGTTGATTATATAACTAGTTTCTTTCTGCACATGCTCTTACCCAGAATGCATACAGAAAAACCCACAGGGGGGCGGGGGGGGGCAAGCCTTATTGCTCATTCCATTCTAATTGCATTATAATTAGACTAGAGTTCAACTAAAGGACAGTTTTTGGCAGTTTGCGCATGTGTGAAGAACCAGTTAAAACCAGTCAAGTCTTACCTCCCCTTTCTAGAGGGGTTTAGACATCTTAGAATGATCTGTAGGGATGAGCCTGGGTGGTTCCTGGGGAGGGGATGCAGGCCTGGGATGTCCCCCTCAGGGTCAATTTTATTAACCCCTTTTTTTCCTCATCAAAAACTATTTAACAACTGGAATAGGTTGGTTAAAAAAGCATCAACTAAGGATCCTTCAGACCTGAATAGCTTCCAGCCAGTTCCTAATCTTCCCACAAATTTGCTCAGGATTCAAATTCTCTGCCAAAATGAGTAAAACATAGTCACTAAACTGTTCTTTCACTGAACTCTATATAAAGAAAAATGATATTAATTAAATGACACACAGTGGAGAATAGACACTGTCCAAACAGGAAAAACTGGGATGCTACTAAGGAAAGGAAATAGACTTTGACAAAGAAAAACTGACATAGCCACTACAAACTTCTAGCAATTAAGTCTTCTTTTTGCATTCATACTTGTGATAGAGAAAAGATTGCTCAAAATATTTATGGTATTTACAGCCAGAATGAACAATCAGGAAGCTCACAAACATTTTTTATGATTCAGTTTCAAGACAAATTATTCACTTGCTTTCCTGACATTCCTTACATTATTCTTTATATTGTTCATTTATTTCCTTACTCAAATTGATGACTATGGTTCATATTAGATGTATTAAGAATTTATTGTTTATAAGTTTGTTAACTGAACATCCCTTTCCATATGCTGGGCCATAAAACAAACCTCGGCATATTTAAAATGATTGAAATCATACACAGTATGTTCTCTTACCACAATAGAATCAAAGTAGAAATTAATAACAGAAAAATAAGAAGAAAATCTCCAAATACTTGAAAATTAAATAGCACACTTCTAAATAATACATCAGTCAAAGAGGAAGCCTTAAGTAAAAATTAAAAAAAAAAAAAATACATTGAACTGAATGAAAATAAAAATACATGTAGAATCAAAACATGCAGAATGCAAATAAAGCACTACTAAGTCAATATATAATATAGTGCTTAATTTATAGAAGAAGAGAGTCCTTAAATCAATAATATAAACTCCCACATTAATAAATTGATAAAAATAAAATAAGAGCAAAATGAACCCAAAGCAAGCACAAGAAAAAATAAAAAGCACAAACCAATAAAATTGAAAACAGAAAAAACAATAGAAAGAATTTAAAAAGCTTGTTCTTTGAAAAGATCAATAATAGACAAACCTCTATCAAAACTGACAAAAAAGAGAGCCAACAAAAATTACAAATATTGGGAATTAAACAGTAGTCATCATATAGACCACAAAGTCATAAAAAGGATAATTAAAAAATACTGTGAACAAGACCATACATATATTTGACAACTTAAATAAAATAAACCAATTTCATGAAAATCTCAAACTACCAATCAAGTCTAATATAAAATGGGTAATTTGAATAATCCTATAAACATTTAAGAATTTAACATTATAATTTTAAAACTCTTAAGAATATCTCAAAGCCTAGAATGTTTCACTTCAGAATTTTACCAAATTTTTAAAGAAAAATTAGCTATAATTACACACACTGTCTTCCAGAAAAGAAAAAAGAGGGGAGATTGCCAAACTTAATTTTATGAAGTTGGTATTGCACTTATGCCAAAATGAAAGAAAGAAAATAAAAAGTAAGGCCATTATAACTCAATATCCCTCATGAACATAGATGTAAAAATCCTCAAAAACTGTCATTAAATTTAATGCTGTGATATATCACAACCAAGTGGGTTTTGTTTCAAGGATGCAAGACTAATTCAATGTTCAAAAGTCAATCAATGAAATCCACTTTATTAATAGGCTAAAACAACAATAACAACAACAGCAACAACAGGAAAAACAGAAGTCATAGTTAGTGCAGTAAGGCAAGAAAAGGAAACAAAAATATGTAGATTGTGAAGAAAGAAATGGTCCCTATTTGCAGTTGACATTATGGTCTGTGTAGCATATCTCAAAATATCAATAAAAACAACAATAACTAAAAATAATAACTGAGTTCAGCAAGCTAATAGGATAGAAGTTTAACATATTAAGCAATTGCATTTCTCTAAACTATCAATGAACATGTAAAATAAAACAGAATTGAACTTTTAATAACTCAAAACACTTAGCTATAGATTTAATAGTGTGGTGAGGATTTGTATGCTTAAAGCTACAAAACGCTGATGAAAGCAATCAAATAAATGGAGATGTTCTGTGATTCGAAAACTAAACAGTAAATATGGCAATTCTCCATAAATTAATCCATAACTTGATTATAATTCCTATCAAAATCCCAGCAAGATTTTTTTAAGTAAATAAGCTTATCCTAAATTTGTATGGAAATGGAAAGAAACAAGAATAGCTAAATCAATTTTGTAGAAAAAAATAATAATAAAGTGAAGGAATCACTCTACCAGATTTTTAAGATTTACAATATAGCTACAGTATTCAAGACAGTGTGGTATGACTGAAGAGATGAAACAAATATCAATGAAACAAAAGATAAAATCCAGAAAAATAAATCCATATAAAAACTCTAACTTATTTTTTGAGAAAGATTCAAAAGCAATTCAGTAGAGGAAGGGAAATCTTTTCAATAAATGAAGCTTAGATATCCACAAGCAAAAAATAAAAATAAAAAATAAAATAAAATTGAATCTTAACCTAAACATCACAGCTTGTACCAAATTTAACTAAGAATGCATAATAGATTTACATATCAATGTAAACCTAGAAACTTTTAAAGGAAAATGTAGGAAAAAAATCTTTGGGACCTAGGGCTAGGTAAGAAGTTCTTAGACATTATATAAAAAGCATGAACTATTAAATATAACAAATTGAACTTCATCAAAATTAAAAATGTTTCATTTACAAAAGTTCTGGTTTAGAGGAGGTGAAGTCAAACTTCAGATTGGGAAAGTATTTGCAAATTTCAAAACTGACAAATGAGGAATATGTAGACTATATAAAGGACTCTCAAAATTCAGCAGTAAAAAAAAAATCAAAATAAAAACAATCCAATTGAAAAATGGGTAAAGGACACTTACAGTCATTTTACATATGGTAAATAAGAACATTAAAATATGGTCAACATCATTAGCCATTAAGGAAATGCAATTTAAGATCATGGAGAAATATCACTACATATCTATTACTAGGATATTTAAGATTAAAAAAATAATAATGACGACACTAATGCTGGTGATGATGTCAAAAACTGAATTTCCCATATATTTCTTGTGAGAATGAACATTAATACAACTCTTTTGGAAAACAGTTCAGCACATTTACACCAAAAGTATGCTGATTATATGACCCAGCAATTGCACTCCTGGACATTTATCACAAAGAAATGAAAGCTTATATCCGCACAAAAACCTGTACATGCATGTTTATAACATCTTCATCGGTAATAGCAAAACACTGGAAACTGCCCAAATATCATTCAGTAGGGGGATAATTAAACAAACTGTGTCGCATCCAAATCATGGAATAAGACAGCAATAAAAAAGGAACAGATTACTGATATACACAACAAATCGAACAATGTCAAGGGGATTATGCTGACTGAACAAAACAAAAAGGCCTACCACCAAAAGTAACATACTGCATGATTTCATTTGTATAAATTATCCAAATGACACAATTATACAAATGAAGACCAGATATGAATCTATAATAATTTATTTATTCTTTAGCACTTGCAGAACAGCCAATAAAATGTTAAACCTAAGTGACAAGAGTGGATATTTTGGCACTGTTTCTGATTTTTGAGTAAAGCATTCATTTTTTCACCATTACATATAAACTTAGCTGTGGGTTTTTCATAAATGCTATTCATCAGTTGAAGATCTTCCTTTTTATTTCTACTTTTTTGAGAGTTTTAATTGTGAACGGGTGTTGGATTTTTTTTTTTCAAATGCCTTCTCTGCATCTATTGAGGTGATAAAGTGCTACTTGAGCTTTGTTTATTAATAGGATGTATCACATTGATTTTCAGATATTAAGACAAACATATTCCTGGTATAAATCATATTTGGTCTTGGTATATAATTTATTTTGTAAGTTTGCTAATATTTTGTTGAAGCCTTTTGTGTTTATATTCATTAAAGGTATTTATCTGTTGTTTTGTTTTCTTTTAATCTATTTATGTTTTTTGTTGGGGGTAACACCAACTTTTTAGAATGTGTTGGAAAGTTTCCCAGTCTCTATTTTTTTGAAAAGTTTTTGAGGGATTAATATCACTTTTGTCATAATATATGGTGAAATATATTAGACATTTGGGTCTGGCTCTTCTCTATGGGGTAAATTTTCATTTCCAATAAAATTTCTTTGCTATAGTTTGATTCCAATTTTCTATTGCTTTCTGAGTTAATTTTGTAATCTGTGTCTCTAGGCAATTGTCCATTTCCACCCAAGTTGTCACATTTTTTGACATAAAATTGTTGATGTTATTTCCTTAAAATCTTTTTAATTTCTGTAGGATCTTTAGTGATGGTCCCTTTTTCAACTTATTTTTGTAAACTGTGCTTTTCCTTTTCCGTTTTTTTCCTTGTTCAGTATAGCAAAATTTTTATCTTTTCAAAGAACCAACTTATTTACGATTTTATGATTGTTTTTTCTATTGTGTTTCTGTTTTCTATTTCATCAATTTCTCCTGTGCTCATTACTATTTCTGATCTTGTTCTGTTCTTTGGGTTTAGTTTGTTCATTTTTTAAATAGTTTAATAAGCTAAAACTTTTGTAATTGATTTTAGAACTTTCTTTTTTTCTATTATAGACCTTTAAATATCTAAATTTTCTTCTAGGAACTGATTTAGCTGCATCTCATAAATTGCAATATAATTAATTTCTTATACACTCACTTCAAATATTTCCTAATTTCTCTAGTGATTATTATTATTATTATTCCACCTAATGACTAAGTACTTCTTTCAATTTCCAATGTTTGAGAGCTTTTCAATTTCTTTCTGTTATAGATTTCTAATTTGATTATATTGTGGTGGTAGGACATACTTTGCATTATTTCAATCATTATACTTTAGTTGACACTTTTTATGTGGTCTATCCTGGTGAATACTACATGTGCACTTGAAAAAAATGTGGATTTTGCTCTTGTTGGGTGGATATCAGATAGGTCTAGTTGATTCATAATATTGTTCAAGTCCTCTATGTCCTTGTTAATATTCTTTAATTTTTGTTCTAAAAATTATTGAAAATGATGTACTAAATTCTCCAATTATTGTTGTTTGATGGCATATTTCTCCTTTTGATTCTGTCAGTGTTACCTTCATATACGAGGTCTGGCAATTAAGATTGCAAACTCATAGTAGGCAAAATGCTACATACCTCATTGCTGAATATCACTACAGTCACCTTCAGAGTAGTCCCGTTGGGAAGCTATGCACTGATTCCAGCACCTAGTCCACCCTTCAAAGCAATTTTGAAATTATTTTCTGGAATGGCCATCAGAGCTATCGTCGTATTACCTTTGATATCCTGAATATCATCAAAATGTCTTCCTTTCAATATTTTCTTCATCTTCGGGTAAAGAAAGAAGTCATTGGGGGGCCAGATCGGGCGAGTAGGGAGGGTGTCTCAATATAGCTATTTGTTTACTGGCTAAAACCTCCCTCACAGACAGTGCCGTGTGAGCTGGTGCATTGTCGTGATGCAAGAGCCATGAATTGTTGGAGAAAAGTTCAGGTCGTCTAACTTTTTCACACAGCCTTTTCAGCACTTCCAAATAGCAAACTTGGTTAACTGTTTGTCCAGTTGCTACAAATTCATAATGAATAATCCCTCTGATATCAAAAAACTTTAGCAACATCGTTGCAACAAGTTCTCAAACTCAATTGTCAGACCTGGCATTTGTGGACTGTATTGTTAATTATGTCTATTTATAATTGTTATATCTTCCTGATTAATCAATACTTTGATCATTATGAATATCCCTCTTTTTCATAATACTATTAGAGTCTTTATCACATATAGGCCTGAGTATTGTGACTGACATTTAGTATACATTTTATAAAGAGTTAATCCACAAATGTGATGATATAATTATTTAATAAATCTTTATTTATCACTCTGTGCCAGGAACTATTCTAGGCACTAGAACATTAACTATTCAAAATCAGCTTTGTTGCTATTATTTTATTTATTTACTTACTTACATATTTATTTACAGGTGTTTTCTATATGTATTTGTTTAATATGATGAGTAAGTAACTCCACTAACACCCTATAAGCTTTTAAGTCCTTAGCAAGGAACTCTAAGGCTTATTCCTTTCTTTTAAATAAACAATGATATGGCAGAATCTGTGACGATTAATTAATAACCAATATTCCAAGAACCCTTATTTTATTGAAGTAGCTATGAGCCTCTGTAGAATACTATACTTTCTAGCCTCCCTTATAGATAAGTGTGGCCATGTGACAAAATTCTGGCTAATGAGATGGAATCAAAAATTGTCGGGTTAAACTCTAACTTAGGCTCCTTAAAAGGGCACATAAATTTCATTGTCTCCTCTTTTTTCTACTTTCTGCCTGAAATATGAAATTAATCAGTTATCTTGTGAGTCTACACATGGAAAAACATGGATGACAAGGTATGTGGGACATAAAGGGATAAGGAACTTGGATCTGTGGTAGCTTACTATTAAAACATAACTCTAGATTTTCTATTCAGGTCTCTTTTACATGCACCCTTATACAATTTCTAATTGATACATAAAATAGCTATGATGTTGCTGATGATAAACAAACTACTTCCAGGTCTACCCAAACACAGTAAAGGAGAAGTGAATTACACGATACTCCAAATCTCTCAGGTTTCGAAGCCACCCAAACCAGTGGACTATCTATTTCTTTCCCAACCACTCACTGTCTTGTCAAATGGGCTCAGAACAGATGTAGGCATAGCAGAAAACCCATCTTTTCTTATCATTTAAGGGCTGAGTACTTGGAGACTCAGAAGAGAGTTATTAAAAATAGTGGCCCTATACAGGATTGCCAGAGGAGGTCACGTTTTCCAAGGCATTATTCATGGAATGCAAATTTATAAAGAAACATATTCACTTAAAAAGAAATCCTGGATATGCTTACCTTCAGTCTTTGTTAAACACCAATTTTCCCTGAATATTTGTTATTGCCAATACACTGCATTTCGGCAGTAATTCCTGTGACCTTAAAACAGCCTTTACTGTCCTGGAACTACTGGCTACTCAGCAGATACTGAGCCTGCCCTCATCTCTAGATGCTCCAGTGATGCCACATCTGCACATTCAGCTAGCTCCCGCTGACTTCTTTTTCTTTTCTTTTCTTTTTTGGCTGGCTGAAAACACGACCAAGTTAAATTTCCCCATAAAAGTCTCAAAAATGACTAATTATTTAAATCTGTCTGAACTCCTCCTTAACTGCTAATTGAACTCTGTGTGCAAGGAGGCCAGAGGTGTGCAGTGAGGTACAGCCTCCTCCCAACAGCATGCAGAGTCAGCCCTCCATCAGTCACTGCTCACAGAGATACTATGTAACGATTTTAATGCCTAGTAGTTTGGGGCATTTGAGTGATCCTTCCTCCATTATCTTTCTAATTGCCTTCTCAACCTGATCTCCCCCAGAACAGGGGGGATCTGAATAAAAGTTAACTACTACCTGGGCAAATGAAAAATTTGATTAGTTCGAATGGGAGCAGGGGAGGGCTGTTGACATTACTTCCAGTTCTTGCCTGGCAATAAGGCATAAGGACTGATTTATCAAAGAGAGTGTGCCCATCAAGCATGAGCGAGACGGAGAGGAAGTTCACGTTGCACAAAATGAGCTGCTAATTTCTTTTCCATTTCACTGACAATGTGCTCTATGAGTTCAGAGCAGCTGGGATGAGAACAATGGATGTTCCCAACCTGTGCTCCATTTAACTTCTGCAACTCTACAAGGTCAAACAGCAAGAGGAAGAGAAAAAAAATCTCTCTCTCTCTCTCTCTCTCTCTCTCTCTCTCTCTCTCTCTCTCTCTCTCTCTCTCTCTTTCTGGCTTATAATGTGGCAAAACTAGGAGACTGAGAGACTATCTAAAAGGCACATAGAGTTTCTTTAAATCAGAGTTTTCATTGGCAAAGGTTTAAGTGTCATTTTACTTTCATTTCTACATCAAATTTACATGATTTATATAGATTGTGGTTCATTGTTATGAATGTGTGCATGTTGGGGTGAAGAAGGTGAGCATGAACACTCGCCTTTGAAGAGACATGTGCTGTGTTAGTTGCCTAAATGCTCACTGATGAATACTGAATCCCAAATGAATTACTGTACATTGGCTCTTCTGCCACTGACAGAGAATTTTAAACCTCTTTTTTTTTTTTTTTTTTCAATTAGCAATGTGGACCAGAGAGTCTTACCATTCAGTACGCTTCTCATACTACAACTCATACTGCCAGAATGGCAGGGTCCCTTATGATATAGTCTTCAGTTTCTTCTCTTTTTGATGAATGCACCAGCTCTCCTCTGATTTCCTTCATGTAACTTGGATCTCAATTAGCACTGGTTTGTGGCACACAGATATTAGGGGATGGAATGTACACAACGTTTTGTCATGTTTGCAATTCAGGAACCACCTCCCATCATTAGAATTATTATTCCACCATAGTACGTACAGCCTTAGGAGAAAGTGAGACTGGGGATCTGTTTATAAAAACATAATCATTGCTGAAATACTGGATATGTATACCTTTTCCAGACTTTAGTATTTTAGGTTCAAGATCAAAAGATAAAAATCAATATGATGGTTTGACATTAAGTATATTAATAATGATGATAATTTCAAAAACATGGTTTTCTCTTCAAGAAACCAAATACATCTCATGAGAATACACTGATACTATTTTCAGTCCTACACTCTAGTTTATTCAGTGGAAAATAAAAAGTTAAGGGGAAAATATGAAATAATGTGGTAATAAGATTAATTCTCTATCATTTAGTTTTCTAACATTTTACTGCAAAATGATTATTTTTAAAAAATAAACCATGTTTAATCCTCACCCATTAATCTAAATTTACATTTTGCTTTCCTTCCTCATGCACTTCTGTGTTCTAAGCACACTGACTGAGGTGCAGTTCTTTCTTTCATAGATGGACTTCTCTCATGTTATAATCCCATTTGGCTTGAAGCAGAGACTGACCTCTGTGCTCCGAGGCCCTAACACAAACACCCCTAGTCACCTTCTTTTGTACATTTGAGAGGTGTGGATTGGCCTATCCCTGAGCTCTTCACTTTATCTGAGCACACCTCTATCAATCACAGTTGTTCACATTGAACAACACAAGTGTTTAGGTAGCCCTGTCCTATTTCAGGGGCAAGGAACAGGGGCAAGGACTGAGAGACTATGTAAAAGGCATATATAGTTTCTTTAAATCAGAGTTTTCATTGGCAAAGGTTTAAGTGTCATTTTACTTTCATTTCTACATCAAATTCACATGATTTTTACCTACCAGTGTAAAAATTGTATTACCTACCAGTGATCTCAATTCCTGACACAGAACATGCTTTCAAAGATGTTTGCCAACTAAACAAATGTAGACCTTGCATCTAGTTTTCTTTCCCAGACTAATAATAGGCTAATAATTTGCTTGCTGCAAGATTTGCTCTCAGAAAGGCATAGTTCCCTATTTAGAAAAGAGATTTGTCTTAATCTTAAATTTGTATCTCATACATCTCTGTGCCATATTCTAAGTAAGAGATTATCTATTACAAAATTATGTCACCAAACTCTGATTAATACATTTTTTAATCGTGGTAGACATTGGTTGTTGTTCAGTGCTTTTTAATATTTACAATATTTAATTTAACAGCTGGAAGTAAGAAATTGAACCAGTAATCCTGAACTTTAGTCAAATTGTTAAAATGTATTTATAGTAATTTATTATGCAAGATCAATGATTTGGGATTAAATTAAACAGGAAATATTATAAAAAGCTAAAGCACTGTCTTCAAAAAAGTATTCTCACTTCTCTTTTTCGTTTTTCAAGAAATTACTTTTGTCTCCATGTGACCTACGTGAAATGAGAATGAGATGTTCCTTTGGAAACTGCCTACCAGCACGCAATACAGGAATTGCATAGTTAATGTCTTAGTTCGTCGTATCTAATGCAACTTTCTAAACTTGAATGCCATGTCCAAACTGATAATCTAAAATTAAAGCAAGAATATATAGATATATAGATATTTATTGATACAGATATAGAAATAGAAAGATAGATAGATCATAGATATCAGCATAAGTAAATACAGAGGGATAAATGATGGAATTATTTCTGAGAAAATATTGCAAGAAAGAATTGCTGTCAAAGTAAAAATTAAAATTCAGAGCCAAATAGACTCTAGATGCAACTTCAAGAATATGGTTAGAGGAAAGTAACAATGGCAGCAGCAATGTAAGAAAAAAAAAAGAAAATTCACTGGAGATACTAAACATGGAAGTTCTAAAGTGTGACTATATCCACGGCCCAATTCTTCTTTATGTATATGACCTCCCATTCTGTTTTTGATAACATATGTAAGTAATGACTCCAGTACCTCAAGAAGTTTCCCAATCCATTCCGTCTCACCCTAATTTCTTTTTTGTTTTGTTTTTCTTTTGTTTTATTAAATTTATTGGGGTGACAATGTTTCTTAATGCATTAAATTATTGTAGTGCATGGACAAATACAGACCTGAGTTGGGTCCAAGTCCGTCACCAACTATGTAATTTTTTTCCCTGAGATTCCATTTCCTCCTCTACAAAAGTAGCCTAGAAATATCTATCTCTGTCAGTTTCAGTCAGAGAAGCAGAACTATGAGTGATATAGAATAAGAGATTTATCATCGGAATTTAACCTTACACAACTTGGGAACTGGTTACAAATTCTATGTAAGGTTATTATCTGTGCCTATGGTTCTGATGTCAACAGTTGGGAAGAAAATATATAAAATCGGAAATAGCAAGTACAAACTGGGTCACACAGGATGTAATGAAACCCATGACGATGTCTCGCTACCACCTCCAAGTCTCCAACTTTGATGATGAAGGTCACCTGCCGGAGAAGCTGGTACCCTTTTACATGGAGCTGAGTATGTACCAAACCTAGGAGTTGTAAAAGGTGAAGCAGGATTTGACAGTCATTGAAGGGGCTGTGGGCCTGGCGGCTGCCAATGCCAATAAGTTGAGCCAGCAGTTAAGTGACATTTGTGAACCGAAACAGTACTAGACATCCCTACACAAACCTTGTGATTATTAAAGGAATATTACTGCTGCTTCACTCCCATCTTCCAACACTAATGAAAAGAGAGCTACACAGTGAAGGACAGTCTGGAAAATATAGACTCAGCTGAGCTAAGATGACAACGCAAATCTATAACAACATCGTGCCTACCCAGAGTGCTGCTGGGTTGATGAAACAAAAGGCATATGAAATTATTTTTAAAACCTTAAAACATGAAAGCAGTACAAAGTAATGTTATTTCCATAGAGTTTTCTCTTTACAATGAGTCAATCATTGTTTCACCTGTGCTATGATCGCTTCAACATAATTATCCATTAGCATAAATGGTAGATCCCTGTGCTGTGCAATTTACAGGGAATCAGTAGACCTGAGAAACCTAAAATTTCCAAGTGAATTGTCAACCACAAAAGGATACAAAGAACAGCTTGGTCTAATCAGTATTATGTTGATAATATTTTTCACACAGCGAGAGAGAGAGAGACAGAGAGACAGAGAGACAGAGAGACAGAGAGACAGAGACAGAGAGAGAGGAGAAAGAGCAAGACAGAAAAGGAGGAAGGAAGAAATATCACATTAGGATGGGAAATAAGGAGATGGTGGTATGAAAATAAAAACTATTGTATGTTTATCCCATAAATGTCCTGGAGAATAGAACATACCCCAAATCTCTAATTGCAAATTAAAATCTGTAAACAGAAACAACTTGCTAACTTTCTGGAGCTTTCAGTTGCAGGTTTAAACAGAAACTATAAACTTAGAATAAAATACTATAGAGGTAATAGTACAGCCCATGTAAATGGACCCAAGCAGAAATCACTTTAAAAGAAGGCGACCAATTTTAATATCAGTGCCTTATTTTTTTTTTTTTAAATAAAGCACACAGATTTCTAAGTGTATAGAAAGTCTTACATCAATGATACTTCTTTCCAATTTTTAAATCAAAGAAGTTCTGATCTATTTTTGATAAATGCCAATGTATCTGCAGGATTTCAAGACGATAAAAAAAGAATTTAGGCTCATTTTACTCTCCCTAAGATTAAAGTCAAATGAACTGTTATAGAAGTCACCTTGAAATGCCCAACAATTGAGTCAAACTGAGTTTAGGAAGAATCTGCTGCTCTGAATGTCAAGGTCAAAAAGGATTTCAGTCACCACTTACATTCCAAGTAATACTCAGCTTCCACTTCCAGACCCTTCAACACCAGCAACAATTACATCCCTTTCTTAGCAGCTCCCAAACCCCAGGGTGTGCTAGAGGTGGCAAGTGAAATGCTCTAATGGGAAGAAATGAAACCGTTATCTTAACCAAGATTCTGGAGGAAGCCTATGGACAGGAAAACTATTACTATCTCATTCCCAGCCCTATCCAACATTTATTCTCTCTCTCTCTCTCGCTCTCTCTCTCGCTCTCGCTCTCGCTCTCTCTCCCCCCTCCCCTCTCCATCTCTCTCTCTCTCTCTCTCTCTCTCTCTCTCTCTCTCTCTCTCTCTCTCTCTCTCTCACACACACACACACACACACACACACACAGGCAAGATATTATGTGATCACCATTGCCTGAGGTTACCCCAGCTTCTCCTTTCCGGAATTCTCAGTTACAGCTCAAGGTAGCTCAAGACAGAAAGTATAAATGTTTATAATGAATGTAAGATTATTATTGAGGGAAAAGGCAGTCCATTCACCTGTATAACTTGACAGCATTTAGCACAGAGTATGACATATGCCTTTAAAAATAAAAAAAAGTTAAATTTATGAACAGAAAGAGCTATCATATTGGGATATAAAACTATTATTTTCATAAGCCAGCAGAGGAAGTCTTTAAATTAATACATTGTGATAACATAGCATGTGAGAGAAAATATTATAAAAGAAAATAAATAAATTGTGTGTTATTTACAATAATGGTCATTGTACATATTTAAAATCTATCTTCTACAATTCAGTCTAAGCTTCATGAGGGCTGAAAACTTGCCTGTCTTGTTCATTAATGAAATCCAGGGCAAATCTCTGTGCCAGACACATAAGAAGTAGTTAACAGACATTTTTAAATGAATAAATTCAGGAGCAGAACAAATTCCAAATTAAACACAATAGAAAGCATCATATTGCCATTAAAATATGAATGATTATTGAAAAAATAATTTGGGAGAGGACTAAAACATATATTTGTTCATTATATGTGTTTATTCCTTCTACAAAGATATATCTAACTGTTCATTGTGTTACAAGCACTAGGCTATTTCTTAGATGAACTAGAGCTCTAGTTCCTGCCACCAAGGGCCTTATGAGGCAAATACACAAAGCATGGAGTAAACAATGAACTTGAGATTCTAACATATGTAATTAAGTAATTAAAAAAAACCCTGTGTATCAAGAAAGCATAACATTTTATAGAACTCCATTTAAACTATTTATATAAGAATTACTATTCAACTTTTAATTTTGACAAGAAGGAAGACGTATAAATGAAAATACATAAGTTGGTCATTGCTGTGTGACACATGGCCCCAAAACTCAGTGGTGTGAAACAATAAGCATTAGTTAGTGTTCATGAATAGATGGGTAGGATGGGTGATTGTTTCTGGGTGGGCTCATTCATTTATTATTAACTCTGGGTGAGGAAAACACCTCTCATAATCTTGGCCAAAGACTTTTACATATCTGGCAGTCAGCTTGCTCTATGCTGGTTCAGGATGGTTCACCTGGAACAACTAGACTCTCCTCTTAGTTCTCGCACCCTCTAGCAGGCTGCCTCAGCCTTGTCTAAATGGCAGGAACAGGCTGTGAGACCAAAAGAGCAAAGGCACACAAGACATTTTAGTCCCTTGCTTAAACTGGAAGAAGGTTACTTCTGCTACTTCTGTTGACCAAAACCACACAAGTTCAGCTGAGATTTAAAACATGGGGAAAGAAAGACCCTATCATAAGGGAAGGAACTACAAAGTCACATTGGAAAGAACAGGTTTGGATGGGAGGGTGAAGAATTGAGGCCATCTTTGCAATAAATCTACCATATATAGAAACATTGGAAGAGAAAATGTCAGAAACACCAGGAAGAAGTAACCATGCCATCAAAGTATAATAAGGAGAGAAGCATAATACTGGTCATGACATACCTTAGAATTTAGTAAATTCAAGTCAGTTACAAAATAGTATGCTTTCCATTGTTTTACTTCGCAATGTTTATTAAGACAGTAACAGGTTTAAGCACTGAGGATACAATGAAAAAAGAATAATAAAGTTTTTGCTCCATTTTCCTTTTGAGAAAAAATCAATAAAGACACAAATAATTATAGATGAGATAACTTTAGATAGTGCTATAAAGAAAATCAAAGAGAACAATGGAATTGTAAGTGCGGATTTACGGAGTGGGTATAGCTATGTTAGCTAAGGAAATTAGGACAGTTCTCTTTAAGGGAGTGATTTATGAGCAGAGACTTAGATGATGAGGATGAGAAAGACTTGTGAACACATGGAGAAAAAGCAGAAATCAGCCAGTTCCAACTTACTGAGAAAAGAAAGAGCTTGGGTCATTCAGAAGAGAGAAAAGGGCTTGCAAAGCTATTGCTTTCTGAGCTAGGTAGAGAAAGAGTAATGCCAGAACAGACACGACCTTGTAAACCAGGTAAAGGCTTTTGGATTCTTTCTAGGTGTAACAAGAAGCCACTGAAGCATTGTCATCACCATAGCAATGTGATCTGATATAGGTTTTAAAAGAACACTTGGTTATTATGAGATTGAATTAATAGAGATGCAAATGCAGAAGCAGAAAGACTATTGTGTAAGTACAGGATGGCAAGAATAAAAAAGACCAGTGAAGAGGTAGTTTTAGTAACCCACGGTAAGAGTTGTTGGTGGCATAGGACACAATTAGACTTTGAAAGAAAGAAATAAGTGGTCAGATTCTTGAACTGTTTTAGAGATAGAGCCCATTAGGTTTACTGCAATCAGCAACCCCCTGGGCAGGGGGATGAGAGGAAAGAGAAATTTCAAGGATGATGTATTGAGAATGAGTTGAGATGTAGACAGCCAAAAGGGGAGGTTAAGTCAGCATTTAATATAACTGATTCTCAGGGAGAAACCAAAGGGTAATAACTAACTTTAGAATACCTTCATAGAGATAGAGCTGGATATAACAACTTAGAAAGACATTGTGTAGAGAAAGTAGCAGTCTAATGAAAAAATTCTGAAATATTCAGAAACTTAAACATAGAGAAAGGAAAATGTTTTATTCTAAGGGAGGCCAATTATATCAAATGCTTCAGAGAAGTTGCTCAAAAAGAAGCTCTCACATGGATCATAAGGTGACTTTAGACAACTGGTTATGCTCTAGGGCGGAGGTGAAGTTCCAGGAAGGTAAGAGGGTAACTGAAAGAGAATGACATATTGAAAGGGATTAAGTGGTTCATAGAGATTAAAGTCTGACCAAGTATGTACTTGAAAATCCTTCTAATGAAGGGAAAATACAGAGTCTCTAAAATCATTCATATGGACCAGGAGATTATAGCTTCCATCCGAAGAGAAACAGGGACTGGATTTAGCCTCCCAAATGAAATAACCAAAGGAATACACAAAATATGTGAATCACTGGTTTTCAGTACACTAGGTATCAAGCAACAAAGGGCAGTGATGCCTATAAAACAGGAATCATATAAGGTGAGATCCGCAATTGCCCCAACTTACTGCCTTGAGAGACTTTATCCAGGCTGTGAAATGTCTCTCAAGAAGTTACTCTTACAAGAATAATAAGATAAGCAATAGACATGGAAAAAATATTTCCAAATCATATATCTGACCATAGACTTATATCCAAAGTAAATAAAGAATTCTTAAAACTGAATAAGAAAACAGCACAATTTTTTAAAAAGTGCAAATTATTTGAGCAGTTACTTGCAACCTTTACTAAAGAAAATATATGGGAGGCAAGACAGCACATAAAGAGAGAGTCAACTTCATAGTCAGGTAATTTCAAATAATAACCCCAATAAGATACCACTACCCACATATTACCATGGTTAAATGAAAAGTTTTGGCTAAGATGTGAAGAAATTGGAGCTCTTAGGCACCACTGGTGAGAATATAAAGTGATATAACTCTTTCGGAAAACAGTTTGGCAGTTTCCTAAATTTTTAAACATACATCTACTATATGATCTAGTGATTTCACTCTTAAGTATTTACACAAGATGGATGAAAGCATATCCCCATGCAAAGATTCATACATGAGTAGTCACAGCAGTTTTATTTTTATTAGTCCAAAACTGAAAACAACACATATGTTCATCAATAGTGAATGGATAAACAAAAAGAATGGAATAATACTGAGCAGTAAAAACAAATGAACTGTTGACACAAACTACAGCATGTATGAATTTCAAAATAACGATGATGAATAAAAGAAGCCAGGCAAAAAATATACATATTGTATTATTCCATTCATATAAAATTCTAGAAAATGGAAACTAATCTACAGGACCAGAAAATAGTTAGTGTTTGCCTGAGGATAGGTGTTGAGGGAGGAAATTGCGCAGGGAAGGACTACAAAAGGGCATGAGGAAAATTTTGAGGGTTCATTATCTTGATTGCAATGATGGTTTCACAGTTGTTTACATAAATCAAAACTCGTGAAAATGTACACTTTAAATATGTGCAGTTTATTATATGTCGATTAAACAATAAACAGTTTAAATATAATTTAAATAAATAATAATGTCAATGTGCATGGACCTTACAATGAGCTTGGTTGGGAAAGAGCTTTTTTTGATGAAAGGATAGGACTACAGTAGAGAACAAACATAAACACATACTTTATATCTATAAGTAGTGTCTGGAAGGCAAGATAAATTGAGGTTATAGTAAAACACTATTGAAAAACAAACAAACAAAAATAAAATATGAAATAAAAATACAAGAATATATATCAGGGGTGCCAAAAAGATGTGTACACATCTTAAGAGATGTTATCTATGCTCAAGCTGTAGTTCGCCATAATCGGAAGTGTCTAGATGCTGATGGTAACCACTTTGAGCTCCTCTTGTAATTGCAGAAGTCAAACGTGATTTGTTTTCATCTTTTGTTATCGGTATATATTGAGTATTACAATTAATAAAGGTTTTTCCTTTCTTAAAATATGTATACCTGTTTTTGGCACCTTTTGTATATTCCCCTTCCTCCCAAATATACAAGGAAGTGATTGGTTCAACCCTTGAGACCAATGATGCTATGTTAATCAATAATAATAAGTAAAACTATTTTTTTCACCTCAAAATAATAAAAAGGGGAAATATGTATATATATATATATATATATATATATATATATATATATATATATATATATATGTCAGAGACATTGGGAAGAGAGACGTAAACTCCAGAATTGAGTGGCTAACTGCTTCAATGTTAAAGCACAGGCCTGAGTCAGTCCAACAGCCATAGGCAGGAATCCTTACTATTAGTGTTACCTCATGCAGATTACTGAATCTGAGATCTACACCTTCTTTCTGGGAAACATACCAACACTCTAGGCATTACGGAAGTTAAGCAACATGGGACCAAGATTTTAGCATGATGTTTGACACATAGTCTCCTTTCAGAAATGTTAACCTCCTTCCCTTTCCTTGCTCTCTTGATGTGCTCACATTGCCCAAGTCAGAAAACTAGGTCCCAGGATTGTGTGTGAAGTTTCTAAAGAGTTCTCAAAGCTGATGAGCTTTAATAAATCATAAATCATGGCAAATTTCTGGGAAAACCATAGCAGTAAAGGTAAATCTCCCAACTGTAAAGGGGCAAACACAGCATTAAATTAAAACATCTTCTCAAAGAGGGTATTAAAATGATGCTATAAAGAAATATTTTTATAGATAACATTAAGCCACTTTGAGTTGAAAATGTGTCCAATTGGTTGTCTTCCTAATGGCTTGAGTGATGATACCTCAAGAGTTGTGATTTATGATCAATGCCAAATAGTAGGAAGGTATGTATCATCATGTTGAAAAGCTCTAGTTCAGATGTTGACAAGAACAGCATATTGATTAATGATTTCATTGAGAATGTCTGCTATGACATGGTGTGGCAAATGCTGAAATTAGGCCAAAGGCCTATGCTCCATTCTGACCCAGAGAACTAACTCACCAGTGAAGTATTTCAAAAGCAAATTACCCTGAGTTTATAGGCAGGGGTGACTAATAAATTAATTGTAGGTATTTATAAAATAACAAAATATAAGACAGAATATCTTCCTTGCTAATATCATGGGGAAAATTTAATGATTTTAATCACAAAATGGATGTGCAGATACTTTTAAACTAAAGTTAAAATCTTTACCAAAATATCTGTACATTTAAATCACTATAGAATTTGAAGATAAACTGAATTAGAGAATAATAATAGTGAAAGCACAAGCATCCAAAAATTTTCAACAGTAAAAATGTAACAATTCCAGCCCTTGGGTTGAGCAGCTATACTGCCCACTAATTGGGTAATATATTCCTATATTAACAAAAGTGGAAGAGAATGTCAAACACGCTCAAACTCTCTCCTCTGGCTTTCTACCCTCCTACACCTGAACCAGTCTTACTCCTCACTCACACTGAGAGGCAGCAGAGGGAATGAAGAGAACTCAGTCATAGTGTGGGGGAAATTTCTGTTTCAATCTAAAGAAACTTTAAAATAGTCAGAACAATTTCTGAAATCATATCCAACACAGTAAACAGGTAAAATAAACCACTATATATTGGGTGCAATCTAAAAATATCTCCCTCTTCCTGAATATTATTTATTTTACTAACCTACCACAATACCTGGAATTTTTCCAACTAGAATTGATGTTTGCATATAATTGGTGGCTTGGCTAAGGCAGTGAATCTTTCAAAGATCTCTGCTAAAAGGCAATTTACTCTGAAGGGGGATCCAATATGCTATTACTTGGACATGGATGTGTTTTTACAGAACTGATCCTGGAGAAAATAAGTTGTACTATAAGACAATTTTTGTGGGAAGAAAATTATAAAGAAGAGAACAGGAACTTTGGAAATTGCCCCAAGAGAAAAAAATAATTTGTTGAGAGTCCCAGAAAAGCATGATGACATCAGACCTCTGAAAAAAAGGCTTTACAGGGAGGGAGCAGAATTTAGAACAAGGAGGCGGGAAAACACTAAAGAAATATGTTACCTATATCATAATGTGACTGCAGTACTTCGGTTGTTCTTTCATAGATCTTTGACATGTGATTTTGGAGTCACGATATTCTACTGATCTACTCAACAAAAATTTTTGAATGCCTACTGTTTTCCAATTATCTTAAATTGGATTCTCTCAAAAGTTGACTTTATGACTAGGAATTAGGGGCAGATAATTTAGTTGGAAGGTGATTACAGGAACCACAAGTAAGAAACTGAAAGAAAATAGCAGATAGAAATAATGTTAAAAATGTTCATTAGTGAGCAAGTTAACTGATTGTGAAGTTCAATACCATTAGGGACCCTCTGAGAAACTATGGGTCATGTCTTTGAATCATCTCTCGGAGGCCAGAGAGATTGGGCAATGTTTCTAGTGATGACTTTTAGCCATTAAAGTCCCTGCACTTTTAGATTATGCTTGCTAGTGGTGAAGCAAGCTCCCATTGCACCAAAGTCCTCAAGCAGAGGAAAAAAAAAAAAAAAAAAAAAGAGAGAGAGAGAAGGAGAGACAAAGAGAGACAGACAGCAAACCAAGTGTGCTGGGACCTGCTGAGCCTTACTACAGATGATCTCAAAGATGGTTGGACATCAGTGGTGTCAACTACACTGGAAATCCCACATTTGTAGTCTAGGAGACAATGGGAAAATAGTCATAATAAAAGCACAAACAGATAATACATAGACTGAAAATTCAAGCCCATAGAGAACAGAGAAGATGTTAATTAAAAGATGATCAAATAAATTAAAGAGGGTGTCTTAAAAGAGGTGAGATTTGACCAACTCTTAAAGGTGTTAACATGAATTAACAGTTTTGGTTGAATAGTAGAGGTGGAAATGATGAGTATCAGTATACTGATCTAGTGTATTTCATACTAATTTGGAAATTGAAGGAGAATTTACTGGATGTTAAGAGCTTTATAATTATCTCATCCTGGAGAATGAAACTCAACCAACATCTTAATCCAAATGAACAAGACTACAAAGACCCAGAACTGAAAAGAACCACACAAAAATAGTCTAAATTTTAAGCACCGAGTCTTTTGGGCCTGCTGTATTTTAAAACATGTTGAACGGAAAACCCAGGTATTACATAAAGGTTTCCCAAATTCAAATTCCTGTCCCAGTATATATAGATAGATAGATAAATAGATAGATAGATAGATAGATAGATAGATAGATAGATAGATAGATAGATAGATAGATAGATAGACAGACAGATACAGATAGATATAGATATAGATATAGATATAGATATAGATATAGATATAGATATAGATATCCCGCGGAGGTGACCAAAAAACATATACAAGTAGAGACTTTGATCAACATTGCTCAAGCAGTAGTTCACCATAATCAGAAGTGTCTGGATGCTGATGGTAACCACTTTGAGCACCTCTTGTAACTGCAGAAGTCAAACGTGACTTGTATTCATCTTTTTGTTATTGGTGTATATTGAGTATCACAATTTTAATACTGTTTTTTTTTTTCATACACACACACACACATGCACACGGTGCCAAAAAATGTACACACATTTTAAAAAAGAAAAACAGTATTAAAATTATAATACTCAATATAACAAAAGATGAATAAAAGTCACGTTTGACTTCTACAATTACAAGAGGTTCTCAAAGTGGTTACCATCAGCTTCCTGACACTTCTGATTATGGTGAACTACTGCTTGAGTAACTTTGACCAAAGTGCTCACTTGTATACTTTTTTTGGCACCCCCAGTGTGTGTGTGTATATATATACATATACATATATATGCAAACAATTCTGTTAAACCTTATTTTCTTTTATGTAACCTATGTGAAAATAAGAAAACAAGCAAACATTGTTACTTCATGCATTAAAATATGAAATATGTTTATAAGTACCTATATTTTAATTTACCCTGTTGTACAACACTTAATAGGTATTACCAAGTTTACATTTAGGGTACTAAAATTCAAGTGCTCAATCTTTACATGAAATAAACGTCTCCAGCACTCCAAATAATATTATTATTTTTATCTTTGCAAGATTAGGAGCATTTTTATTATAACTAGTGTGCAAAACATTGGGGTAAGAATAAAATTTTAAAAATGCAATCTAGTCTATACCAGTCTAGCCAAATCTATGCAATTTATTTACTCATGTAGCATTGATTGATATCAACTATAAGTCAGATTCTAGGCAACAGCCCAAAGATTAAATTTTATCTCAAAATAAAAAGAAATAAGTCAATTTATGTAGAAAATACAATATATGAAGAGACAGTTACAATACATATGGTATATACAATGTACCATGTATACCATATGTATTGTAGCTTTATAAATCTCTAGTTTAGGAAACTAGAGGGCACTAACTCAGGCTGGGTTTTAGCTATGGGAAATGTCTGAAAACTTCTAAGTATCAAGACAGGTAAGAGTTACATTTTATCTGGATATTGCTGGCAGTTGTTCTAATGATGAATTGAAGGGTACAAGTCTGCAGACAGAGAGTGAAATGGTATAGACTGAGTATATGTAATAAATAATAGAAATGTGGATAAGGGGATGAATGAAGTGGATCAGAGAAAGTACTTAAGAGGAAAAATTGTCAGTTCTTGACTGATTATGGCAAGAGCAGGGGTGTTATTAGGGTCCTGAGCAGATTCAGGATAAAAGTCACAGCCAAGCATGAGTCTTAAATTGTTAGTATATGTGACATGAGTGAACTTGACATGCATAACTAAGATATATATATATATATATATATATATATATATATATATACACACATGTATGTATATATGTATATATATATTATATATATATATATATCCCTATATACATAATATATCCATATATAGAGAGATATAGATATAGATATAGATGATATAGATATAGATATAGATATAGATATAGATATAGATATAGATATAGATATAGATACAGATACAGATATACATATAGATATAGATATACATATAGATATACATATACATATACATATAGATATAGATATACATATAGATATAGATATACATATAGATATTATATATCCCAAAGGAGTGTGTTTAGGAGACATTCTTATTGAATTTAAATCCATGGGCATAGATGAACACTCCCAAAGAAAAGTTATAGAATAAGTGTCCTCTCTCCAACTTATAGATACTCAGACTCCAGACACCCCACTGTAGGCACAATTTTATCTATGCCATTAAATAGCTTCCCCCTGGGGTAGGAAGACCAGAGAATTCCTAAGTTTATGGATTCATGTGTGATTACTTCTTCTGCCTTGTTTTTCTCATCCAATCTATCAACAAATCTAGCTGATACTATTTCCAGGTATATGTGCCAAGTCCACACATCTCTCCATCTCCACTTTCACATCTTTATACATCTCCATGTTTTTTAACCTGTTATGGCAAACATTGTGTTTTCTGAGGATAATAACCCAGAACAACCCACATGCTCATCAATTGATAAATGGACAAACTGTGTGTGTGTGTGTGTGTTCTACACACAATGGAATATTAGTTGGCAACGAAAAGGAAAGAAGTACTGATACAGGCTGCAACATGGATAAACCTTGAAAACATTATGCTAATTGTAAGAAGCCAGTCACAAAGGCCACATATTGTATCATTCCATCTACATAAACGTCAAGAAGAAGCAATTCCATAAAAAATGGAAAGTATATTAGTGAGGGCCTGAGAGATGGGAAGAGGTGGAGCAGAATGGGGAGTGATTACTAACCATTACAGGGTTTCTTTTGAGAGATGATGAAAATGCTCTCAAATTAGAACATTTAGAATTAGAATTAGAATGTTGCACAACTTTGTGAACATACCAAAAAAAAAAAAAAGATTTTACACTTTGAAATGGTGAATTCTATGGTATGTGAACTGTATATCAACAAATGTTCTTAATTTGGGAAAGAGGGTAATGAAAACCTTTACTAGGGTGATAGCAGTAAAACAAAGAGGGGCAATAACAATTACATGGCAAAATATGAAGAAAAAAATGAACCAACTTGGTGACAAATTGAAAATAAAACAAAGGAAGGAAATAAGCCAGGAAAATTGCCTTAATGAAATGAAGTACGTAATTTGAAAAAGGAATCCCATTGTGGGAAGAAGATTAATTTAGTTTCAAATATGTTGAGATTTGCACAACTATGAGGTTTTTTTAAGTAGAGATGCCTTTAGGCAATTGAACATATGGGACAAAAGTTCAAGCTGCTGGAGACACAAAAATGAGAACCATCAACTTAGGGGAGGCAGTAGGAGCCATGGGGATAATGCAGGGGGGTACCCAGAAAATTAAGGGCTGGGATTCTTGCAGGAGTATTCTTCATTTAGGGGATGGTCATACAAAGGAATCTCAGAAAAGAGAAAGTGAAAATGATGGGAGAAAAGTGTACTAACACAGAAGTTAAGAGAGGAAAGTTGCAAGAAGGAATAATGGCAGATACTGAGAGGCTGTCAGAGTCTGGGTGAGAGAAAACAAAGTGAAGCACACTGTTAGACTATTTCTTTCATACACACTGAAAGGTAAGAACATATCACATTAGTATCCAGAGGAGTGAACAGAGGTCTTAAACTCATTTGAGACTGGATTTTTGAAAGAAATAAAGAATTTTACTCAAGAAAGTCACTACATATGGCTGTGGAGAAAGTAAGTGTAAAGGAAAAGTGACTGAGCTTAGAACATAAATGAAGTACATAGGACACCAGGCTGGGGAAAGTTTAGAATGGACAAGACAGGCAAGAGAGAGGGAGAAAAGTGACATGATCAATCCATTCTTTAAAATTTAGCTTTAAGGAAGATTGCTTTAGCAATTGTATTTGAGACTGTCTAGAGACTAGAGTTTGGAGAGAGTAGTGGGGTGAGGAAGGGCGATGGAAGCAGCATGTCCAACTAACAACATAGCATGAGTGCAATATTCAGCAGCACACATCATAAGAATAAAGTCAGGATCTCACGTGCAGAAGAAGTTATGATACAATTTTTTCTTTTCATAAACTACGCATATTGTTGGCTACACATTAACAGAGCATTGATCTTACAGAAGACATTTTGTGGATTTCTGCTTCCCGATGTTAATGGTTTGTTAATGCTTCTGACAGTCCATCTTTTTCCTACTTCCTCTCTTCCCTACTGCCCCACATGAAAAGACAGCCTGTCAAAAAGTGAAAATGATTTTATATTTACAAGGCAAAGGAACCTTTAAATGACCTCAGAGGTTTACATGAAGTAGGCAACAGCTCCAGTATAATCGGTAAGGTTGCTGTTGACAGATACTACTTGATGGACTGGAAATCAATTTGATCAGATGTTTTTTATGGATTACAGTGGCCTTGGCTAATTACAAAAGATTGTCTTCCTAGATCCCACAGTTTTCAGAGCTGACTTTGAGCAAAAGTACACAGGTGCAGACTTGACAGTTTTCCCCAGTTATCTGTCGCAAGGGCAACTCTTGGATCGTTTTGACACTTATGTCAAAAACAGGCTGAACTTTTATTTTTAGGCCACATGCCTTTTTGTCACCGTCATCTATATTTAGGTGGTGAGGCTGATTATATTGTTATCATTTACCTGGGCTTGGAAGAGTGAAAGAGACTGCAAATATGAATAAATAAATACACAAAGTTTTTCAAAATGTAGTCATTGACACAAAGGAAAATAAAAGTGAAGGTTGTGTATATTCAGTCATTCAGATACAACTAGAAAACATAGGTTCTTAACAGAATTTTTTAAAGGAGGTTGTAAAATGTCTTATTAAAAGAAGAGAGAAAGCAAAAGAGATTGTGTTATATGTCCTAATGAGCTTTTTTTTTTCCCCCCAGAGTTGATCATAGGTAGGATTTATGAAAATTGGGTTTACCATCAGGAACCAATTTGTGTCATCTCCTGGAAGATTTTGACCACTGTACAGTTGAAGTAAATGTTTTGCTTTGCACAGGTAACTATTTCAGAAGAGAAAGTATTCCTTTAGAATATAAATTATTACACATCTGTTAATTTAAGATGGTATTTCAATTAAGTTAAATTACAATTTAGATATTACTGAATATGAGAAACAAGGGTCCCTCGTGCAAAAGTTACTCTGCACATGGGTCAGGTAGCCTAAACAAAGACCATTTTGTGTGGAAACAGTAAGGTAGAGAGAAGAGGTGGTAAAGGAGAATGGCAAAGAATTCTATCCTGATTTTGACTTCATAAATGAGTTCTGAGGCTTTTGAGAGCAGGGTTTTAGATTGGAGATGAAGAAACTGAAATCACAAAGATTTTTGTGACATGGATCCAAACATTTTTTCTGCAGCCTATGAGTGGCAAAATATGTCACTGAATGGGGAAGAAAATACTTCTTCCTAGTCCTTCCCAGAACCTGGAATATGCCTGGTAATATTGGGGTTTGGGAGGTCTATGTGTATTCGTGGGAACAACTGCTGAATGAAGTAGAGAGTAAAGGAGGCAGTTATAATGCCTGACAAAGAAATATCATTCAAAAGGCAGACTCCTAAGATTTTCCTGTCAAGATGGCAGAGTAGGTAAACGCCGTGCTCACCTCTTCTCAGGACCATATAAATTACAACCAAACTATAGAATAACCATTATTGAGAATCACTTGAAGGGTGAAGTCTTGCTTAACAGAAGCCCTACTACTATGAACATATAGAAGAAGCCACCTCAAGACTGGTGGGAGTGGCAGAGATGCAGACCGGACTGGCCCCACACCTGCATGTGACCATTAAAAATTGGGAGGGATATCTCAGCCCCTCTCCAGCCCAGGGTTTTATTACAGGGGAGAGAAGTCCCCAAGTCTTCAGTCTGTGAAAACCAGCAGATATTGCAGCTGAGTGAGACAGAGGGTGACTGTAGTCCCAGATATACTCCTCTTAAAGGGCCTGTACACGGACTTATCCACTGATGGACTCAGCTCTGAGCTCCAGCGCTGGGTCAGCAGCTTGAGTGGCACCAGGGACATAGGGGGAAGAACTGAATTATCTACTTTCAGAGTGGGGGCTGGAGAAGCAAATTTCTTGGATGAAGGAGCTAGTGGAAGCCATGTGTTGAGACCTCAGACATCATATCTGAGTCTCCATTAAACTGACTATCACCTTTCATCTGCCCCAGCCTGATTCCCTGAGACCATGCCCTACCCATCTTTCATGGGCAGCCAAGCCACTTCCAGCAGTTTTCCACATAAATGGCCTGCCTTAGCTCATGCTGTGGGCATTCCTAAAAATCTCTCAAATGTTCACAAAACCCAAACGAGCAGCATATGGCTTCGGTGTGCCCTGAGCCTCTGGCTGAGCAGCCTTAAGCCTGGCACTAGCAGCAGCTGGCCTTTGTTCATGGCTTGGCCTCTCAAGACACCTCCAGAGCACAGATGGTGGCCATCTGCAGAATGTTTTGTGTTTCATGGCAAGTGGCTCTGGGTAGGGTACATGTTGTGGCTGAACTTGGCCTGCAGTGGGTCCCTTCCCAGGAGACCCCAAAGCTGGGAAGCCCAATGGCCAGGTTCAGACTGAGGTGGAGCTTTACCTAGCCACCTCCAAGTATGACACATCCAAAGGGCAGACTGGACAGACACGAGAGCGCCACTAAAGCAAACCCTGCTCTGTAGGGTCAGCCCCTACACAACAGCTCCTCCACTGTAATCACAGCCAGTCCTCACAACCAATTAGCATGAGGGTCATTCCCTCCCAATGATGTGCAGTAATCAAGTCTCAACTACAGCAGGAGGGCACACACAAACCACACAAGGGACACACCTGGAGCACCACTGGGTCTCACAGGACACCTGCTATAAAGGCCACTCTACTAAGACTGGGAGGCATAGCAGCCTTACATAGAAACAAACACAGAGAGGCAGTCAAAATGGGGAGACAAGGAAACATGTCAAATAAAAGAGCAGAACAAGACTCCAGAATGAGAACCAAACAAAAGGGAGATAAGCAATCTACTATACACAGAGTTCCAAACACTGATTATAAGGATGTTAAATGATCTCAGGGAGAATTTCAACAAAGAAGTAGGAAACATAAAAATGGAGATAGAAAACATAAAAAAGAACCAGTCAGAAATAAAGACTATAATAACTGAAATGAAGAATGCATTAGAGGGAAGCAACAGTAGATTAGATGAAGCAGAGGATCGATTCAGCAATTTAGAAAATAAGATATCACCTGAAATCTATGCAATTTTACTAACAATTGTCACCCCAATAAATTAAAAAAAAGAATTATATCTAAATAATGCTGTTAAAAGAAAAAAAGAAAGAAAAAGAAAATAAGGTAGCAGAAAACACCCAATCAAAAGAGCAAAAAGAAAAAAAGAATCCAAAAATATGAGGAGAGTTTAAGGGGCCCCTGGGACAACATCAAGCACACCAACATTCGTATTATAGAGGTACCATAAGGAGAAGAGAGAGAGCAAGGAATTGAAAACCTATTTGAAGAAATAATGATCAAAAACTTTCCTAACCTGGCAAAGGAAATAGATAAAGTGCAGAAAGCACAGAGGGCCCCAAACAAGATGAACTCAAAGAGGCCAACACCAAGACACATTATAATTAAAAAGCCAAAGGTTAAAGATAAAGATGGAATCTAAAAAGTGGCAAGAGAAAAGTAATTAGTTACCTACAAAGGAGCTCCCATAAAACTTTCAGCTGATTTCTCAACAGAAACTTTGCAGACCAGAAGGGATTGGCAGAAAATAGTCAACGTGATGAAAAGCAAGACCTATAAGCAAGATTGCTCTACTCAGCAAAGCTATCATTTAGAATTGAAGGACAGATAAAGAGCTTCCCAGATAAAAAAAAAAAAAAAGAAAAAAAAAAAAGCTGAAAGTGTCCATCACCACAAAATCAGTATTATAAGGAATTGTAAAGGGACTTCTTTAAAACAAACAAAAAATCAAAAATATGAATAAAATGGCATTAACTGCATATCTATCAACAATTACTTTAAATGTAAATGGATCAAATGCTCCAATCAAAGGACAGGGTGTTTGAATGGATAAGGAAATAAGACCCTTACATATACTGCCTACAAGAGATTCATTTCAGATCAAAAGACACATACAGACTGAATGTAAAGGGATGGGAAAAAGACATTTCACAAAACAAAACAAAACAAAAAAACCCTGTGGTAGCAATACTTATACCACACAAAATAGACTTTAAAACAAAGGCTATAACAAGTGATAAGAATGATAAGTAATCCCACTTCTGGGTAATTATCAGAAGAAATCCCAAACGCTACTTTGAGGGCACGTGTGCATCCATATGTTCATTGCAACACTGTTTACAATGGTCAAGATATGGAGGCAGCCTGGGTGTTTATCAATGGATGAATGGATAAAGAGTAAGTGGTACATATATACATAGAATAGAATATTGCTCGGCCATGGAAGGTAATGTGTTCTTGCCATCTGTAGTGGCAAGGATGTACCTGAAGGATATTGTGCTGAGTGAAGTATGTCAGACAGCGAAAGACAGATACAATGTGATATTGCTTGTATGTGGAATCTAAAGAACAAAATAAAAAAACAAAACAGAAACAAACTCATAGGTACAGAGAACATTTTGATGGTTGCCAGATGGGAGGTTGGTTGGGAATGGATGAAAAAGGGGAAGGGATTAAGAAGTACAAACTGGTTGTTACAAAGTCATTATGGGGTATAGGATATATTATAGCATAAGGAATATAGTCAATAATATTGTAATAACTATTTATGGTGTCAGATGGGTACTTGATTCATTGGGGTGATAGACGGGAGGCGGACTGAGGTACAGGGTGAAAAAAGTGAAAGCATTAAGAAGTACAAATTGATAGTTACAAAGTAGTCACAGGGATATAAAGTAAAGCATAGGGAGTATAGTCAACAATATGTTAATAAGTAGGTATATTTCCATGCAGGTACTAGACTAGTCAAGCGGATCACTTCTTAAATTATACAAATGTCTAACTACTATGCTATATAGCTGCAATTAATATAAAATAATATTTAATGTCAACTATAATTGAAACATTAAAAAATGGGCAAAGGTGAATAAGAGGTTCAAATTTTCAGGTATAAAATGAATAAGTCATGGGGATATAATGTACAGCATGGGGAATATAATCAATAATATTACGATAGCATAGTACGATGACAGATTGTTGCTGGACTTAATGGTGGTCCCTTCTTTAGATGTCTCTCATAAATGTTGAATAACTATTGTATACACTTGAAACTAATGCAATATTGTATTTTAGCTATATTTTAATAAAAATCTTTTAAAAAGTCAGATTATTTTTATATGTGGGTTTATAGGTAAACTTGGCTGACAAGGCAAAGAAATTTTGTAGAAGGTTAATAGCTTACACTATCATTCATTCAACAAATATTTATAGTGTATGCCATGGGCACTCTAGATTTAGGTATGAGAGATTCATCAGTGCAAAATAAAACAGATGAAAGTCCCATAAACTTGTAAAGTTCCATTTTGTACAAACAATCTTGTGAAGTCTAGAGAATATTAGGTTACATTAAAAATGCTAAAGAAACATAAATTATATTTTTACCTCATTTACTAAAAAAACTATTGAATCTGTACTTTAAAAAAAGTATAACTTCTGAAGAATTAGCTCATTGAAGAAAGGCAACTTACATGATCTTTCAATTTCTAACTAATTTTAAGGTTTTATATTTTTTGCTTGGATAATTGCTGCTAAAATTAGAAACAGAGTTACCACTGGGACCAGCATAGTAGGGGAAAAAAACATTTAAAAAATTATGTATTATAAGATAGGCTTACTCAGAAGGGACAGTGGTTTCATTGAGCCATTTTGGATTGTTCCTTCAGATGCTAGACCATAAAAACAGATGACCTGTAGAAGAAACTACAACCAGTGGCCCATAAAATGGTTGTAATCTCATCAAATACCAAGAACAATTATAGTCCAAACTTATATCACTAGACCTATCAAGTTATAATTTGTATATATCTATTTTAGAAACTGCATCATTTAACCTCACTCACAAAAGTGTTAGGAAGATTAACTAACTAGATAATTTCACAAAGTGCTTAGATAATAAAAGGTAAAGGGATAAATGCCAAGGATTATTGCTTTAGACCCTCTGCTGATGTTAAAAAGACCAAAGTTAATGTTTTGTTTCATTTTCCACTGTCTAGGTAGCTCAAGTTCATTAGTTCCAAGAATGGGGGCGGTGGGAGGTGAGAAGTATCTCTCCAGGAGAAAGAGAACACAGATTCACATCCCAAGGGGAGTCAAAGTCATGGGATTTATCAGAGCATTTCTCCACTTAAAAAGTGTTAGAAGACAATTTTCCATGGGCGTCTCGTGCTTCTTCGTGTCTTACATGAAAAGACACTGATTGCCTTTATTTTGGATTACCTTTTCAAGGATATTTATATACTCACCAGCCTTAGAAGATAGAAATTTTGTCTCCCTCCAGAGCCAAGAGCAGTTTTGCTTGCAGCTTGGAATATAAAAATAGAATCTCTCTCTGGAACAAAGGGATGGCACGTTTACCGCCCATTGTAAAAGACTTGGATTCTCTATGCTCAGGGTTCCTCCCCTGCAATGTAACTCATCTGGACCTCTTTGTGTCATCTGGCTCTCTATGTCATGCTGTGGAAATCAAGGCTTAGGGAAGTATGCAAGAAAATGTTTATAATCTGACTAATGATATTGCCCTGAGTAATAAAGTCCTTTGTCTCCGACCCAGAAGTCTCAAGTCTTCTGCTAGCATCTGTGAAATTAAATAGGACAGGCTAAATTGTTAGCCTCAAAGTAGAATAAAATCTCAAACCCTTGACTATATATATATATATATATATATATATATATATATATATATATATATATATATATATATATATATATTTAAAGTAAGTATCCTATGTTGGAAAGTCTCTGTAAGGATTTGAGATTTATTCTCAACATTGTCCTCAGACCCCTGTAGAGAAGTAATCATAAGTCAAGGAAAGTAATTTTAGAGCTTGAGCAAAACAACATGTAACCATGAAGCATTATTTCATTTGATGTGGAGGATTAGCTCATCAAGGTCTGGCTCAGTCGCACTTTCCTCATGCCATTCTATTCTTTTTCCTTCTCAAGCCAGCAGTTACTCACTGACTGATTGCCACCCTGACCCGTTCCTCTTTCACCCTAAGGCTCATAGACTGTGTTTCCCAAAGATCATTCTCTGACTTTTGATTTATAACTCTGATAGCACTTCAGTGCATGAGGGTTTGTGGCAATTAATGTCATTACACAAATTATACAAATTGCCATTAACTGATGTAATGTACTATAAAGAACTGGAAGCATGAAAAAGACTAAAAAATATTTGAATTTCCCTTCTACATGTTTGTAATCCTTTATCACTTAATTTTTTTCAGTTCAATTAATAGAAATATAGACTGTTAGAAGAAACAGCATTTTGTTTACATCTACCTTATTCTTTATTTTCAATGATTTACTTGTCAAAATATTTCTTCTTTATGAAGAATTTAAAATACAATAAAAAATTTCTGAAATATTACATTTATCACTAAATCTAAAGTTAGAAAAGGAAGGATCAAAGGTTGAATGCCATATTTTAAAATAGGACATTTTACTTAGGGTGATTGGGTATTGAGTCAAAAAAAAAGAAAAAAAAATCAAGGCATTAAGGAAGTCAGGCTGTGTGAGAACTTATCCAATGGATCCTATGAATAAAACTGAAGTTCAAAGTCATATTTCTCCTTATTTTAATTTCCCCTGCTTCCTCCTTGTATTAGCCCTGACTACTGACTTTCAGACAGAGATGTAAATTTGGATTCTACCTGTTTTGTGTTTACTGATGACAGCAATAATTTGGAGAGGTAATCCAATTACAACGTCTCAGAATTGTCCTAGATCACCTTATGTAAAAGCAACTGTTCTTTTGTTGCTAGGTAGCCTCATGGTTGAAACAGAGGTGAAACAAAAAGATGTAACTAGCCAATCAAACAGGCCTCACTGAGGATATAGTTCACAGTACAGGTCTAGAAGTTGAAAAGATCTAAGAGAAGAAAGTTGGAAATGAAAGAAAGGGAGACAAAGGGCTTTAGAGAGAATATTGAATATAATAATGGAGCAGAAACTGAAAGTATCTTAATACAAGACTGCCCTGCTTGTAATCTCTCCCTCACAAAATTCATTTTGTCATCTCACACTTTATCCAAATTTACATGTTCACCTAGCCATGTCCCTCCCATTTACTTTCAAAGCTTAATTTCCTCTGTCTAGAATCCATAACCTAGTCTATGAAACCATGTCCATTAACCGTTTCTGATATTCTCCCAAACATAACCTCTACTCCAGATGGACTTGTTGATTAAGTCTATAGGTAAGATAGGCTACTAATGGTCCATCAAAAGCACCTTCCTTTTCTTTTCCATATTCATCACTTAAAATACACATATCCTCGGGGGGGAAAAGAACGAAACAGACTATGTAAATGTTAATGTATGAGTAACTCATGAGAGATCCTTCCTTAAGGACAAAATTGATTATAAGGAGAGAATCAAGAACATTAATGCATCTAAATGGGATAGAGAGAAAAGATGAAAAAACAACAGAATTTCGGGGTGAGGAAAATCAACATCACAATGCTTCTTAAACCAGAGAATCTGGTTTTTAGTTTTGAATCTTCACTTCCTTTCTTTCTCTTATATAGAGAAAAAAAGTTTATATACATTTAATTTGGACTCCCATGTCAGACTGTCTTAAGGGATCCATGATTTGGTTTTATGAACTGTCAGATGTTAGTTTTGGTAAGAGCACAGAATTGTTACTTAGGGACAAATGGTATACTCAACAATCAAGCACACTGAGATGCTATGAAGGCTAAATACATAAAGGCTTAGAAAATCGAACAGGTCAGAATGAACCCTGAGGCAGGTATTTTGATGTTTCCACATAAGCCCTAGATTTTATTGGTGTTTATAAGTAATTTATGTTAATAGAAAGATTGCCTAATATTCTCAAAAGGGTTTCCATTACTGAGTTGTCTTACATGCCCATGATTTCTAAGCAAAAACACAGTAATAAACTGGATTTGGAGGTTCTTTGAACCTCCTTTAACTAATAGAATTTGGATACAGCCATACAGCTCAACTTCGTTATCTCTGCCCGAAATCCCATACTTCCTTACTATTGCCCCCAATTTAAAGAGTGTGAGAATTAATTGTAGCACAATAGGAATCTTTAGATGTGCACCTGGCCATAAGTACAGAATAAGGAATCACAGAAGTTAGTTTAAGAGAAAACTTTCATATAAATCACACAGAATTTTGGTTTTGCTTCTGTTTTTTGTTTTATTTTGTTTTGTTTTTTTTTCCTTTTTCTTAATTGTAGGGTTCTTAACCTCCATATTGTTGATATGTTAGTCCTTATATTTCTTTATTATGGGGGCTGTCCTATGCATTGTAAGATGTTTATGTACATCCTTGGCTACTATGTTTAGATGCAAGTAAAACGCCCCCTACCACCACCACCCCCCACAATGTCCCTACCCCAGGTTGTGAAAAACAAAATTATCTACAGATAACGCCTAGTATCCCCTGACAGGCAAAATCATCCCTGGTTGAAAACCACTGCTCCAGAATAACCCAACTGAATCTATACAACTGCTAATACAATCATGAAGACTTTGAAGGATTGACTTTATGCCCTTGGTCAAGTCATTTTCCATTTCTGGGCTACCCCTTCTTTGTCTGTAAAATTAAATGCTTCAAACTCTTTTCTAGCTCTAAGATAGGATAAGTTTAAGAGCTCTGTTCCATGAAGGTGTTTTGCACATTTTCTAGTTGCAATCAGAAGATTCAGTGAGTATTTTGTTATAAGCTACCTGAAATAGATATAAAACTTGTATTATGGAGCCATATCTTTTCTGGGTTAACTTGGAGTTATTCAAGAAGGAAATACATAGATAGTAAGTGATGATGGTATTTATGGCTCTTGTGATATATTTTGGAGACATCTCTTTTCTAGTGAAACTTGGTGTTATTTGAGAAGGAAATAGATATTAAGTGTTGATGGCATTTATGACTATTTGGATAGATTATAAAATACAACAATAATGACCTCTGAAATGTGGGAACATAAAATTCATTCAAAAATATTAATTATCACACAAATAGAAAGACATCAACTTGGGGAAGGAGTCTGTCAGTCAAAGAAGGAGAATTCTATGAAATTCTACCCAACTCCCTTACATACTGCAGGCCATCTATTAAGAAAAAGAGTACAACATCCTTTTTGTTTTTTAAATACATTTCAGTTTTTATTGGTATTATGGTATTAAGAATCTTCCATTTTCTAAAATATAAGTTTTCTCTCTCTTTTGGATTAAGACATAAGCAAATCTATGCTATTCAATTCAGAGTAATAGAAGTTCCTCAGGCCCCTTCTATATCTCCAAGGCCTGACTTAGTCACTATGGAGTCCACAAAATAAGAAGAAAAAGATAACATAAACTCTGTCACTAAGAAGCTTAAAATCCAGTTAAAGTTATAGGATTCACCCAAGGGTTTTATTAACAGGTAATAATAAGATACCATATATTTAAATACTAAATTTTAAGAGGCAAGGCTTATTCAGCCCAGCAGTCTATGCTTGAAAATAGTCAGAAAGCACACGCTTAGATAACATCTGAATATTATTTTGAATTGTATTTGGTCATAAATAAATATTGAAATATATATATATATATATATATATATATACTTTTAAAGACTGAAAATGTATCTTTCCTAGATTTCATTGACAGCAATAACTTCCTTTGAATTTGTGTATCCCTTTCAGAATATTTCTGACAATTTGCTTCACATGGTATAAATTACACATGTTTTTTACATGCCATTTTGCATAGAAATGCTTTTTATTTTCCCACTATATTTTTTGTTTTTGAACTCCATTTTCTCAGGCTATAGGGATCTAGCCCAGAGTCCAACAAGAAAAAATATTTGCAAATATAGGAGTCACTGGGGTAAAATGAGTTATATGAAATATTTCTTCTCAGATCTCTTTGTATTTCACTGATAGCTACCTACTAGTGACCCAAACTGGCTATTAAAGAAGACCCATTCTTATCTTCTTTCTTCCTTAATAACAAACAGGATTAGCTTTTGCTAATAACATAGAAATATAGAAGTTGGCTTTTAATTCATCTTAACAACAAGGACACCTACTTCACAGATCTTGTAGTATTTCTCTTTTTCATTCTTTTTCCAAACAGGTTTTGATTAACTGAAGCCACATAACACCAGACTTTAATGCCAAGCACTATGTTCCTTCTGGTCTAAAGCAATCATCAATTTGGAAGTTCCTTTTGAAATTACTAATAGTGTCTTTGAACCTTTGCATCTGTGGAATATCTCAGCCAAAGGGGATGGCAGCAGTTAATATATCTCATTAGGTACCTTTAAAGATGAATCATTCTCCTTTATATAACACCAAAAATATATTACCCTCTATTTGTTTAAATGGTTTTAATGTTCATGTCACAATCAAATGGAATAAGTTTGAAAAGTAATTTTACTTGGGCCAAAGGGGTATATTTGTATACTAAACCAATTAAGAATGAATTAAACAGACTTGGAAGATATACTCTTCCACTGAATGTAACATGGTGGCATTACTTCTATAGATCTGTTTTTGTGCTTGTTTCGTTTAATCGCTCTGATACTTGCTAATGGCATGACTTGGACAAATCACAGCATATGTCTGAATCTCCCCATTTTAAAACAGGAGGATTAAACTAAATAATCATTTGACCACCCCTCCATTCTATCTAAGAATTTTAAAGTATAATTTTAACCTCTGTTTTCATCAACCTTGTATGCATTTATATACATAATATTCTTACCATTCCAGATGCAGTGTTTGAAATGCTAATTAGGTTTTGGGGACATTTTATTATTTGCAACAATTATAATTATTATTTCTATGAACATCTAACTTCTTCAGTTAAATTTTAAGTATTTTAGGGATAGGCTTAATATCATGTATCTTTTATATTTTATCAGTGCCATGATTCATAGCTATATCAATAACATTTGATTTATTAGAACATTTGATTCTGCAATAGGATATCTCTAGGGTCCAGGGAATAGAAAAAAATGAACTAACATTTATTTAGCATTTACTATGCCAGACACACTTGGAAGGTAGGTGACATATTTCCTTTTTATAGGGAAGGAAACTAAAGGAAGTAATAAGTGGTGGATCAAGAATTAACCACCCTAAATGTTTGATTCCATAAATGTATTCTATCAAACACAGTATTGAATTTTTTTTTCAGAAATAACGTGTTTTAACCATAAAATTTCACCTAAATTACTTTGCTTTCCCAGTTTGAGTCCAATGCTTTGGCTAACTATAAAATTAATACATTACTGGCTTTCTCTTCTTTAGCATACATGCATAAATATGCACTCACACACTCACCAAAAACAAATAGAATTTACCCCTCAGGAAAATAAAATGAAAATAAGAAACAAGGGTCTGTTCATTTGCTCTGACTCTTAAACTCATTTTATCTTTTTATTTTTTCTGAAAACAAAAATCACTTCATTCATTACTAATCAAAACAAACTCATAATGTAAAAACAAAAATAAGCAATATTGATGATGACTGACTAGTCCTCTAAATTCTAGAGTGTAGAGGACACTTGAGAACTCCTAGACTGAAGAGCACAGAGAAAGAAGAATAGTGAATTTCGACATCTTTCCAACTGAAGAAAGAACAAAGTCCAAGACTTTGCTGTAACCATTGGAAATAGAATTATGAACCTGGAGTTTGCAACTTAGTATGACACAGGTGGACACAGGTAGACACAGGGTATTGACCAATGCAACCACAAAGGCAACCAACGTCATGGGGTGGGGAAAAATAAGAATCTAAGAGAAATTTGTCCATATCTGTCTCTCTGCTGGCTTGGTCCTTCCACTGGTAAAATCCCCCAGGTCTTGACACCAAGTTATTCTACTGCGGCCCTTAATTGTTCTTATGTTTTACTGATGTGCCCAATTTCTTTCTCACTTCCAGTAGCAACTATATTTCACCAGGTACTTTCATATCCCATTGTAAAAATAACATTTTGATTTAATTCTTAGATTCCCTAGCCTGCAGTTCACTTAGAGCAATCACAGAGTTAAATATGATATTTTTAATGCAAATTTTGCTTTGCAAGTAAATAAGGGGGCAGGAAGAAATACAGTAGAATTGTGATTTGTGATGTTTCCAAAAGTTGGGGTAAAGTTGTGCTTAGCTTCTAGTTTATCCATGAGCTTTTTCCCATCAGTGATATTAAAACTTGATTCAAAGTCTATTCTTGCCTCTTTATCTACTTTTAATGATGTTGAAATTTCAGTACTCATTGTGTATATAAGAGTTTTCTCCTAGAAAACACATTGGTTTTAGTATGTGGATCTTGTCTCATTTCGTGAAATTATAAACCACATAATCCTGAGTAATTTATCTTAGGGGTGTTCATTATTTTATCCATAAATAAGCACATTGAAATACACGTACCTCTCCTTTCATCTCTAAAATGTTTTGGATTACCACTCATTTGTTTGTCCATTCATTCACTCTTGGTTATTACTAATTATTGACGGGTTTTGTTTGTTCTTTGTTTTACATAAACTAAGTATTGTCACTGGTCTTTTAAGACAGCTTTGAAGAGGAAGGGCTCATATCATTGAGAAATCACTCCTTAGTAATGCACACACACACGCACACACACACACACACACACACACACACACACACAAAAGGAATAAAAAGAGAGTAGAGTGTAATAAACATGCCATCAATAAGTACGCCCTTCTGAAAACTGTATTTCAAGCTGCTTACTCATATAGCTCACTTTTTTTTTTAATTTTATTTTATTAAATTTATTGGGGTGACAATTGTTAGCAAAATTACATAGATTTCAGGTGTACAATTCTGTATTACATCATCTATAAATATATAGCTCACTTTTAACCTCAATGATGACCTAAATAAGCTTATGCATCCCAAATCCTAGCTTCTCAGTTGCTTGACTTCCTCACTTCCAATGAGCTTTCCATCCATACCATAGGAGCTATTTGCTCTCATGGTTAAAATCTTGATCTTACCATCACCAGTACTTCTAAAATATTAAATCCTAGTATCTTACTTTCTGACCATCACCTCTCTCATCCCGTATCATTTACTCTAGTCCTTCACAACAGTCAGTTGACGCTGCAACTTCTCTGCACTCTGATATCCTAATTGCGTGTTTAGTTTCATTCTTAACCTATATAGGTTTTGTGTTGCAGCACTATAAACACACACTTCTAAATACCCTTCACACTCTTGTCTTCTGCCCTATCAACCCTCTTTGAAAAGTCTAATCTTTGTTAAGTCCAGTAAGAAGTCCAGTTGCCTTCTTACTCTATGTGTATATCTGAAAAGTTTAATATGGTTATAAAGTATCACACGACTCTATTGTCTGATTTTATTTTGAATGTATCAACATGTCAAGAAAATCTTACTGTACCTCCCTAGTAAATTTATTTTTCATTGTAGAAAACTACTGTTTTATATATTCTACTTTCCTCTCAAATATCCAAAGCCTCATCTTCACTCCATCACTCACAGTTCATGACATCATCTCATTTTTCATTAAGAAAACAAACAAAAAGAAAAATGATCTTTTCTATCCATAAAGTGGTCCATCACTTTGCATACATCTCTGCCCAGATTGCATTGCCTTTTCCTTCATTATAGTGAAGCAAATAATTCTGCTTCTATCTAAAGTCAGCTCCTCTATATGTACCATGAATCCCCATCACCTTCCTAGTACTCAAGGCTAACCGTTGACTCCACAGTTCTCCTGTCATCCATCTCTTATATTATCAGTCCCCCCTAGAACAGGATCTTTTCCTTAATTAAAAAAAAATGCTTTTTTGTTTAATTTATTTTTTAAATTTATTGGGGTGACAATTGTTAGTAAAATTACATAGATTTCAGGTGTACAATTCTGTATTACATCATCTATACATCCCATTGTGTGTTCACCACCCAGAGTCAGTTCTCCTTCCATAACAATTGTCACCCCAATAAATTTAAAACATAAATTTTAAAAAAATGCCTTAATACAATGTTTTATAGAATACTCCTTGATCTCATTCTCCTCCCATCCTCTAGCTCATTTATCTGCTTTCTTTAAGAGTGAAACTAACAAAGTGTTTTTCTCTGTTCACAGTCTCCATTGTCTCACCTCTCATTCTCTCTCAATTCACTATTACCCAACTTAAGTCTACACTGTTCTATGAATAATTCTTGGCAAGGTCACAAATCCCTTCTTGACATACCTGAGTGGTAATCTTCCGTTCTCATCAAATTGACCTTGTATTGACATTTAACACAGTTGACCACTCCTTTCTTTTTAGATATGTTTTTCCATAAGTTTTTTGGACACTATATTTTCTTCCCTCTTATGTCAGTCTATTTCTTCTCAGTCTCTATCTCTGCTTCCTCTTTTGTTCAACATCTTAATCTTAGAATGCCCTAGGCTTAGGTTTTGTCTTTCTTCTCCATCCACAGTCTATCCCTAGATGAATTCATCTAAGTCCATATATTTTAATATTGTTTATAATGTTAAGTCATTAGAAATGCATTTCCAGCTCAATTACTTTTTTGAGTTTTAAACTCCTATGTCCAATGAGTACCTGATACCTCCTTTTGGATATATAGGAGCATCTCAAAATCAACACATCTAATTCAGAACTCTTAAATTTTACTCCCAAAACTGTTTTTGTTGTTGTTCCTGTTTGTTTTTTGTTTTTCTGTCACTCTTCATTAACTCAGTATTTGGCACTGCCATCTACCCTGTGGTCAGGACTCATTGTTGGATACCACTCCTCTACCATCAACAGGTTTTACCAATCGTACTTCAGGAATATATCTAAAATCTGCTCAGTACTTACCATCTATTATGCATTATTATAACTTGAATCCAAGCTACCACCAGTTGCCATCTGAGCTACTGAAATGGCCTCCCACCAGGTTCTTCTTGCCCCTCTTCACAGTCCATTCTCCACTGGTTTTACACCAAAGCCAAAATAATCTTTTGATAACATACAAGTGAATATATCAGCTTCTCCCTAATACATACATTTAAAACCTTCTGATGACTTACTATTTTAATTAGAATAAAATAAAAATCTTCTTCTATAGACTGCACAGCATATAAACTCCCCCATGGCCTGGAAAAATGTCCTTCTATCTGATTTGATCACTTACTATCCTTATTTTCTATTACTCAGTTAAGCTTTCTTTTTGTTCCCAAAACAAACATTTTGGGATCACTTCATTTGCTTCCACCTCAACCCTAAAATGTTCTTCCCCTGACACTTTGCAGGTTTGCTTCCTTACCTTGATTTTACTTTAAATGCATTACCCCTGATAAAGACCCTTTCTAATAGATGAACAAACATAGCTAACCCCATGCTAGTGAATACCATCCTTATTACTTAACACCGATATTTGAATTTATCACCAATATTTTTGTTTTGCCATTATCTCTGTCTTCTCTCACTAGGATGCAAGACCTTTGAGGGCATGAATTTCTCTTTTTGATTACTCTAACTCTAGGCTAGAGTTCAGTGCATATGGACTAGATGAATAAATGTACAACTTGCTATAAAAATGTGTAAAATTTAGAAATCAGAAAGCTCACAAAGTTATCTAAGATGGGAAATGAGAAAATGCGGAATGTTACTTTTAAACAGAGGTAAACTGTCAAGGAGATATGAAAGTCTTGTATTCTCTGTTGAAAACAGTTTTCAGTGTGGTCTGAAGAGGAAGTATATACAATAGAGGGAAGAAGATTAGCCTGGAAAATCTGGACTCAGTTTGAAAAAGTCATCATGTGACATATTAAGGTATAGTCACTTTATCATAAAATATTGAGAAGCAAGCACAGCTTTTTACACAGAGTTGGCAATAATAAAGTTCAAGCATAACAAAGATACTGCAGCAGTCATCAAGAGAAAAACTGAAATTTCAAGATAGTGGAGACCAGTTAGGGCGTTTTGGCAGTGATCCAGAAGGCAGTGGAAGAGGGTCTGCTAGGAGGTGAGGTATGAAGGGGATGAAAGATCAACCTCTATCTCAGAGTTTCCTTTTAGTTGCAAAATGTCCCCATGTGAGTTTAATTTATTATCTCCAGATAATAATGATTCTTGATTTCTGATTCTGTGAACCTAACAGACATCCTGGCTGAAGGTAAGTTCATAAATTTAAATATATCTACTAATCTCAAGATGAATTTATGAATTTGACACTGCTTTTTACCTGACTTCACTTGAGTTCGAAATATCCTACTAACAAATGAAAGTAATTCAAGCACTATATTCTAATTATTTCAAAAGAGTAAGTGTGAAAACACAGGTACATACAATGTATCCTATATATATATATGTGTGTGTGTGTGTGTGTGTGTGTAAATAATACCTAAGGATGCACATTGCCTATGTATATATCTCTATATTAACTGATAGAAAAGCATTAATCTATGTATAAAGAATATTTATCCATATAGATTTATATTACAGAAAAAATACATATAGGTAGGCTAAATGAAAGTATTAAAGAAAATATTCCTTTCTAGCAAATAATTTTTTTTTTATTTGAACTGTGAGTAAAACAACAAAAAAATAATGTTGTTTTTCAAATAGATGGGGGGAAAAAGACATCATTTAAATTTTATGTGAACTAATCTAATTGGACAATGAGGGTATGAGACTTGGAATGTGTAGGTGACAGAGGAATCTGGAGCTGCTGATTGTTGTACAATGAGAAGCACTGAAACTTTGCCTTGGGTTATTGAAAAATGTGAAATTCTGCCTTGTGAGTAATTAGGCATGAGGACTCTCTCCTTCCCAGCTTCTGTAGGTATTTAAATTGCATTTACAGTATGGGCCTAATTGCATTTATTTGCTCACCTAATTACACACGAAGACTTGCAAAAACTATAGGTCATAGATTACTAAGGAGGAGACTCGGGGATAACCAATGAGAATGCCTAAGTACTTTCAGGTACAATTGTACGGCTAAAATAACATGGTAAAGATTATAAAATGTATTAAATATAGTAGTGTGCCCTCCTCTTAAGCAATCTGTGAAGTGATGGCCATTCTACAAGCACAAAGAGCAGGGAGGCTGGAAACATAATGCAGGTAAGAGTGTGCAATGAAGCACACTTACTGTATACATTCAGAGTCTGACTTATTTTTCTGGTCATTTAAATTGTTCAGTCCCAACGTGGCATAAATAGCTTTAATGGGTTTCTAAAGTAAGGAAACATAAAATGTCTGCTTTTCAGCAGTTGGCAAATAATAATTCCCCCTCAGAAAAGACTTCAGCAAAAGAGCAACTTAGCATATAGACAGTCTCCCAGTGACCTGCCACTTAGCTGAGAAATAGGTTGGGAAAAAGCATCGATACCAATGAAACCGGTCTCAGATCTAAAACTTCCACTCTATTAATTCTTTTATTTGGCAAACACAGAAATCAAAGGCAGACAGAGAATAAGCTGAGAAGACCTCGAGGTATGAGAAACAAAGCACAGCGTCTCTCTTTATACAGAGCTTGGCCACAGCCTCCCTCATTTCCTGGATATTGTGATACAAGACGCCAGGTGAAGTGCTGTGCAGGCAAATACAAGATTATCTCGGACAATGAGTGGTAGTGTATCGGAGTTTATCTGTGGGCAATGGATCAATAGCATGATCCCTACGATAGAGAAGTGGCCAAATCAAATGAGCTTTCTGTTTGCTTTGTTATTTAGGCTTTGGAGTTCTATTCTTAAAATTTCACTCTGTCTTGCTTCTTAAAAGGTGTTCATGCAAGTAAAAGACCATGTATTCTAGTCTGGACTAAATATCCCTGGGCTTAATAAAGGCAAGTCAGTGCTAATTTGCAGCCAGACTTTTCTAGACACAAAAGCACAGTTAGTGATAGACTGAGTTGTACAGCATTTGTTAAATATCAAATGGGAACTGGTGTTTTGTTGTTGTTGTTGTTGTTGTTGCTTTGTATTCTTTGGAGATGAGCTTAGACTTTGAAAATATTTCTGTTTTAGCTTTTATTATCCACCTTTTTTGAGTACTATCCTGAAAAGAAGAACCACATTTATATCATGCACTCACCCTCCAACTGACCAATTAAATTCATCTAGACTAAGCAAATCTAATTTAGACTTGATCGCACTCAGCACTGACAAATCCAACTGGAAAGAACATTGTGACTCACTTTATGTGTTTCTCTACATCTCATGTTTTAGAATTCATATCCTTCTCTAGGTTTCTTTATGGCTCCATCAAGGCAGATCACACAACTTGTACCTGTAATCCTCTGTTTGCATTTCTCAGATGCAAACCACTTAGAAGAAACCATGAAATTTTTCATTTCTTCACACAACTCCTCTAAATCTTCTTTGAGAGATAATAACTGGTTCATTTAGGGAGGTGCAGGTAAACAGAGTAGCTATTACATATAAAAGATGTTGCCACCCTTGAAAAAAAAGTGGAAGGTTTTCAACAAGGCCTTCTTGGCTTTAAATTCCACCATAAAAATCTTTTTACTTATGGGCCGGGAGGTAACAAATTCCCTTCTGGCCTCAGGTCTGTCATATGCACTGTGTCGTTACTAACATGGTGTTTGAATATCTTGAAGAAAAAGATGTCACAATTTTTAGTAACCCATTTAAAACTTATAGAAATGTTAGTTACTATAACAGCAGAACATTTCAACCCAACACTTAGTAACATTTGGTTCTGGCAATCACTAACTACAACAGTGATTCTGAAACTGTGATCTCCTAATCAGCATCAGTATCACCTGGGACCCTGTGAGAAATTCAAGTTCCTGGCCCCACTGCAGACCTAGTCAAATATGAACCACTAAATTATAGCATAGGGACACTTTTAACCACAGGCGCTGATTTATGTTTGCTTTTATTTTCAAATATATTTCTTATGCTATCGGAGGTATACATTCTCAACAGAAGAAATATTGCCCCCAAGGAACAAAAACTGTTCTGAAGGGAAGGGGGGCATAGGAAAATATTTTAGATATTACAATAGTTAGTACCCTCAAAAGGCTACCAAACGCAAAGGGAAACAGTATATCAGTGGTATTAAAATTTTATAAGGGAGGGAGATAAATAGAAAAAAAGCCTAAAATAGTCTCCTTAGGGGATAAACAATGAAAAATAAATAAATAAATAAATAAATAAATAAATAAATAAATAAATAGATAAATAAGAGGATTGAGAATTGCTAATCTAAGAAAACTCTCTAATTTAAAACATTTTATCCTTAACTCCTTCTCTCCAAATTTTATAGACAAGATACTAGATTATGGATTTCTAAACAAGTGTCCATTTAATTTAATAATGCATGCTTGATTCAAAGTAAAGACATACCTATATTACATATATTTTAAAAATCATACATGTATTTTTAAAAATTATGTGTATATAAAAGTGATTATTTTCCAGTTTTTGAGATCAAAGATCTGAAAGATGGAATTAATTAATCCACTCATTCATTCCAAAGTAATTTGTCGAGTACCTAGGTAAAAACCTATTTCAGTCACTGATGCTCAGCAGTGAACAAAATGGACAAAAATCTTTGCCCTCCTAGCGCTCACGTCCTAATAGGGAAATACATCATGAACAAGGCAAATAATTCAAATATATAGCTTTTTAAATGGTGATTTGTTAAAGAAAAAAAATAAAAGAGATGGCTCGGTATTGGATAGGGCATAGATTATGGGTAAGGAAATTTCACTGGGAAGATTACTGAGCTTGTATAGAGTAAGAAGGGAGGGTTCCATGGAAGAGGCAAGAGATTTAGACTCACAAAAGTGACGACGAAATAGTAAACAAGAATTGTGGAGAACAAACTATTGTGGAATGTTTGAGGGACAAGGAATAGAAAAGTCAGATGACTACAGATCTCATGAAAAAGAAAAAGAGGTAATAATATTAGAGAGATATATTGGGATAAAACTGTAGAAGGCTTCAAAACTCAAATAATTGTTGACCTCTCTGAAATAAGTAAATATTGAAAGTGTTTGAAGCATAAAGGGAACATAATTTGAGTGGTGTGTTGATTAAATAAACAAGGAAGTGATTGGTAAACTGTATTAAAGAGAAGGTAGGCAGAAAGGGGGGTCAAATGTCTACAAGACTTTGTTAGACTATCAGCTCGTTGAGCGTACGATCTGCGTCTGTACAGCAGTTAATTTCCCACAACACTATAGCTATGATTGTAGGTTTCAGGTGAGCAATAAACATTTGTCACAAAATTGATCTAGACACAAAAATATAAGGGCTGGAACTAGTATTCTGGCGTTGGGGAAAATATGGCTAAAAGAAACCTTACAAATAAAGTATTGAAAAGATTCAGTGAATGAATGTGGAAACAAAGACAGAATAAGAATTTTCCAATGACTTGAGCTTATTGGAGAATTATGAAGATAGTTTGATTATATTAACCCAAACTGTGACTCTTGAGGGAGATTGGGGCAAAAAATAAATTTTACGGTATCTTAATTTTGACACTATTTTAGGACATCCAAGGTTCAAGCTCCATGAATGTGGTTGGAAAAGAAATTCTAGAAGAAGAGTTTCAGAATTATTTGTCATTATAAGTGTAGTGGTTGAAATTATGAGGTTGGATGATACGTAGGCAATTGAAAATTACTCTTTAATCACTTTCAAATAATTGTTTACGTTTTTTGCTCTTTTTTTTTTTTTTTAGATTCCACATACATATAAGTGAAATCATACAATATTTCTTTCTTTGACTTATTGCACTTAGCATAATACCTTATAGGTCCACCCATGTTGTCACAAATGGCGAGATTTTATTCTTTTCTATGGCTGAGTAATATTCTATTAAATAGAATATTACTATTCTATTAAATATTATATTAAATAAACATACTATAAATATTATATATATATATATATATATATATATATATATATATATATATATATATATGTCTCACATTATCTTTATCCATGCATCTGTCCATAGATGCCTAGGTTGCTTTTATATCTTGGCTATTGTAAGTAATGCTGCAATGAACATAGGGATTCATATATCTTTTCATATATTTCATATATCTTTTCAGTGTATGTGTTAACAAAACAAACAAATAAAACAAATAAAATTTGTTAACAAAACAAATAAAACTCATAGATACAGAAAACACACTGACTGTTGCCAGAGGGGAGAAGGATGGGGAAATGGGTGAGAAAGGGAATAAGAGTTACACGTTTCTAGTTATAAAATAAATGAGTCATGGAAATATAACACACAGCATAGGAAATATACTCAATATCGTGAGAACTTTGTATGGTGACAGATGGTTACTAGACTTATCATGGTGATCACACTGTAAGATACATAAATGTTTCATCACTATGTTGTACACCTGAAACTAATATAATATTGTATACCAACTATCCTTTAATAATTTTTAAAATAAACAAATAACTATTTCTCCTTCTGATCTCAGGTGCATTTACAAACTAAGACCTCCTTATTTCAAACTTTAGGATTAGGTCTTTATGATTTCTCATAAGAGTGAAAGACTCTGGACCCAGAGATTGCACACAAAGCCATATATAGAAGACACAAATGAAAAGAGAAAGAGATAAAGAATGAAAGAAAACAAATGTACACATATCAGAATACTTTCCTGGCCATTAGAGCGAAGAAAAGAGTTTATAGAAATGGAGGATGATTGTGAGTATAAATGCCAGAGACCAAGGAGAATAAGGAGCAAAATCAGGCCAGGGCATTTGGTGACTAAAAGTCACCAGTGATCTTTGTGAAACCAGCATCAGTTGAGTGATAGGGGCAAAAGCCAAACCTCAAGGTGCAATGGAGCAGCAGGATTTGAGAGGCCTCATTAATCATTCTGCTTGCCTTGACATATATTTACCATCTACCTCTCTGCAGCCTTCAAAAGCCATGATGAGACAGAGAGAAATATAGATGTATATATAGATATGATACAGATACATGTATGTAGATACATACATACTAAGAAAGGTATAGGATCTCACTTAAAATGCAATATATCTACCCACCTGCCTTGGCAGTCATTAGAGATAGAGATTGGTGCTCTTAAATTCCAAGTAGTATTCCTTTTTTCATTTTGTGTCACCACCTCCTATGAGTTGTACGTATTCAATACTCAATACCCCCATAGTGATGAACAAAGTGTTTGTATTTGACTGACTTAAGATGGTAAGTGCTTTAGAAGTCATTATCCTAAATACAAAAAGATTTTGAATAATTCTTCAAAATGTCAAGGCACATAAGTGGCTGCTAAATATATTTTGTAGGGGAAAAATTAATTTAAAGCATCGGTGATATTTAACACTCCTCAAGACAGCTGTGAAAAAACAATCTGAGGTACTTATCCATCTATATTGTCCTTTCTGAGGTAAGAATGAGCCCCTGCCCTGAAAGATCATTCTTGATAGCCCCAGCTCCCAATTTGGTATTTATCTTATTACCTATTTATCATTACCTATGATACCCCTCATTTGTTGTTGTTGTTGTTGTTGTTGTTGTTTTGCTTGTTTTTTACCCTTAGGTCACTATGAGCAACTAGCTCACTGTTGAGTAATCCCAGGGGATTTTTAGCTGGTAAGGCTATAAAGTATTAACTCATAGAGAGTATTTGCATTTCAAGAAAGAACTCAGGAAGACTGAATACTTTGAGGTCCAAAGTGAAAACGTACAAAGATTTTATCTCAAGCATTGGTTATATTGGTAGGAAAGAGATTTGGAATGATGAAGTCTTTTGGCACCCCTCAAATTTCACCTTATAGGTGCCCCGAGTCTTCCTGAACCGTCTGTTAACAGATTAGAAATTATTAATATGTGGGAAGTAATAGTTTACTCTCACCTGGCCTTGAAAATAACTAAGGCCATTTTTCAAAAACTATTTCCAAACAGCTCTGTTGAGTTTACATAAGAGGTAATTTCTGTCTCTGGAGATGTCTATTAAAAAAATAATAATTGTTTTTCTTTCTTATAAAAGAAAATCCATAGTATTCCCTACTCACTAAAAGGTTTAGACATTTCAGTGCAGTAGGAATTGGAATAAATTCAACAGAGTCACTGGTATCTCTTGTTTTACCATTCAAGGAGTTCCTGGCTTGTTAGACACCAATGGACTTAAATTTCACCATTTCCTGTACGAGCCAATCATACACAAGGTTCATGCAGCATCCACAGAACATTGCATAGCATTAATAAAAAATCCTCATGTTATCTTCATATCTTTAGGAAATAACAGAATCATTGAGACTTACTGTGGAGGAAGTGTATCATAGTGGGGTACTTGTTTGATAATACTGTTATTAATTCACTGTTATTTCATGCAAGTCACTAAGCTTTTCTGGGCCTCAATTTCTTTATTCTTAAATATAAAAATTTCTTCAATATACAAATAGATGGAGGGCTGGAATAAATTTTCTCCAAATTTTTTTTCTGCCTTCTTGGATACGTCCTTTTTCTGAACTCTCTAACAGTTCTAATAATTCTCCCTCTCGTAAGAAAAAAGAAAAGCTCTTAATTCTGGTGATTATGTGTCATTCAGTTATTTTCTTGTTAATCTTTTGCTGAAGTAGTAGCTATGCCCCAGAAGTAGTTTATGTAATCTAACACTGCTCTAAACCTAGATTAGTAAAGAGGCAATCATTTCTGAATCCCCCAAGCAAGACTAGAACCGTGAAGTCAGGATGCTGTTTCTAACGCAGCACTCTTTTTGAAGTAGTCTTCTTCTGACACAGACTTTGATGTCTACAAGAAAGTAGAACAGAACCTGGATATATTTTAACTGGGTAAATGTGTTATGTCATGCCTCCCTTTTACAATGACCTGTGTCTCACTATGATCACCCCTCTCCCAACTGTCTAGTGCCCTCAAGGTTCTACACCACATGCCCCTCTGGCACCCACACTCCCTCTTTAGGTGCTTGCCCACAGACGGTGCTTCATCGAGGCCTGCCAGGACACGAGTGATTCCTTTAAGGGGACCACCTCTGTTCCATTCTCTCATGGACCTCAATTAATTATACGAGGCAAATGGAAATATGTTTGCAATATAATATAAACAGTAAATATTAGAATAAGTCTTATGTTATTTACTCTCCTTTAAATGCTAAAATGTCAGCTGCATACCACATTAACTCAAATCTTCAGTAGTTGAAGATGTAACAATGGGGTCAGTGTATTTTTTGAGTCAAGCATTTATTTGAATGGGTTGATTATAGTAGTATGTGTGGTGGAAAGCTCTCAAATTATCCTCTAGGTTTAGCTCTTACACTCTGTATACTATTTATACCGTTCAGTCGAACTACACTACTCACTGCTCCCAAGAATAGCTATGATCCATTTTCTCCCACATACTCAAGTTTAAAACACAGCTTCAAAGTAACTTTTCTGATTCTTCACTTTTATATAATTTTGTGTGTATCTACCTCATTAGAGTGTGAAAAAACAATGAAATAAGATCATATAAAGCACTTAGCATAGTGAAATGGTAACCATTATTACATAACTTGTTTTCTTCTCTTTTCATCCCTTTAGCACTAAGAGATATACTTTACAAAACTGTTAGCCAAATTAATAATGAATTGAATTAACCTAGATTAACATTTGTTAATTGGAAAGCTTAAGAATATAGGGCACAGCATCTAACAGGGAAGATGGAGAAACAAATAAGGATAACTTTAAAAAGTAAATAAAAGTAACTTGAAATTAAGCATTAAATGTTGATATGCTAGTAAGTTTTACTCTGAAATTAAAGTTGGTTGAATATCTTTAGCAAGTTAACCACTTGTTAAAATGTGGACGATGCTTTAATTTGCCCAAGATGAACACATTTTTCATGGTACTATTTAAAGGTGAAGATCCACCAAGTTTCATTTTGGATTATTGCCTCCTTGAAATTAGTGGTGTGAATTTTACTGAGGTTTTAAAAATGTTGTGATTTTGGATTAAATGTTTCCAGAAGGGAGATAGCTATTAGCTTGGCTCTAAACTCGTGATACAGTTCTCAAGCAGTTAAGAGGGCAAAGATGCAGCAGTCACATGGTTCTAGGATGTAAACCTCAAAATTGCAGAGGCAATTGCTTGCTTGATTTGGTTGATATTCAGCCAAAATCTATGAGCTCATATTCACTGGTATTAACTATATTTACTACTACCAGAATGAAATTCAAATCATTCAGTATGTAGCCCTAATAATAATCCTATATGACTAGGGGCTGCTTCTTCAACATTATTTCCACCTAATTTATAATCAAGATGTTCAATTAATAATTTCAGCACTTTATGCACTGTTAAGTCAGCTGAAAAATATGTGATTTTTCCACTTTTCATTTTTCACAATGCTGAGGAATGCATAATAACCTGACAAAATGGGGATGCCAGGGAAGCAACGATTATTAACAGACTAATGGGAAAAGGAAAGGATTTTAAAAGAAAAGCTGAAAAGTTGATTGAGTTCTGTAAAAATGTAAAGGCACAAAATGACTGCATGGCTGCAAATAAAGCAGCCATATCTACAACTTTTTTATTTTATTTTATTTTATTTGTTATGAAGCATTCCTTTTGTAAAGAAAATGAATCCAGAAATAGGAAAGACAGTTACCTATAATTAGTTGACTTTAAGTAAAGGAAATTATATTCCATAATTATAGATGTTAACCACATCTACAAAGTACCTTCACAACAGCACCTACATTAATGCTTCATTGAATAATTGGGTATTATAGCCTAGCCAAGCCGACATTATCACAGGGTTTCTACATAACTGTGTGGTGGAAGTGGATGCCCTTGATAATCTGAACTCCCACACAGAAATGTTCTGTAAGCAAGAACTGAAAGTTTATTGTTTAAAGTCTTCGAAATTTTGAGATTTGTTACCTCGACCAAGCCTACCTTAAATAATATATAAAACATTGCCAGATCGAGATCTTTCTAATCAGTGGAAAGGCCTTCAGGGCAAACTGAGTTTTCCCTGAAAGAGAAGAAATTTTGCCTTAAGAATGGAGCATCTGTGGAGGGATCCAAGATGGTGGAGTAGACAAATGCTGCGCTTACCTCTTCCCATGACCACGTTAAAATTACAACTAAATTATAAAACAATCAACCTAGAGAACCATCTGAAGTCCAGCTGAACTGAAATCCTGTAACTGGGGATATAAAACAAAAGCCACATCGAGCCTGGCAAGAGGATCTTAAACACGAAACAGGACACTCCCCACTTGCGTTTGGTAGTTGAGAATCGGGAGGGATATCTCGGCTGCAGAGGTTCCCCCTGGAGGAGTGAGGGACCCCAACCCCACACTCGGATCCCCATTTAAGAGTCCCAGTACTAGGATGAGGAACCCCACAACATCTGGCTGTGAAAAAGAGTGGGGATTCTGACCATCCGGGTGGGACAGAAGGCTGTGAGAAACCCAGATAGCCTCTTAAAGGGACCACACACAGACTCACTCACTCACAGCCATCACCCTGGGCTCTGGCAGAGACACAGTGACTTACTTGGGAGGCACCAGAAACATACAGGGAGACACTGAGTTGTGTAGCTACAGAGAGAGGACTGGAGAGACAGTTGCCATTGTCTCTGTGTAGAATTATCTTCCCATGCAGCTGGCAGGCAGGTGCCATCTTTTCTGGGTTGAGCTCTCCCCCACATGGCCAACTCTGAATTTGCATTGGCCCTGGTGACTCCCTGGGTGCTGCCCTACCCAATTCACAGAATGTGAGAGGCTCTTTGTAGCCAATAGCTAATCCCATCCATGTCACACTCTTTTTGGACAACTCTGGGAGTTTGCAGGCCTCAGGTGGTCAGTGGCTGGCCTCAGTGTGCTCTGAGACTTTTGCTGAGTAGCTCCAGGCTCGGCACTAACACCAAAACAGAATGTACATTAATCTGGTGAACACAACTCGTCCCACTCTGGTGACTCCCTGAGACCCTACTTCACCCAACTCCCATACAGTATGATGCTCTATCAGTGGCTGAGCCTCACAGGAGCCAGCAGGCATCAGGATGTCCTGGGCTTTTTGTGGAGCTACCCCAGGCCCAGTACTGGTAACAGCTATCCTCAGTTTGCAACATGGCTTCTCCCATGTGCATCCAGGCTGAGCACAGACAGCAACCAACTATGGATGATTTTGTAGCTCCTAGCAGGTTGCCTCTGGTTGGTTATAGGCAGTGATGAACCAGGGTCTATACCAGAGCCCCTGCCAAGAGGCCCTGGAACCAATGTACTTTGATATTAGCTTCAGACCACAGCGGAGCACCACTCAATTTCCCCCACAAGTGGCACACCCAAAGGGCAGTCTCAGCAGGCACCAGAGTCTGCTGGGGCCAATCTGGTCCCATGAGGTAATCTCAGCCCATAATCTGTGAATGTGGCTAAATCTCACAGTCAGCCTGAGGGTCAATCCCACACACTCACATACAAATAGAAATCAAAGCTGAAATATAGCAGAAGGGCACACTGAACCTACTCAAGGGACAATCCTGAACCACCTAGTGCAGGTGCCCAGGAAGACTGAACCACGGGGCCCCAAAAAGCACCTACTATATAAGGCCACCTGGCCAAGAGATTGGCGACATAGCAGATCTTATTTAATACATAAAAACAAAAACAGAGAGGCAACCAAAATGAGGAAACAAAGAAATATATCCCAAATAAAAGAACAGGAGAAAACTCAAAAAAAAAAAAAAAGAACTAAACGAAATGATGGCAAGCATCCTAACCAGATACAGAGTTCAAAACAATAGTTATAAGGATGCTCAATTAACTGGGAGAAGAATAAATGAACTCAATGAAAACTTCAACAAAGAGTTGAACAATCATATGAACAACAAAATAGAAACGGACTCATAGATAGAACAAATTGATGGTTGCCAGAGGGGAGGGGTTTGGGGAGCTGAGCGAAAAAGGTGAAGAAATTAAGAAATACAAATCTGTAGTTACAATATAGTCCTGGGGATGTAAAGTAAAGCATCCTCAGTAGAGTTAATAATGTTGCAACAACTATGTATAGTTCCAGGTGGGTGCTAGACTAATTGGGTGATCACTGTATAAATTATATAAATGTCTAACCACTATGCTGTACTAATATAAAATAATATTGAATGTCAACTGTAACTGAAAAATAAATAATTAAAACAAAAGCAAAAACAAACAAACAAACAAAAACTGCAGCATCTGCTCTGAGTTTCCAGCCTGTGAGCCTACTTTATCAATTTCAGATTTGCCAGGCCCTAAAATCTCATGAGCCAATTCCTTGAAAAACTATATATACCCTGACTGATACGGACCTCCTAATTCCTTTCATCTAGTGGCTCTGCCATTGTCATCCTCCTCTTTTTACCATCAGAGGAGAAAGAGCACAGAAAAAGTATGCAAAGAGAAACATACCTGAAAGGTTTTACAGATCTGGAAGCGGCATATAGCGTTATCTGTGTACATTCCTTGTATGAGACTCAGTGACCTGGCTACGTCTAAATACTGGAGAAGCTGGGAAATAACTTCTCAGATGGGCTGCAACATAGACACCAGATTTTTGGGAACAGCTAGTGTTCTCTACTATAGCTTTCAGCAATATGATTTATTACTCAGTATTTGTAAAATTTCGGCTTATTAAATAATTTTTATTTTATATTTCCTATTTTATCAACTAATGGGGCCTTTGAGGTGAGTCTCACATTTGGGTGGAGAGAAATGGAGGAAAGGTGAATGTAGGCTGCATAAATAGAGCAAGGTTGAAGAAAGAAGAGCAGGAGGAAGGGGAAAGGGGAATCTGTAATATGTCAAGAAGGGACAATTGTGATCTGATCCTCTTTTCCCTTCTCCCCTCTGTTTGTGAATCACTACCTTGATGAGCCACAATTACAAATAATATTTGCGTATCCTTCAAGCATGTTTGAACAACAACAAAAAGTTGCATACCCTGATCTGGATCTTAGAGTTAGGAGATGGAGAGAAAAGCAGCTAGAGAGGTATAATCACTCCAATGATTTGAATTTTGAATTTCAAATTCAAGAATTTGAATTTTACTCTTCAGACAATGAGGAGTTAATGTAAAGTTTTTACACAAGAATTGATGTGATCAATGTCAATGTCAGACATTAGACTTACCAGGTTGTTTTATTTAAAAATAGATGGGATGAGGGAGAGACATGAATTAAACAAGCCAGTTAGAAATAAGATTGTAATAATGTTATATGGCAGAACTAAACACCTGATTGTGGCACATGGCAGTGGGAATTGAAAGGAAAGAAAAAAAGAGGAGCAATATCATGGTTAGTATGGACAGAACTTAGTGTTTCATAGCATATAGGGATAAGGGGGAGAAAACATTCAAAAATATTGCCTAGGGTTCAAATTCAGGTGATAAGAGGCATGTGTAACCTAACTAAAGTTAGGGATACTTTACATGTTCTCTGGGATACACTAACCTTCACTAAAGCGATGATCAAGGTACTTGGTCCCGTTTGTTTGAGACCAGAGGAGGGGGTGACCCCTACAGGAATGCCCAGTTCCCTTTGCCATCTTCAGACCTCTTGTATTACTATCCCCTACTTCATCACTCCAGAAAGACATTTAATGTTCATTAAGGAGATATAAATAGGTTGCTCCCTTATCAACCCAGCAACTGGGTCAATTTCACACTGAGTCATTAAATGTCTTAAGAACTGGTAATCTATCATGTTTTAATGACAACTTTAAAATGGTATTTCAAAACCAAAAGATTTATGTCCCATTAAGAGATGATTGTAATATACTAATATAAGACTTGACTCATCCTTTGAGAGCTGTGTTTTATAGAGGAAGGAGGAGGCATAACTACCTTGCAATATTGAAAACAGCTATTTTGGATATTCAGTTTAGAGACAGCATTAATTTAATTTGCGTTTTGGCAGACATAGATAGCCAATATATGATAACTTTACTAATATTTGAATGGGATATTTTAACCCATAAATATGAACCCAAGGATCTAGACAAATAAGCAAAGTCAAAAATAAACTAACAAACAAAAATCCAAGCAATGTGCCAGTTGTTAAAAACATAAATTAAACCCATATGTAAATGATAAAATAATTACACATGCAATTGATGGGAAAATGTATATCACACGATCAGTTCAAATGTAGTCTTTTCTCCTCACTGAGGGATTACAATTGATGAAGAGAAACATCTCTATTCCTCTTGTCTCTGTTCAACCTTGTTATAGTCACGAGGGTCATTTTCAGAGATGGCTGTCTCTGTATATACATTGATAGTAAAAATTCTCTAGAATCCCACAATATTTACGTAAACTATTTTATAATAAATAAAATCCCCCCTCCCTTAACTGTTCTTAACCACTATTGCTGTTATTCTATAGCTATTATTTCATTTTCTTCTATCAAGCCTTTACAATTGTACATCATTGTAATATACCACATTGATGAGATTATTCTGAGTTTTCAGGACAATTATGATTGTTCTTTTATCTTTTCACTTTTATTGATTCACTGAGTTAATCAGCACTCAATTTAATTTATCTATGATATCCAAATTACTGGGTTATTCTCCCTTGTGTTTATCTTCACATCAGTCTCTGATGCTTATTTCTTTTGGATGCACTACCTCTAAAGGCAGGACATGCTTTGAGGCTTTGCTTTTTTGTTGTTGTTATTCTTTTTCTAAGCCTAGGTTAATGACTGCATAATTTTTGGTGCCTTTACTATCATGTTTTCTAAGAGTTCAACTGTTGGACCATACGGTCAGGCAATCTGTGGTATCCCAGAAGATGGTGCCTTGTTTACCATGGTGACTGTAGTATTGTCTCATAGGAGCTACTGTCACACTAGTGTAGGATTTCATGTGTCTCCCCACAAAGAAGGGCATTGGCTAAGATTTAGGGGATCTTTGTGCTCTTCCTTTAAGGGTCTGATTAAAGACTCTTAACATAAACATATCTTTAATATTTAAACATATAACATTTAAATAAAAAAGTAAACACATTGTTAATTCTCAGTGTCTTCCTTTAGGAATAAGATCTTATACAACTCAAATTGTATGTTATATTAATAAATTCTGAACACACAAACAAATGAAAAACAAAATTATTCCCCCCTTGGTCTTTGTTTTTCTTCTCAAGAAATTCCCCCTGTCCCTTGATTCTGAAGTAATGAATACAAATGATTGTGTTTCATCTACAAAACATTTGGCTTATATTTAAATGGTTCACATTCCAGCACAAGGAAAGTTTTAGCAAATTGGCAATCTTTAACCTTTATTTTATTCTGACACATATAAAAACTGCAGTAGGAAGTACAAATAAAATTTCATAAGTTGATCTATGTTGTGGGGACATAGGTGAAATTCAATATTTGTAAATTTTAAGTGGAACAGCACAAGATTTATAATTCAGAAACTGACTAGCAATAAAACTGTGGATGACAATTTATACTTTAATGTCCTCTCCTTTAAAATAGTCTGCTGTTAAGGTGTATGCTGGTTATAGTATTCAGTAAGTCTATGCATTATTTGTCAGATTTTAATGTCACCTAAAAATGTAATGTCACTTTCATTAAGATACATTTTTATGTGTTATATTATCTCACTCTCAAAATATTTGGGAAGATAATCATTATCCTTTTTTTTTTTTATACAAAGTCACTGGTGAGGGAAGTGAAATGAATGGTTCAGGCACACAAATATCTTGTGTTTACAGTAAATATGATTTCCTAGATTTTTCTCCCTCTGCTTTTTGTCTGATTTATTTTCATATATTAGAAAAAGTTTCTGTAAATTTACCTAAGAAAGTGAACTCTAGTGATTTGCATGTAATTCATAGTTTGTGACCTAGTAATCAACTAATTTTATGCATCAAAACTAACTAGGATTTCTGGTGTTTAATCTCTAAGTGGAGATGTAAATGAGCAGACCCACCCCAAAAAAAAAAAAAAGTGATAGGGCCAAAACAACAACAAAAAGTAATCCCAGCTTCTGGTCAGCATTTTCTATTTGTGAATGTGTAACTAGAAGAAAGTAGAATCATTAAACTGCTGAATAGAAAACAATAAAGGATAAATTTTTATTGGGCACAAAAAAAGAAGTAATAAAACTTTATCACTAAAAAACAATGCTTAAGGTGAGTTTTAGAATAACAACTACTGTACTCAGCTAAATTTGGCAGCAGTGTAAAAACTGTTGAAAGTTGCAGAACACTTTTTCTTATAACACTTCATATTCCTTTACCTCCAGATTATAAAATAATGCCAAACATATAAAGAAAGACTTAAAAAAATAAAATAAAATAAAATAAAATAAAATAAAATAAAATAAAAAGACACTCCAACAGAAAAAAATTGGCAAAAGGCTTGAACAGGCAATTAACAAAAGTGGATATTCAAAAGGCTAATAAATGTAAGCATTTAACTTTACGAGACATCAAGAAAAAGATAAACAAAAACCATAATGTGATGCCACAAAAAACTTTCCAGAATGCCTAGAATATAAGATAGACCCACTGATTATCAGCTAGAATATAAATCAACTGGCATTCTCATACACTGCTGGTGCAAGTATACATGGATACAACTACTGTGGAAAACTCTTTGGCAATATCTAGTAAACTTGAACTTAATGCATATCTCACATGCCATAAATTTCACTACTGGGTATATATCAAAAAAATCTATACATATGTTTACGAAATGATGTATAAAAGAGCACAGCACTATTTGTGATAGCCATAGACTAGATACACCTCAATTCTCAATTATCTATCAACAGTAGAATGGATAAATTGTGGTATAATTATACAACAGAAAAGTATATATACAGCAACAGTACACGAGTACATGTAACATCATAAATTATTTTCACAAACAAAATGTTGAACAAAAGAAGTCAGACACAAAAAGTATATAATGTATAACTCCATTTATATGAAGTTAAAAAACAAGAAAAACTAATGTATGATATTAAAAGACAGAACAGCGGTTGCCTATGAAAGGAAAATAGTAACTAGAAAGAGGCACCTGAATGGTGACACTGTTCGTTTATTTGTTTGATTTTTTTAAGTGCTGTTTACATGACATCTTAAAATTAAAAAGATTCACTAAACTTAGATTTAATTTGCATACTTTTTTCTATGGATGTAATACATCAGTGAAAAGCAGACATTAATTTATAAGCATGCACATTTGTGCATGCACACACACACGTGTTAAAAATATATATGTATTAAATATATATTAATACATATATTAAATGTATTAAATGTATTAAATTATATTAAATGTATTAAAAATATATATTGTTGGACACTTGCATCTCTAACATCAACACAGAACCATTTTTCTTTGGGGTGTAATAAAATTGTGAACTGAACTATGGTTAGATCAATGAGCATGCTCTATACAGGAGCTTCCAATTCCAACCCCAGAGTTATTATTAGTACACTTTACAGTTCTACATAAATGTTTTAAGAGTTAGGATTTGAAATATCAATTAATTTCTTCAAGATACTTAATCTACTGCCTCTCTCTTATCATTCACATCTCTTTGTGGCTGAAGAGGACCACTTTTACAATAGAATTCATTGAGTAAATTAAGCAGTTAAGGTTTGTCATAGAACTTTTAATGTTAATGCATGCAATTTAAATAATCTAGGTTGTGGACAAAATCAATATTGGGGGGAAAAACACAGTATTAAAAAGAAAGACAACCAGGTATTATATATTTCCTAATGGAAGTATGGGATACCACCTAAACAAGTACAGTTTTTCAAAAAGATCAAACCTAAATCTGATTAAATCTCTTGATCAAAACCTGGTCAATTTTTAGAAAATTATGAAGATAAAGAAAATATGAAATCATGCTATGGGAAATGTGATCATCAAAATTCAGACCATAGGAAAATCTATAAGCCAATGATTCCATTTCTTAAATAATTTTCAATGGAAAAAATAATAATGAACCAACAATCTATAGAGTGGAAAAGAACTAAAGAGACATCAACTATCACAGTCAATAGACCTTTCTTAAATCTGGATTAAATAAATAAGATTACAATATTTATTTAGATAGTTGACACATGATCATAGAAAAAACTTACTAAATTTTTAGGTAGCAGAGATGTATGATTTTTTTTAACATTCCTTGTCTTTTAGATATATGTGCTAAAATATTTACAGATGAAGAGATATGGTATCTTGGGTTTGCTTTAAAATTATATCGGATGAGGGGAAAGGAAAGAGAGTAGTATAGATGAAACAGGATTGGATAAGAGCGGATGAAAGTTGAACATAGGTGAAGTTATTAATGGTTACTAATTGTACTATTCTCAGTACTTATAATTATGTTTGAAACTTTCCATGATAAATTTCAGGAATAATACATAAATTAAAGCAGAGACATGGATCCTTGAGTGCGTTTGATTTTATGTGGCATTATCTAGAAAGTTAATTATAGCAGCAAAAATACGAAGATAGATATTAGGCTATAGAACAAATGCATAGACGTGAATCTTTGGTTCAGAAACATCACATTTTAAAAGTGATTATTCATAAAGGCTAAGAGGTGAAACAAGGGCAGGTGAACATCTACTTGGTTGCAAAAGCCAAGAACAAAACAACGTGTTCCTCTCTTTATGCCTTTGGGAATTAGTCACAGTATCAAGTTGTTGGAGAGGCACTTTAATTTGATACCTTTTGTGCTTTGGGTATATTTTTTACTGGGTTAAAATTGCTGCTGTTAGAAAAATCAGTGTCAACCATGAAGTTATGTTGACCCTCCGGGCAAAGGTGAGATGAGAGGGTCAGGCTGCGAAATAAAGACAAGAGGGGAAACGTGCAGGGAGGAGAGCAAAATGTCAGAGAAAACTTTCTTTTTTTAATGAGCTGGATTTTCTTACTTGTGCCCAGGAAAGCACGTTATGCTTTTTCTCAGGAGAGGAGTACAGAAGCACCTCTCGCTGCCCTCTGCTAGGATTCTGATCGGCAGTGTCAACAGAGTAGCCTTGCTAAACCTTTAGTAGCAGCAGAGAAATTGAGAGCAGTTCCAGATCTGCCCAATTACAGTTTATGGAGCCTGGCCCCCGAGAAAACAAAAGATCAGCACTTTCTCCTTTCATAATCTGCACAGCTTTACTCTTTCCCAGATACCCTGCCTCTTCAAAGGGATGCCTTGCAATATTATTTTATTGAAAATCAAAATATTTGGGCTCTGTTTCCATATCTGGTTCCACTTTTTCTCCCAGAGTTTGACTCTAGTTTTGCAAATGAGAGACTTGAAGTAGATGATCTTGGAGGTTTCGATGACCTGTACCAGTCTCTTTTAGGTTACATTCTCTGTTTCCATCTCATTAAGTGTGTAGACAAGCTTCTTTGCTCTTCTTTTTGAGATTGAGTAAGAACAAAGAGAAGTAGAGGGATAATCCCTAGGGTGATTCTTGTATTTGTTTAAGTTATACAAGGTTTGTTTTGATTGTGTTCTGTTTCTGTTTGCTCACCTGTTTGCTTTATTCATTTTTGTTTGTTTGATTTCTATAATTATCTTACATATTAGATGTCATGGAGAGAACAGAAGGTGATTTTCTTGATAGAGGAGTAGACTATTGCAAATTATCCTACCTTGTGACTACAGAAATAACCATCCCCTACTCATATTTCAATGCCAGGTATTCCCAGATGCCTGATGCCTTTCAAATCCATCCCATATGCACAGAATTAGATATCTTACATGCATGTGTAATCACAGCAGTCCCCTGCTCAAGCTCACCTCTGGCTCCCCATTTCCTAGGGGAAAATTTACACTCCATCATGGGTCTTTGTATACCTTTCTTTTTATAGAAATGTTGACAATTCATAATTCAATTGGTATAATACACTTCACTAATTTGGAATACAAACACTATCATATCACCATTACCTTTTCACATGCTTTTCCTTGTAGGAAGTTCCCTATTTTTCTCTTAAGACCACTTGTTTTCTAAATTACCCAAGTACCCCAAGGGTTACTCAGTCCTAAGGAATAATTCCAAAGGCCAGGCTTAAAAGAAGAAATAACTGGGATGTCCAGGTGGTACTCTCACAGAATACATCAGGCTGTGCCAGCTGGTATCCTGTTAAACATGTGTCATACACAGAGGGCTATAGCTACATCCCTCTGGTTCAGATTTCTTTTGGCCCATAAATGAGCTACAAGATTACACTCATGTTCCCCAAAGCCCTGTTTGATAACTGTAGAACTGGGAACACAGAGGCTTCAAGTCTCATGTATTTGTTCTTTCAGAATTAGTTCAGCCTCATGAATTCTAAGCCCTTGTTTGGTGACTAGGTTAACAACTTTCCTTCTATTCCCTCACAGTGAGTTCTCCTTTAAGATCTTCCTCTGCCAGTGAACATTTGCCAGGTTCTCCCAGTCGGCTCTAACAAGTTTCTTGAATTTTAGTTTCCAAAAGAGGTGGCTAATATCCAGTTCCATTCCTCCCCACCAATGTCCTCAGTTTTTTAGGAAAAAAAAAAATTTCATCCTGTCCCCTGAGCTCTGTATACCAGGATCAGAGAGGTCTTTTTAGGGACATACACACACACACACACACACACACACACACACACACACACACATCAAGATCCATTTAATACCCTTTCTCCATCCAAGGGGGTACCTGCTGGTATCGGATTTACATACTTGTGGGAGCACATGTAACTATGTTTTATTTTTTTCTCCTAGTAAAGAACATCTACTCTAAGCTCAGTAGACACAAAGGTTACCAGTACAATGTTTAAAAATTATATTTTATCTGGTGTTTATTAGAAAGAGCTATTTCTGCTATTATTAATTACTGTATGTCTTTTCAGTAGATTGGTAGCTATAGGCATGCCGGAACAGCACTGTTCTTATTGTCCACCAGTGCAATGCCAGGCACGTGATATGGGCTCAAAATGTGTCTGGAGGATAAATAAATAATAAGCCTCTAAATGCCAAAGTGTTCTGTGAGAGTACCACTCATAAACTATGCATAAAGATGAAAAAAAGTTGGTAGGTAGAAGGAATGCTGTGCACAAAATATTACAAGTCACCAGGGCATAGAGCTGAAAGGGCATGGGATGGACAGAGGAAGGTAGAGTGGTAAGAATATCATGAAGAGACTTAGAAACATTATTATGGAGCTGGACTTTATTCTAAAGTCAATGGGAAATTTTTATAGAACAAAAGGCAGAATTGTGTTTTAGAACTATCACTCTGGTTTCAATATGGAGGATGAATTGGAAATGACCAAAACTTGTATCCTCATTAGTAATATGGGCAAGGAATCCCAGGACCCAGAATGAGAGTAGTGAATGGACAGAGTATATATTTAGGTGGTGGAACTGACAAGATTTTAAAATTCATTGTAGGTGAGAATGAGGGGAAAAGATAAGCCAAAGTTAATGTTGAGATTTTTGCTTAGACAACTGAAAGGATGGTGGTACTATTTGTCGTGGAAAGAAGGGAAACATAGAAGAGGTTTAAGGGTGAGCAGGGAAAGACTGAATTTAGTTTCAAACATTAATTTTGGTGCACAAACAGTTGTCTCTATGTGTATGGAAACAGGAAAGTGATCTAGTGAAGATGCAGATTTGATGGCATTTACTATATGGCACAGGAATGGCAAAATGTTTTTATCATGTGCTTCTACTCTGAAATATTGTAGCATTTTCCTAGAGTGCTGAGTTGGAAAAGAACTTGAAGGCCAAATTCACGGTAGAAAAAAAAAGAAATGTGTTCATTGTTTAGTGAGGTCTGGCAAGCATATAGAGAGAAGTGGGAATAGAAGCATATTTGTAGCATTCATTTATCCTGTTCTGGATGGTAATTGATGTCATGGCCTATATGCGATTATATACAACATGCATACAGAATAAAGTGAAAATGAATTTGGGCAAAATTCTGAAGTACCCTAATATTTTAGAAGCATAAAGAAGAATGATGGGTGGTTTAGGGAAAGGACCAGGAAGGAGTCTTTTGTTATCAATCTATCATTGTCGGGATTAGAGTGGGATTAGAGCAGGCAAACACAACATAATAAAAATACATTTTGGTATTTCTTATCTTCCATGCTCTCCTTTTGTGCCAGTCAGATCCCAACTTTCTAACTCTTGGAGGAATTAAATCCCTAACTAAGACTGCATTAATTCTGTATAAGTTCTTCTACTGTTTGGCGTAAATGTGCTGCTGCCTTGGTTCTGTAGCCCAGGTGTCCACTCATATGTCAGCCCCAGTGCTTTGTCCAAGAGCTGTATTGGTAGTCTCCTTGGTGTTTTGGTTCTCCTTTGCAGGCCCGTTTCAACAGTGGCACTGTTTTGCCAGTATTTTGAGTAAGCCACTTTATCGGCTACCACATTTTCCTGTTATGACACACTGGCCTGCTGACTTTCTTGAACTTTTCTACTAATAAATTAATTCAACATATATTGATTGCCTCTGCATCCCTGGGCCTCTGTCACTTTGTTAGTTCCCTGGGTACACTAGTCCTATACAGTAGGGAGAGTCCTATAAGTGAGAGAGAGACAAATAATCCAAGAATCACAATACTTCTGTAAAAACTGATCAGAGAAAGGGGAATGCTACTTGTTTTCTGGAATCAGTAAATGTTTCTCAGAGCAGAAGTTGCTTGGGTTGAGTTTGACAAATATAGAGAGACTATTTCTAGTTTATTCTGATCTCATTGATAGATCAATTGGAATGAAATTTGGCTATAGTTAACTGAACACTCAAAAGTAATTTACACAAATAAGTGTTTATGTTTCTCACAAATAAAAGGAGTTTGAAAGGGTCAGTCTAGAACTGGTATGGTTGTTCTCTAGTCACCAGTAACTGGGGTTCCTTCTCTGTCATTCTCAGTACTTGGCTTCCATCCTTAAGTTCACTTCACAATATGGTATGGCTGCTGAATATCCTACTGTCATGTCTATAGTTCAGGCAACAAAAAAGGAAAAGAATAAAAGGGGATATGGGGGTACCTCCTGGATGAGACAAGGTGGAATATAGGAGATGGGCAAGTTGATTGGGAAAGGAGAGCATTGACGGTGCAAGAAAGGAGAGCGAATATAGTCAGCAAGGGAAGAGTCAAGACAGTGGCCATAGCAATGATTTTATGCTGTGATTTTAGAAAGGAATATATTCAAAACAATACATCCCCTTGGGGTAAAATAACCACAAAACCAAAACCAACAAGTACACAACAATATAGTATATAAAATTGAAGTATGAGTTTTTCATTGATTAGAAGGACAATAATTATATCAGTGATGCTATTTTTAATAGCTATGTTTTTCCAAATTTATTTCCCCCAATTCTAAGTGGTCTGGGAAACCCTCATTCGCTTAAAAGAAATTGGACTATAGTTTGTTTCTGAACTGAAGAAACTGTTTGAAAACTTGGACTTTGTATTTATGGGTTGCTTTGCCAACCTGTAGTGGCAATATCTTTTAAGACACTCAGCGAGGCTGACTTTGTCAAGTGTAACAAAGAATATTTCAAATATCGGGGGCTTGGCCAAATCTTCAGTGTGTTTGCGAGGTGCTGTTCCATCAATTTTTAACATCCATTTTTTTAAGAGACATTTAATCCATACTTATTTCTTACTGCTTTACTTCTTAACTCATCAAAATGTTATATTTCAAGAGCTCTTTGATGTGTATGATACCTTTGGGCTTTTTTTCCCCCTTCTTCAAAACAGGAAGTTGTGCTAGCCAAGGGGATAAAGGAGGGAAGAAAACCCTTGAATTTTGAAAGGGGTCTTGGTACTCGTTGCAAAAGCCTTCAGGTTTGAATCAGTGCTGAACATGATTGAAAGTATCATCACAGAAAATAGAAAACTGAGAGTGGATTTTTATATATAGAATCATAGATACAGTGTCAGACAATATTGTGGACTATCTAATCCCACCCTCAATTTAAGGACTGAATCCTCCCAACACATTACTATCATGGCTTGGTTTGAATACCTCTTATAACAAGAAATTCAGTGACTGCTAATGTCAACATATTTTTTTTGTCCCAAAAAAGCAAGGGGTTATAGCTGTGAACTCTTTTCCCTTTAACTTTTTTTTTCATCCCTCTCTCTGACGGTTGTTCTCAACATCCCTCTCTATTATTTTATGTTTCCAGCATCCCTTCCCCTAAGGTTGTTCCAGGATCCCTCTCTGTGACTGGTGTCCCCAGCATCACTCTCTCTGATAAGTGTTCCCAGGGTCCCTCTTCCTTACCTCATGTTCACAGGATTCGCATGGGTGTTCCAAGCGTCTTCCCTCAGACAGGTGTTCTCAGCATCTCTCTCTAATGACACATTCCCAGAATCTCTCTGGTCAGTGTTGCTGGCATCCCTTCTTAAGGTGTTCCCTGCATATCTCTCTTTCTCTCTCTCTCTCTCTCTCTCTCTCTCTCTCTCTCTCTCTCTCTCTCTCTCTCTCTCATCACATTCCCAGGATCCATTTCTCTGACAGGTGTTCCCAGGATTCCTTTCTCTGATGACGTGTTCCCAGCATCTCTCTCAGACAGGTGTTCTCAGCATCTCGCTCTGAAGACCCCTTCCCAGAATCTCTCAGACAGGTGTTGCTGGTATCCCTTCCTCTGAGGTGTTCCTGGCTCCCTCATAAGCCACATTTCCACATTCCCAGCATCTCTGACAGGTGTTCCCAGCCTCTCTCTCTGTCTCTCTGTCTCTCTCTCTCTCTCTCTCTCTCTCTCTCTCTCTCTCTCTCTCTCTCTGTCTCTCTCTCTCTCTGTCTCTCTCTGTCTCTCTCTCTCTCTCTCTCTCTCTCTCTCTCTCTCTCCCCCCCCCATTCTCTTTGTCTCTCTCTCATGACCTGTTCCCAGAATCCTCTCTGAGGAGTATTCCCAAATTCCTCCCTCTGAGGATGTTTCCAGCATCCCTCTCTCTCTCTCCACTGTGACATCTGTCCTTTGATTTTTAAGGTGTCTTGCTGGGCCACACAATGTTGTTCTGCTACATGAGTCTTTCAAATGTTTGAAAACAGCTATGTCATATCTCTGATTCTCGTGTTCTAGAAATATAAAATGACAAATTTGTTAAACTACTCACATGGCAAGGTTTTGTGTCCATTCAATAACTAAGGGAATCATCTCTGTGCACCAGTGTTTGTCAGTGTTAATTGTTTGTCAATGTTGACTCTTGAATTTTATCATCCAGAATTAATCTAAGTGCTGTGCCACCAGTTTGGAGAGTTGAAGAAATAAAAGCTTTTTTTCTGGACGTCATATTTCTATTTCTGTTCATGCAGCCTAAATTCTTCCACATATCTTTATTATCATCTCACACACGTGTGCGCACACACATGCACACACACACATGACATAGTCATATATAAGGAAAGTGACGAAAACAATTTGCTATAGACTCAGATTCACACCAGTTAATGTCTTGAATTTACTACATAATTATAACAGGTACACGACTTAGTATAACAGCATTTGAAAAAAATCAGCATATTTTAGAAATACTGAAATATTTAAGGAAAGGGCAATGAAGTTACGAAGACCTATGGTACCTATTAGGCTGAGTTTATTTATCAAATTTCACAGGTGTCAGATGGACTTCTCAAACACAACCTTATGCTCTTGATCTAAATACATGTTAATGGCATTCTAAAGTTAAAATGATTAAAAAAGGAAAATGTCTTTAGTTTTGATCCACTGACATCCACTGCTGAAATCATTTTTAGCATCCCACATTGTACACAGGAAGCTTTCTTGAATTTCCTCAGCTGATATTCTTCACTTTCTCTCCGATATCCCCATAGTACTGTTCTATTCTAGTTACCGTGCAAGTCAAATGTGGTGCAGTGGCAGGAACCTTATCTTCCAGTGAAAATGACAGAATTTTGAATCCAAATACCAGTATGAATAACTAAGTAACTATGTGCAAACTGTGTACAAGTTACTTTAATGTCTTCTTGGCTCAGTTTCTCGTAAGAAGAGAATAGTATCTACCTTTAAGGAGTGCGTGTGTGCATGTGTGTGTGTGTTCATGGGGGAGGAATTATTAAAAAACACATATGTCAACACTTACCTTTTAAATATTTGATGACAGCTATGTTGCCTACCATAATGTCTGGCCCATAGTTAGTTTTTAATAAATATTTGTTTCGTCTTCCATGCTCAGTGAGCAGTTTATGTCGATTTAGTAAGCTTCACTGTTTATCTAGCAAACTGTAGAGTTAGTCACCACCCAAATATCCTCTTGTGGCTGCTTGCTGAAAGCTCAGAAGAGAAAGAAGCATAGATCTGATCATGGTTTTCTTAAAAAAAAAAAAAAAAAAAAAGGGAGGGGAAGGGTTATGCATCTATTCCCATCTCCCACATTTCTTTCTCATATACCCCACCCACCCCTAGTGAGTCCCAAGTCTTTGGGGAAATTAAAATCAGATAGCCCTAGTAATCTGCTAACATTATTAAAAAATTACCACTCAGACTTAACCTCCAATTATATTAAAATGTATGATCAAATTATATAGCTACAAGCATTATTTTTTAATTTTTACAAATTCTAACATATGACAAAAATAATATTGGCATATGATAATCAGAGAAAAAAATTGTCACCTTTTAGATGATACAATTATCTTTCAAAAAAGCCAAATAATCTATTTAAAAAACATAAGGTGAACAAATAAAGATGTGCGTGTGTGTTATTGCATTTATATAAATGAGGAATAACCAAGTCAAAAATATAATAAATTAATTTGCAAATGCACACAAAAGTATAACTGAGAAGAAACTTAATGAGAAATCAAATAAAAGTTATCAAAAAAAAAAAAAAAGAAAAACAAAAAAAAACCTGAACTTGACTGAGGGATATAAATATGTCCTAAATAAATTTAAAATGAAACGTTGTAAAGATGTTAATTCTTCCAAATGAATTTGTAAGTACAATGCGATTTCAATAAAAATTAAGATGGATTATTTTGGAGGTTGATTATGAAATTCCTATGGGAGGATAAATGGGTAAGAAAAAAATGGCTATTACATATTCAGTGATGCAAAATTACAAGGTTTCACACATGTATGTGTAATACAGAAAAATCAGCGGAAAGACTTGGCATATGTGTATTTGGGACAAGAAAGATATGGACTAGGATGCTTGTCTCTGGAAAACATGGTAGGGATGCCAGCCTAATACCACCAGAGAAAGGAGAGCAAAGAGAAAACATTTAAGATTTAGGGTGGGGTGGGTGGTGGGCGGGGGTGCGGTAGGGATAAATTCTAAAACAAGAGTATTTAAAGCAAAGTGACTAAGCTTTAAAGTTGTCCATGATTGGGATGATATTTGAGTTTTTCTGGAAAAAATAAAAAGCATTTCTGGGGCAGAATGAATATCCTGAAACGGAATAGAATATGCTGCCTATGAAAGACAAGATTAGATAAATTACAGAAAAGCAAAGAAAAAAATCCCCACTCATTTATGACTGTCCAATTTATGCTCTTACACCTGTATACCAAATTCATTATAAGCATACATTTCTTTCATAAAAAAAAGTAATATATGTTATATGAAAAACAATTCTGAGGATTCCAATCAAAAAGAAAAGGAAATTTAATTAGGAATTTTAGATTTTCACAAATAGAGAGAGGAGGAAATACCTGCTATGTTCATAAAATAGTATAAAAGGGAGGTAAATAAATACTTGTCAAGCTTTTGCAAAACTGTTCGCAGAGTTGTCACATTTGGGTAAATGAATTAGGGGAGTGGATAAAAGGGAGAATGCTTCTCTGATACATGCATTTATTTATTAGACTATCAGAGAGAAGTAATCCCAATGGATTCACTTAGTAGTAGAAATGATTGCAGAGCAGAAAGCTTACATAATCCATTGTGAGTCTGAATTTTTATCAAACCACCTAATTAAAAGTTCTTTCTTTCTTAAACTGCTTAATGAGGAGTTGTATCATGACTCCTGGAGTGAGTCAGGGGCTTTCAAGGATTTAAGGATGAAGTAAGCAAATGCATAGCATGATATAGACTTAACCATCACACAATTCCATGGGAGTCAAAATAACACAGACATTGTTATTTGTTGCAATAAAATGTAGAAACATTGACTACTATCATTACTATTCTCTTAAAGGAAGCTGCTGTTTTTACTGAACTTTCCCTCCCTCAGACGTATATTTTTTCTAAATTTACTTTTCCTTGTTATTATCATTCCCTCCTCCCACTCCTTTCCCCATGGACAATCACTCCAATAGCTAAAGTACATCTTTGTGTGTGAGTAAATTTTCTTGCAACACATTTACTGTTTATATATGAACATGAGTGCATATTATACTCTGCTATAAGTCTCAATCTGTTACTTATGTTACCAGGCATCCATGTTGCTTTGTGAATATCTAGTTGGATGCATCTAACTTCATGGTCCTCTATCACATTTTACCTCGCCAGTCCCCAGGCCTGGAATGCTCTCCAATCTCCCACTACCACATACAATAATATTGTGCTCAGCATCCACTTGCATTCCCCCTTTTGAAATAATACTGTGGTCAGCATCCATTTGTATACCTCCTTTAGAATATACATCTAAGAGATAAACTTTAGCTCACAGAGTATGCAGCTAATTAATTGACAAATTTCTGCCAGAATGCTGTCTGGAACAATTCAACCTGTGTACACTTCCACTATCACCTCATCCTGTCCTCACTTGTTCTAAAAATGCCTGGGAGTGTGGCTCTTCATGAATGGGGGCTTTGGGGTTCCAGCTCCCTATCTGTCACCAGTTGGGGTTGGGGCTGTTTCTGCCAGACTCCTCTCCTCTTCTGAAGTGACTTCAGAAGAGCAGCAAGGGTAGGAAGGTTCCCAGGGCTCCCAGAAATGGGGAGCGGGGTGACCTGTCCCAAGTATAAGATCTAATCAGCTGAACCACCCCAGTGTTCAACCCCAGGTCCAGGATGGGGGCTGGGGGGCCTTAAGTTGTTTCTGCTTATGCCATGTTCCTCTATTCAATTGCACAAAGCAAATGTTCCCCCTGGGGCCCAGGCTGCCCACTAAGGGGTCCTCTGTGAGCAACAGTGCAGCACCTCCACATTCTCAGTTAAACCTGGAACCACTGAAAAATCAAACAAACAAATTGTAATATTTATACACAGGTACAAAGTGATATGCTTTAGCTATTTTGATTGTGCTTTTCTGGTTAACGATGAGTTTGAGCTTTTCTTCCTATGCCGCTAGCTTTTAGGATTTCCTCTTGCCAGACTGCATGTTGTGTCCTCTGGCTGTCTTTCTTTTGTGGTTATTGCCTTTTTCTTGTTTATTTACAGGAAACCCTTTATATTCTAGATATTAGCTCCCTGCTATTTTTAGAAATAGAAAATACCTTTCCCAATTTGTTATTCATTTGTCAACTTTGTCCATGGGGTTTCCAGTGAATAAAACACAATTTTTTAAATTTTATAGTTTATTATTTGGGAATTTTTAAAAATAAATCTTTCCCCACAATAAGGTCACAAAGATGTTCATGCATATTTGCTCTCATTAATTTAAAAGTTTTACCTTTCGTATGTGTCTTTAATCCATCTGGAGTCCATTTGTAAGTGGTCTTTACTAGATAGCTAAATTTATTTATCTCCATATAGTGAGACATAGAAGCACCCTTTATTTTTCTTATTGGTTTAAGTAATAATTTTATTATTTATTGAGTTCCCAAAGTTTCCACACATAAGTAGTCTGTCTCTAAACTTTTTACTCTCTTCTCTTGATCTATTTGTACATTTTTCTGCTACTGCCACACTAGTCTGTATTGTTATGCATTGTAGTGTGTCATAATTTCTGGTAGGCACTCTCCCTACCCTAATTTATACTTTCTCAAAGTTGATTTTATTCTTCCATATAAATTTCAGAATTAGTTTATCAAACTCCTAAAAAAATCCAATTGAAAATTTAATTGAGATTGCTTTTAATATATACATAGTTTATTAGAACGAGCATCTTAAAAAGTTAAATCATCTATCCAGGAGTTTGTAATTAATTTTGATCATCTTTTATGTCTTTTATTGGGATACTAAATTTTCCTACATAGAAATTATTATATATTGTGGATTAGAATAAATTATAAGTAACTGATAATTTATGCTGGTTTTGTAAAAAATACTTTTTTTACACTGATTTCTGGTTACTCTGTCATTATAACAGAGACTACTACTTCCAATGTTATATTATGTTAAACAGTGGTGATAGCACCATCTGTATATTGTTCTGAATCTCAGAAAGCATCTATATTTTGTCTTTTAATAGTTGTTATAACTTTGTGGCATAGAACCCTTACCAAATTCAGACATTCATTCTTATTCTTATTTCCAAATAGGTGCTTATTAACTCATAAATAAATGTTGAATTTTTAGGTAAATATTTAATTGAAATATAGCATACATTTAGAAAAATGGACAAATCACAAGAGCAGCACAGCTCAAAGATTTTATTTCTGTTTCTTTTTTATTTCTTTCTAAATAAAACTTGGAGTAATTTTAGGTTTACAGAAAAGTTGCAAAGATAATATAGAGAGTTCCCAAATATTTCTCTAATTTAAGATATTAATTATTGTGATACATTTGTCAAAATTAAGGGCCATCTTTCAAGGATCACTGTCCTTCATTGCTTGATGTATAATATCTTGAGAACTGTCGTTTCTTTTTTTTTTTCTCTCTCTCTCTTTTAAATTTTTGTTATTTTAGGTGGGAGAGTAAATCCGGTCCCTATTACTCCATTTGTTTGGAAGGAAACATTCTGCGTTGAATGTTGCTAAAAACACTTGTTTAATTATTGGTGTTCCAAAATTCAAGTGATAGTTTTATTGGAGGTCATGATAGCTATTATCCATAGTCATGCCACCTACCAACATAATTATAATGCAAATCAAGATGATCTCATCACTCTTACCTGACTAACTGAGACAAGGATGAGGATGTTATAGTTAATTGGCCTTAAATTACCTTTTATCTATACCATTCAACAATAATAACCTTATGTTGATCATGAACTATACCTCCCTTTGACTTATTTAGTCCCTAGAGAAATCAGATTAATTATATTATGGTCACTTAGGAAACTTCCCATAACATTATAGATAATGAATTGTGTTAAATAGATTGTGGGTTTTTTTGTTGTCAATTTCCCACATTTAAGGAACAAAAAAATGTCCTTGTTGCATCTTTTTCTTTGTCTTCTACGGAATTGTGTATTTCCTACATAGAGAGTAGCATGGGTTCCAGGCTGACTGTAAAATGATTCTCTAATTACATTTTATTCTTTGCTCTCCACAAAAATAAAACTCTTGAGACAGGTTAATGGTCTTGACTGTAGATAGGCGCTCACCCCTTACAGCAGGGCCAAGCACAGAGACCTGTCACTTTCAGAGTATGTGAGGAGAGAACTGCAGGCAGCACACTGAAAAGCATCTCTTCAGGCAGAGGGCAAGGCGGGCTTGTGGGAAAGAGGTGAGATCATCCATATTTGATTTTTATTGCCTATGTTTCCTAGTAATGATGACATGATACTCATCTGAGATGTGAAGCATCCCCCATTTCAGCACTTAACGTGCTGCCCCGTCTGCACAGGGGCATAGCGAGCACTCCTGCAAGGAAGACAGTTGAGATGGAGCATGGGTGACCTGAATACAAATGTCCCATCAGGAGCTCAACAAGGAGAGAAAAATGGATTTTTACAGGGCTTTCCACTTTCTTTTTTTTTTGTCCTTTTTATTTATTGTTATTATTTATGAGAAGATTGGTAATAAAGACTAAGTTCTGAAACAAGATAGTCAAAGAGTATAAAAAATGGACACCTAAAGTCTGTTGAGACCCATGTACTACTGCTAGGTAAAAGAAGATAACAGGAGAAAAGGAGGCAAAGCCTTCACTAATAAATGTTCCCCTTCACCTCTTTCAGTTGTTTTATTTTTTATTTTTCCAAAAATATAAGGAGCTAAGGTTATTTTGGTTTTCCTTGGTTGAATTCATCCATTCTCTCAATTCCTAAAGCATTTTGGTATCTCCGTCATACCACAAAGAAAAGCAGAGCTGTTTTCAGTTAAATTAATGACTTGTTTGAAAAACATCCAAGGTACTCTAAAATACACCAATTTGTTTAATGTATTATAGCTACAAGTATTCAGTCCTTTCCACCTCTTCAAAGGGTAGCCTTCAGTACAAATCAGGGATAAAACTTGTCTTTCCTTTGGGGAAATCCTGAGGATACCCACTGGTGCTACATTTCATCTTTTGAAGACCCTCTAAGAGCTTTGCTTGCCGCCATGCATCCCTCTTCTGATTTCTGGAACTTGTTGTGGACTAAAATGGTGCTACATTTACTACTTACTGATTAATACATTCCCTCCAACATACTACCATTTTTGCCTCCTATGGTTGTATAATGGTTTAATATATGTAATCTTTATCTCCCCAGCAAGAATGTATTGTCTTAGCAGTGAGTGGCTATTGGTCATGGTGCTCTGTTTATCACATTAATGGAAAGGGATTCTGCAGTGAAACCCACATTGAAAGGTGGATAAATTTAATTGTTTTTATGCGAAGTTAAATTTAGGAATAGGAATAATAATTTCTTATGAAGGCAGTATACGGATTTTCGCAGGAAATCGATCCCATTTCTTTGAAATGTATCTGACATTTAACAGTGACCTAGCATGGAGAGCCTCTCTGGCATTTGTCCTGACTCATCCAGGAGCCATAACTCAGCGCACCCATTTTTCCTGGCAGCAGAGAACATGGAGTTTGTAAGACCCACAGGAGCCTGGGAAGCTATTTAATCCTAAGGAAAGGGAACCATTCTCAAATAACTAAAAAGGAGAAGGAAGCATTTTTAGGGAGTTAGATTGGTTCAAAGATGCAAAATGCAGGACACCAAGAAAAAAGAGGTAGCTGAGAAAAGAGGTAGCTTAGAAAAAGAAAAAGAGGTAGCTTAGAAAAAGAGGGAACTTTCATGAGGAGTCCTCTCTGGAAGCCTAGGGTCCACAGATTTATATCATGTGGGCTTCAAAGTGGAGAAAATGCAGATAATGCATAAGATATTTAAACTATTGTGTGGAAAACATATATTTACCTCTTAGATAAAACATCAGAAATAAATTATTTTAATACATCGATTGATATTGGTGCTCTGCCTTGGTGTCTATTTAAAATGGAACTTAATTTCATGGTGGGTGGAGGGGAGACAGTTTCCCCCATACAAACAATTCTCCTGACATCAGCTGGGTGTCCCACAATTCCACTCAAGTCTGACACTATCTACCCAGAGATAGCATCGGATCCCACAGGTTAAAGGTTTCATTCTATAAAACTGCCTTCCCCTCATTTCACACACCAGTTGCAAGGTTACCACCTGTGCTTCTGACCAACTGAGAGATTAGATGTTCCAATGACACCTGCCTTGGTTGGGTTCAGTAAATTTATAGAGTGACTCACAGAACTCAGAGAAACATTTTACTTATTAGATTACTAGTTTATTATCAATAGATATAACTCGGGAACAGACAGATGGAAGATGCATAGGTCAAGGTCTGGGGAAAGAGCATGGAGCTTTCACATGTTCCACTCTACTCAAATCTCCCCTTGTTCACCAACCCAGAAACTCTCTGAACTCCATTCTTTTGGAGGTTTTGGAGGGTTTATTACATAGGCAAAAATCACGAAATCCTTGGTCATTGGCAATTGAGTCAACCTCCAGCCCCTCTTCCCTCCCTGGAAGTTACGGAGGGGACTGAAAGTTTCAAGCCTCTAAACTTATGTTTGATTTCCCTGGCAACCAGCCCCCAGGTGCAATCCAAAACTCACCTCATTAACATAACAAATGATACTTCTGTTGCTTACCACTTAGGAATTTCAGTGTCAGAAATAGGGACAAAGACCAAATACTGGAGGTGCCAAAAAAATGTATTCACATGACTTGTATTCATCTTTTCTTATTGGTGTATATTTATTACAATTTTAATAGTTTTTTTTCTTTCTTAAAATGTGTGTATTTTTGACATCCTCTGTATGTATATATTTCTTATCATAAATCATATCAAACTATGTAAAGAGGTCATATTGTGGTCCCAAGCCAGCTTTGGAGGTGGGGACCAGCAATTTGTATTTTAGCAAGCCTCCCAATTAATTCAGATGCATTATTATTATTATTATTATTACTTATTAAACATATAAACACAGTAATAGAAAAAGCAGAATGAATATGGGCTTACTAGGCTCTTCTGAGGGGGAATTACAAATTTAGTAAAAATTTTTGACATCTGTAAATTTCCAACATTTGTAATTATGTTTTAAGGGTTGTGTCTGCAGCTAAGTCAAACTCTGAAGCATTGCCAGCAGTGGGGTCAAAAAGACCTTACTGAAGCTATATCTGGACAGCTGCATCCCAATGTTGACCAAACTATTGACATTTTTATATTTATATACTGCCTCAGTTCTTCAGGATCAGATTGGTATAACTCTGAGCATTAGTTATGCTCATCCTGGAACCACTCTTTCTCGTCATTTCAAGATGCTTCCCTTTCCTCAGGATTAACTAGCTCCTACGGGTCTCATAAACTCCATGTTCTAACTTTTCTCATAACTTGAGCTTGGACAAGTTAATTAACTTCTCTGGATTTCATTCTTCTTGTCAAGAAAATGGGAATAATTCTATCATTTTTAAAAGACTGGTGTGAAGATTAAATACAATTACTTTTAGTACAGTAGCCCCACGACCCCTATTGACAGGGAATATGTTCCAAGACCCTCAGGGGATGCCTGAAACCATAGATAGTATCAAACCCTCTATCTACTATGCTTTTTTTTTGTTCCCTATCCACATATACCTATGATAAATTTTAATTATAAATTAAGCACAATAATTATAAATTAAGAACAATAATAATAAAATAGAACAATTATCAAAATACACTGTAATAAAAGTTATATGAACGTGGTCTCTCTCTCGCTATCTCTCAGAATATTTTATTGTCCTGTGCCTACCTTTTCACATAAAGGAAGCACTTTACATCTTCTCTTTGGGATACTCAAATTGCTAGCATCACTACTCTCGCACTTTGCGGCCATTATTAAGTAAAATAGGGTTACTTGAACACAAGCCCAGCAATACCATGACAGTGGATTTGATAACCAACAGAGTACCAGGTGACTAAGAGTCAGGGAGTCTCTACTGCATACATATGCGTGGCAAAGGGATGATTACTCTCCTAGACAGGATAGAGTGGAAATAACTCCAATTTCATCATGATACTCAGAATGGCACGTAATTTCAAACTTATGAATTCTTTATTTATGAAATTTTCCATTTAATATTTTCAGGTCACAGTTAACGGTGGATAACTGAAACTGTGGAAAATGAAACCACTGATATGGGTGGGGACTACTGCGTTTAGCACAATGCCTGTATCCTTATGGCATGCACTTTAAGAAAAAAGGTTCCCTTACTGCCCTTTCTAGAACCTAAAAAAGTATGAGACTCATTGGGTAATTATGAGAGTGCGGTTATATAAAAAAACAAAAAAAAAGAAATTCACATATGGCCTTTGCTGTATAAATTTGGAATGGCTTCAACACTATGGAGTATTAAAGACAACTGTCTATCGTCTGTCTGTAGAATGGTTGCCATAGCTGAGCTCTAATTAAGCTCATAGTGGCACATCATAAGGAATAGATGATGCTTTTGGCCTTGGGGATAATTCATTTCATGTGCTAGTTGGACATTAAAGTGATTTTTTTTTTTAAATAAAAGACATAGAATATTGCAGATAAAGTTGAAATTCCTTTTATTACCTTCTCCTCGGAAGTAATCACTATCATAAATTTGCTGTAGACTCTTCCAGTCTGTTTTTCCGCTTTTAATATGTGAATACATACATAAACGATAAGTTGTATTATTCTCTGTGTTTTAAAAAGTATATGATATCTCTCATACTGTATGTATTATTTAAGAAAGTGAATTGTCACTTAATATTTAGAGATCTAGCCTGTCCACCTGGATAGGCATATATTTAGTGTAAGTTTAAGAACCTGCCATATGGAATTCTGGACTTCCAGCCCAGGTTGCAGAAATAGAAGAGGAGTCACTCTAATCCTTGCAGGGGAAAAAAGTTGGACTAACTTTAAATTTATGGTTTTGCTTTTTTTAAAAACCTTTTAGAGAGTCAAAGTTGGACAGCAAACAACTGTCCCAAAATCTAAGAAGAGTTGGTGCCTCTGGGGACAGAAGTGATGCAAGCATGTTATTACACTAGGCAGAAACAATAGACATTTGTAAAGTGTTCAGCTGGAAGAGTTGATGAAACCCAAGTATCAATTGACAGGACAGCATGAAACCTTGATTGCTGCAGAAATTGGGAGGTCCACACCTTCTTATAGTCACTTTCTCCAAAAACACGACCAGCAGAATATTAGTAAAGATACTAAAAAGTATCCATTGTGATACAGAGGTAGAAAAAGTGAATAAGAGTCACATAGAAGGGACAAGGTCCTGCCTAGATCCTTCTCCGCTATCTCCACTAAGGAACAAAAGCCTTAAGCTGTGAGGGAACAGATAACAAGTACTGCTGTCATAAAGACATTGCTGAAAAAATCACTGTAGCTGGGATTAAAGGATGGGAGGTGGGGAAGGAAAAAGAGGCAGGATTGTGAGCTGAACCCACAACTACAGCTGTTGGAAGGGCAGGAGAACTGAGGTGGCTACAATATCAAGATTCAAGAACACAGTGCTGTCTAAGGCTTAATCAGAATAACAGAGAATACCAGCCTTCATACCACCAAGCTAACAGGTTTCAAAAACAACAGAGTTCTGCTGGAAGAGAGACGGGAAAGGAAAACAGAATGAACAGGGAGACCCACTCAGAGGGGCAGCACGAAACGGAGAACTAAAATTCAAAACTGAACAGACACTGTTCTGATAAACCAACCCTACACTCATTGAAACCTGTGGCAGGACACAAAGGTGGACTATAGCAACAACAAATCTCAAACTCAGCCAAATTCCTATGTAGACTAACTCAAAGTCTACATCGAAAGACTAGCAGAACTTGTGCTCATTTACAGGCATAACCATTTATCTCAGTCTCTACAACTTGATATACGATGTGTAACTTTCAACAAAAAATTACAAGGCATAAAAAGGGCAAGAAAAACATACTCAGAAAAGACAAAACAATTATCCAAACTAAATTCTGACATAACAGAGATATTAGAACTACCTGACAAGAAGTTTAATGTAACTATGACTGATACGTTAAAGACTCTAATGGAAATGCTGGACAACATTCAGATCAGAGAGGTGATTTCAGTAAAGAGTTAGAAAATACGAGAAAAAGACAAATGGGAGTGTTAGAACTCAAAAACTCAGTATTAGCGATAAGCAATGTCTTCTATGGGATCATCAGTAGCCTCAATACAACAGAGGGAAGAAACAAAGAACTTGAAAATAGAGCAATAAAAATTATACAAATTGAAATATAAAGAGAAAAAAGAGTGGAAACAAAATTTTAGAAATAAAGAGTATCCAAGCGTTATGGGATAATATCAAATACTTTAATGTACATGTGATCACATTCTCAGGGAAAAGAAAAAAAAAAAAAAGTAAAGAAAAGAAAAGGGCCTGCCCGGTGGCTCTGGCTATTGGAGCTCCAGGCTCCCAACTCTGAAGGCTGCCGGTTAGATTCCCACATGGGCCAGTAGCCTCTCAACCACAAGGTTGCCAGTTCAACTCCTTGAGTCCTGCAAGGGATGGTGGGCTCTGCCCCCTGCAACTAAGATTGAACACGGCACCTTGAGCTGAGCTGCCTCCCGGATGGCTCAGTTGGTTGGAGTGTACCCTCTCAACCACAAGGTTGCCAGTTCAACTCCCGCAAGGGATGGTGGGCTGTGCCCCCTGCAACTAGCAATGGCAACGGCAATTGGACCTGGAGCTGAGCTGCGCCCTCCTCAACTAAGACTGAAAGGACAACAACTTGAAGCTGAATGGCACCCTCCACAACTAAGATTGAAAGGACAACTTGACTTGGAAAAAAGTCCTGGGAGTACACACTGTTCCTGTACCCCTTCCCCAATAAAAAGAGAGAGAGAGAGAGAGAAACAGGTCAGAAGACAATATTTGAAATATAATGCCTATTTATTTTTTCAAAATTAATAATAAACATCAAACCATAGATCTTGGAAGTTTAAAGAACACCAGCCATAAGAATAAGATAAATACTACCCCAGCCTCTAAAAACCCTCCTAGGCATACCTTACTAATTGCTGGAAACAAAAGACAAAGGAAATATCTTGAAGACAACCAGAGGAAGAAAAGGAACAGTATACTCAAAGAGACAAGGCAAGATTTACAGTCGACTTCTTGTCAGAAACCAAGCAAGCCAGAAGACAATAGGTAATGTTCCACTATCAATTATTTTTCTGTTTTAAAATGACCCTTACTTTCTAGATATATGAAAATAGAAGTGGGCCATTTATGTTTCCTTTGATAGTTGGTATGATGCTAAGCTTTGTCAGTAGAAGGCACCAAAGAGACATTGCAGGAGTAAGTAATTGTGATACTCCAGTGAGTTCTTTTTAACAGGTTGTTGCAGTTCCCATGGCTTTTCCTGTGCTCGTCTCCTGAAGTGTGGATTCTCCAGCATATGGCTCCCGTTGTGAATAGTGATGAGCAACACTCAGCAGCCTGGAGCTCACCCTGCAACTCCCTTTGGTGGTTTAACAGCAAAATGCCTGTAATGAAATACTCTGCTATGAACAGCCTTTCCTGGTACCCTAGGGGCCACATTTCTGGCAAGGTCCAGATAACGGAGTTCCATCACATTCTGCCCAGGCCGCACCAATAGCAACTGCTCTGATATTTAGGGAGCCAAAGTCATAACCTCTCCAACAATGTGGGATCTTAGTCCTAGGAGGAAGGCTCTTCCTTGGGTGTTCTATCTCAGCCCTTAGGCATAAAGGCTATTCCTTACATTTGCTATTCCTATGTTTATAATTCTCTCACTTCTTCTCTGTTATAAGTTAATAATTCTCTATGTTAAAATTTACCTGTTCATATTATTGGGTGGTTTCTGTCTTGTTATGGACCTTGACTGATACAATATAGCATAAATTCAGGTGGCAATTTACGAGTACCCCTTCCATAGTTTGTCTCTTCTATATTGAGTCTTTCTCTTCTAGGTGTTCAGAAGATGGTCAAAGAAACAGAAAGAGACAAAGATAGGCAGACAGAAGTGGCTTATATCGCTTCTTCCTACATGTTATGGTCCCAAACTAGATGCCAAGGAGGCTGAATAATATAGTATTCCTATATTTCTAGATAAAAGGGATGGGCTTGGTGAGCATCAAACTAGTGTCTGCAACAACATATGAAACATCCTATTTTCTAAACTAAATTATATAACACCTTTCTCCACCATCTACAAATCTTTCCCATCCTTCATCTCTCCTCTGTAAATGCCACAATTACCTACCAATCAAGCAAAACCCTGTGGTCATCCACAATGCCTGACTCTCTTCTGCTTCAAATCTATCTGCGACTTCTGTTGCAAATCTTGCCAAATCCATGTGAATCTCTGTCTTAAACCACTGCAACGAGCTCCTCATTCCTAGCTGGCCTCTCTGCTGCTACTCTTCCCCATTTTCTGAGATGACAGACATCATCTGAAACCTAAAATCATTATGTGATGATCCCACTTTCATCCCATCAGTGATTTCACATCACACTTAAGACTAAAATTTAAAGCCCTTTCCATGGCCTCCCAGTTTCTACTCAGTCCAATCCCAAACTACATTGCGTAACCCTTCTTGCCTATGTTCACGCCACTCGGACGGACCACACTGGAATTCCTGCAGTTTGTATCTTTATGTCTCCTCTTATTGTCTGTATTCCAGGAATACTCATTTCTGATGTTTTAATTGGCACATTTTCTACTTTCAAACTTAAATGTCACCATCTCAGAAAATCCATTTCAGTCATCAACCTAAAATATCACCTATTTTGATTGATTTAGATATTGTCATATCACTAATCACTATCAGACATTATTATATTATTATATTAATTCTCTCATTATGTTAATCTCTGAATAATGAATATAAACTCCATAAAACAAGGACTTTGCTTTCTGTAAAGCCAGTGTCTCCATCAGTTCTAGGAAATGAAAGGCTTAACTAAACTAGTTGAATGAATGCATGAGTGTTAGACTTGAAGAGAAAGCATCAGTTAACTACATTTGAAGAGTACATGTGAGGTGGAAAAAAGAAACAGCATTGACAAAAACCTGGAATCTTTTGTGAACAAGGAAACGATGTATAGCACAGTTGGGAAACTGTAGAGTTTCAGAAAGTCAGGATAAAAGAATGTGAAAGTACTAATGACAAAAGATAAAGATAGGGGTCAGATACAAAGCTAGGGAATTTGGATTTTATTACAAGCAGAGCAGGAAATCACTAATTGTTTAAACTTTGTAGGAAAGTCACCTGATGAGATTTGTGGCTTAAGAGGATTATGTCAGCTGCAAAGTGAAGAATAACTTAGAGAGAAAGGAGACTGAAGGAAAATGACACCAATGTAACCAGTAGCCTAGGTCAGGTATGATTCAGGCTTGGACCAAGATGATGGCAGTTGGAACAAAGAGGAATAAAAAGACCAAGACATACTTTAGAAATAAAATAAACAGAATTTAGTTGTTTTTTAATGTGGAGATGAGAAAAAGATTCTGTCAATCTTAAGATAAAGAAAAGGTAAATTCCATATATATACAGTTTTTTGTCCTTAATCACAGAGCAAAATGTTAATAATTAGTCTCTTGAAATTTGATAGAAACACAATCTAGGTTGACAGTGATAGTGTGAGTTTTTTTTGTTTTTTTTTAGAGTTATGAAAATGAAGACAGCCATTCTATTTCTTATTACTATTTTAAATGAGTAATGTCTGATGTGTTTAGTAGGTCATGGAACCACCTTTCCAAAGGACTCCTCAACATTCCTACATCTTGCTACCTAAAGTTCTTTGGCAGAACAACATTCACAAACCCCTGACAAAAAAACAACAACAAAAAACAGATAAATGCCTGCTGAACACTGGGACCTATTTAAATATTATTATAACATGCAATGTAATTATAACAATTCAATCTCCTGGAAAATGCAATAACCAGTTTCCCTGCTTGGTACAAGAAAAGTAAATGCGAACTGTCCAGGTTGTGTAACTTTATCTCTGGTATTCTGCCAAACACAGAACTGCTACTATATAAAGTTTAAAGGGAAGATTTTAATGGAATTTTACATTCATAATTCCTGCTTTGTTTTTCCCCACACACAGATCACAAGACCTTTATAAATATAGTAAGTGGGTAGGCCTGGGAGGGAGTGGTATAGATTTTGAAGCCAATTCTATTATTTTAGAAACTAATTTGAAATCAAGCATGGTTTCAAAATCAAGATCCTCTTTTCCTGCATTTCCAAGAGCTCCCCACCGGCAAAACTATGAAATTTGTAGCTTCTAGGAAAAAAAATGAAAATTTGCAGTCCTTTGTTCAAAAATTATTAGGGATTTCAAAATGGCAAGAGCAGAACATTAAACCAAGTGTGAGGCCCTTCTGATAGTGGGGCCCTGTGTGTGCCCACAGAACCAGTCCTATTTCCATGCTTGAATGAAAAAAAAAAAGTCTTGACTTTGATCATTATTTGCAAATGACAGACAGCTCAGATGAATTTTCCTTTCAATTTAGATATTAATAGTTTGTCCTATAACTTCACTCCTCCAGCCAGGCCGACTATGTACATGGGAACACAATCTGACCTAACATGGTTGACAGGAAGCGTGGGCATTTCTTCGTCTCACTCACTATGAAAGCAAATTTTAATAGATTCTTGTGAATGGAGTCATGTAAAAATACTCTCCTCCTTTTTAACAAGACTCCCAACTCTAATTTGTCACACTGAGACTCCACATCCACTTTCAAATCATTGGAAAAAATTGACCATTGTTGCTGATTTAGCAATTTTAATGGGCAGACCAGTCACTCCTCCTAAAACAACATTGGTTAATTAAGGGGGGAGGGGTAGGTGTTAAAAGTCAGATAAGCCCATGTTATATTGAATTTGCTGATCAATGCAATCAAGCACTCCTTTGTTATACCAGAGTTCCTGAGGTCATGTTGAGTTTCTCCTTTTCCAATCACACAGGGCCACTTGTAATTTCACAGGAGACCTAGAGAGTTCTGCTTATATCTACATCTCAGGCTATAGAGCCTCTTTACCTTCATTTTCCTTTCTATTTTTCTTCTTGCCATGTCACAGCTCTCCACTCAACCCTCATATCAATTCCACCGACATCACCCCTTTCCATGCATGCACGAGCATCCAAATTCTGCAATGCACTCTCCAGTCTAACTAAAATTAAGTATGTGAGTGGTTAAAGAGCAAGGAGCCATGATGAAATTCAAATATAATTTTCACACAGCTACAAAGCATAGCAGGTGGGTGTAGCTTTCATTCAGAGTGAGATACAGTAGGAAAACATGGGGTTATGGAATTATCTTTCTTCTCCTTTATCGTTGAAACTCCAAATAGCAGCTTTGAATACAGTTATTTTCCTATAGCAAGCTTCATTTAACCAGTATAATATTGCTTTGAAGCCAGGCTTATTCAATGAGAAATGAAGTGGAGATATGTAAGTTACTTAGTGTCTTTGAGTATCATTGATAATACATCTTTTTTCTTTGTATGTAAAATTACTCAGCAGCTTCTAACTTACTACAGTTTTTTGTCTTCTCTTTCTTTTAAAATAAAGTTATGTTAACTTCACCCTACTTCTGAGCCATTCTGTCCTCTAACCACAAAAGTCAGCCTCTGTGATCCACAACTGAAATTTCTTCTATTAAAAAACGATTAAACATCCTAAAATAATCACTTACAATCTATGTTTATTCCTCCCTTTTTCAAAAAATAGGTCACAACATAATTCTGACATCAAGATAAATCAATTATTAATAATTCATAAGAGAGTTATGGTACTTGTTAGTGTTTAGACCAATCCTTTACAAGTAAATTGTTTATTTAATTTTTACTTGTATCATAGTTACTGAACAGATTTGCTTGGTTATGGTTACTGTGATTTTCTTTTAGCTGTATTTATGCAAAACATATTTTGTATATATTTATGTGTATCTATCAAATAAAATCCTTTGAAAATGCTAAACCACAAATCTAATTATATTATTATTTCTGTAGTCATGCATTTATACACATATACCCTCAAAACAAAATGGAGAATTAATCCAATCTTATGTTTGTTTCAGTTAAATCTGAGTATGAAACTTAACATATATTTCACATCTCAAGTTCTGTTAAATTCTTCAATTTGACAGTAAAGGAACCAGGTTTATTTATTTCTAGAATCAAAATACAGAGGTTGAGGGCATTGGCAGATGTGATAGAATTTATTATGACTTCTGTTTCTCAGAATCACTGTAGAGTAAAAAATATTTATTTTGAAATGTATCAAATAATGAAGGATTGAAAAGCCTCACATAACTTCTTTGGAGACTATGATTACACTTTTAATTGAAAATTTTCTGGGTTTTGTAAGAAGTATGGTTACAGATGACGATGCTATCATACAATAAATGCTAATTTGGTTTTTTCAGTTGAAAGGGTCTGCACAAAAGTTTTCTGTTGCTTGCTTATCAAACACTCACTGAAGTTGTCTTCTGCTTATAGTTTGGTGGCTAGGCCTGCAGATTTTGCTGGTGGTATTTTCAGTAAAATTTTCTTTGCTTTATCTTATTAACTCATTACCAGCACATTACTGTATTCGATTCAATCAGTTTGAAAATAATTCATACTTCAACTGATTATTGTATCAAAGTTCTTCTGTGAAGGAAAAAACTCATGGTCATGTCGAAACTTACCCTTATTTATGGATAATATTTGGGGCTAAGTAAAACAGGTGAATTTTACCTAAATGTTTGCCTAACATTTAATTATTATTTTTGTCTTCTCGTAGGTTTTTAATTAGGTTATTTGTCATATTTTAAGTTCTTGATATGATACCAAGAAACAGTCTGTTTTAGTCCATTTGGGCAGCTCTGACAAAATACTATAGACTGGGTGGCTTATAAACAGCAGAAATCAATTGCTTATAGTTTTGGAGGCCAGGAAGTCCAAGATCAATGAGGTCTGGTGTCTGGCAAGAGCCCACTTCCTGGATAGCCATCTTTTTGTTGTGTCGTCACTGTTTTAGGTCTCCTTTATAAGGGCACTAATCCCATTCATGAGGCTCCACCCTCAAGACCTAATCACCTCCCAAAGGCCCCACCTCCAAATTCCATCACTTTGGGGGATCACAATTTCAACATATGAATTATGAGGGAATATAAACATTCAGACTATAGTAGAGCCCAAGAACAAACATTAAAAAAAAAGGAAAAATGTGGGTCTGATTCAGGGCTATTATTGCACAGACCAACTCTGTGACCAAGGTATCACATAAACTTTGATATTTAGGCCCCAACTCTGACAAAAAGGGGTACTGGTACCTACCTCACTAGCTGGTTGTGAAAAGGATTCAAATACAGAAATTACATTAAGGTTCTCTCACCAACTCTGAACCTAATATAAATGGTCTCCAGGAGGCCACTATTAAAATATAAAGAGGGGAGAAATGGTTGTTCAGGAGAAGGGGACGGGCCATAATCAAGATTCCCCATTAAATGCATTAGCGCTTATCAATCCAACTCACTGCCTGTCCTCTTAGAATAGGAATAAGAATGATCCCAAGTTCAATCGATGCATTAAAGAGGGAATGAATTTAATCACAGAAACAAATCCAGAGCCACAAACCCTAGGTTTGAACCCTGACTCTATCATTTTCTGTGCAACATATGCTAGTTAGGCTCTCTTTGCCTCATTTTCTCCATCTGTAAAATGGCACCATCAACCTACCTTAAGTGGTCATTGGGAGAATTTAAAGAGTTAATATATTGAAAATGCTCATAATAGGTGTTGACATATAGTAAGTTCTCTGTGCTGGTTATTGTTATTATTATTAGATAGCACATGTTATGGAGTATATGCCATCTGTTGAGACCATGATTGTTGAGAATCAGGCCACAGCTAATGGGACAGTCAAATATAGAGTTTGTACAGACCACATTATATGAGAAGGAAGAACAATTTTTGATATTTTTATGTATTACTTGTTTTCCAATTCTGGATAATTTACTTAATAGCTGTGGACAAATCTAGGTGATAATTAATATCAAGCAGTAAAGTAGATGTTTTAAGCCTGGGAATTATGATAAAAAAAATTGATAGTTGAATTAGGATGGTCTGTCACCAAATTTTAAAATCTTCATATCTCCGTAGACAATGGATATGATATAGAGCAAAATGTTCTGGGAATAAGGAGGACAGAGTCTCTATCTCTGTTCTGTGAACATTTTTCTCAGAGTAACAGATCCTTAAAGACAATACGTATCTAGACATTAATGAGAAACATTACAGAACATATTAATTGAGATAATGACTATACAGTGCTTTATGAGAACTTTAATGACACTTTGTACCTCAGATTCCATGAGGTTAGGAACTATGTCTTTTCTGCTCAGTGTTCTTAGACCTAGGTGGTAATGTAGTAACAAAACACAAAAGAAGACTTCCAAAAAATATGGAAAGCTCTGTGGAAGTCTTTTAAAGGTACATCAAAGAGGGATTTAAATTCTCTGACGCAGGACATGCCCCCCAAACCCTTTTCACCTTTCTCCTCACACTTTTTCACAATCTACTTTCTCCAAATCACTTATTTCCCTTCTTCCATCCCAATTCAAGTTCACCTGTTTCTCCTCCCTATTCTTTCTAATCTAACCCAACGTCATTTTTCTCAGCATTTTACATTTCCTCTTCCAGAATTCTCTTTAAAAGATGGAAGAGAAAAAGCTGTGAAAACACAGGCCTATATACAACAAACTGGAAGAAACGAAAGTTTAGAAGCATGTATTTCTTTGGACGATGACATTATTTTGGTAGTTTGGGCTGGATGTTTGGAAGTGAATTAAAGTCCAATGCGTACCCCAGAGAAGGACAGAACGCACAAGTAAATTAGAAAAGAACTCAGAAGATTATTTCATGTTGTAAAAAATCTCAAATCAGGGACTAAACACTTATTAGCAGGAGTTATTATTTTAACTTAGGTTCAGATTCAAGTGATTCTTTCACAGCATCTTTTATTCTTCTGGCTTCTGTTCTCCAGGTCTCTTTCTCTCAGATATTTTACTGAGTCCTCACCTCTTCCTTTAAGAGGCTTAAAAACCCCAAATTGCTCTTTAAGTTTTCCATTGTGATTAGCTATTTTTCTTTTCCTCTTGGATGTGTTACTATGAAAGAATCATTGTAAAACTCTCTTCATCGGATGCTTTTCTTTTTAAATACAATAGCCACAGATTACTTATCATTGCAGCTTTTATATATACCTGAAAACCATGCTCCTTACTTTAGACTCCACAGAAAGTATATTTTATGTTAAATAACTAAATTGTTACAGAATATAGTACAAAAATTAATCCAGGTTTTAATTTTCTTCATTGTTAGTCCTTATAAGTCCCTTCCCTGGAACAATATATTATATCAGGAGGGTTCTTCAGTAACCTTAACCCAAATTCCACAGTAAGGAGGGAGGGAGAAGCATGAAGGAGAGCTCTAAGGCATCACAAAACAACTGACAGGCAGAGAAATGCTTTTAGGTAAACTAAATATCTGTCGCTTCATGCACTCAGTGTTAGAGCTGGTACAACAGAGGAAGAGTATCTCAGCTCCCTAATTACCAGACCTTGGGCCTTTCCTAATAGAGAAAAATAGATTCCCTTAGGTTCTTCACATTTGGTCCTTTGATCAAGTTTAGTTACAGAAACTTGGATGCTTAGTACATCCTGAATATTTGTTTCCATTTCATTTACAGCCAAGACACTGGACATCAATTTCCTCTTTCATTTTACGTAAAGTGAATTCACAACTGTGGATAGAAAAACCAAAGACAAAATATTTGCCCTGAGCACAAACCAAAGTGAAATCAAAGCATTTCTGAGAGGGCAAGTTGTTCAGTTAAATTTTCTTTAAAAAAAATCATCAAGCAATTGCCCTGCTGAAATGGATCAGCCATGGAGGCAGAAATCAGACAAGAAACTCTTGGCGCACCAACTTGTGCAGTATAATTTTCACATCAAAGAACTTCCAAATAGGATTTTTGCCAGTATTTTAACTTCTAGCTAGCTGACTCAAATCCTTTTTGGAAGTAAGCAGGTTATACATTATAACTACATAAATAAATAAATCTCATGGTAGTATTTAGATATCATCCAGTTCAAGGTTTGCCTATCCCATCCCACACAGTTAGGGTCAGAGCTCTCTTTCCATTATGGCTCTTTTCCTTCACCAACACTGGATGGATATATGTGAATATCCATGCACAAGAGGAGTTTCCCAGAAGAACCAGTGTGAGCAATAGCTTGAAGGTTTTGAAAAGAGTCCTGGGGAGCTCAACTGAGAGTTCAACGTGAATTGAGGGTAGTATGTTGACAGGAAATGAGACCAGAAATGTAAATTCAAATGAGTTTGAGAAGACCTTTTATGCCACTGTAATGACTTTTTTCTGTTCACAAATAGTTATATGCATAACATTGTTTAAACCCCTTCATGATTCTGATATCTACACTTTTTTTACTCATCTATAAATGAAAGAATACATATTAAAACTCTTCCTATGTTTTGTGTGTGCATATATATAAACATATTTACCTACACACACACCATACTTACCTGTAAGTAAATTCTAACACAACTATAGATTTCAATTCCTAATGATTATCTGGAATACAAACATCTCTACAATTTCTAAACTTTCCAGGTAGATCTAGCAGCCCTAATAGTCCCACTAATTCTATGCAATGTGTCCCAGGTTTTCTTGTTTCCTTGCTTTTCCTCATTTTGTGCACTCTCTCTGCAACTATTCTGACCTCATAACATCTATTAAAGTCATGGATATCCCTCAGATTACAGCACAAACTCTCTCTCCTCAAAGATATCTTTCATGTCTCCTCATACGTAAATGTAATATTGTCTTTCCTCAAACCCCAGGATATATTTATACTGTTTAACCTATTCTGTCTTTACTTAAAGCTCCTTGCGAGTCAGTATTCCTTATTAGATTACCAGGTTTTACAGCAAGGAATAGTTCCATGCTCATATTGGTTACTTTCCCATACTCTTTCCCTATAAGTCCAAAGTATTTTGGATGTAGAAGTTGTTTAATAATACTTCATGAAATCGTATTGAATACATAATTTGGATCACTTGGTAGAGAAGACTCTAGTGTTAGTTATCAGTGCTTTGCTGAAATTAATTTTTATGCCATAAATAGGAAAGCATAAATAAACAGTGGCTGTGAAGCAAATAAGAAATTCTCAGGAGATTGTAATAGGGAAAGTGGGTGCATATTCTTTTCTGGAGAGTTTTCAAAAATATATTCCCATTTTACGAACTAATCACCTTACTTTTTTCCGTGATAGTCCATCTTCCTCAGGAAATACAAATTAGTGCAAAGGTAGTGCATACACAGAGTACTAAATGGTAAATCTGAAGACCACTGCTAAGGGACCAGGTCTTTCTCTCCATCATACTTGAACTTGGACAGATAACTTAGCTTGTGGAACTACCATGACCACTTTCATAAAAAGGGAAAAAGAATGCCTTACTTTCGACTTGATAGGGCTTTTTTAAAATTAAGAGATGAAATATTTAAAAAAAAAAAAAAACACCACAGATTTTATTCTACCGAATTATTTTAGTTTCCTGAATAGGTAGTGGAGATCAAGACTCCATAACTATGTGCATGCTGTTTTCTGTATGTAAAAATCTATTTTCCTCTTTTATATGATAGATTCTAACTTCCCTTATAAAATGCAGCACCATGATCATCCCCAGGAAGATTTCATAGATACCCGCACTTACTGTGTGCTTTGCCATAGGCCTGGTGCTGCATCATCCCCTTATTTGATTTCCAGTTTCTGTTATGATGATGCCAAGTCCTTGACTGCAGGGGCTAAAACCTATGTAACCATTAAATCGTCAACACATTGGTGTTCAATAAATGTTCATTGGCTGCATAAACTTTGAATGGCATCTCAGACTTGACCCCATCTCCTAGGAGTTGGGCACAGTGATCTCCTAGTTCACAATTTTGTGAAAACTGTGTTCCAGTTTATAAAATCAACAAGAATGGACCTTGAATCTGAGGTCTGATAGACAGCCTAATGCATATTTATGAGGACAACTTACCTCCAGAAGGTTTTTTTCTTTCTCTGTTTTGTTCTAGAGACACTTCCCAGAACATATTTCTCAGAAATGATAGTGAAAAAAAGAATCTTGGACATAGGGCCTGCTTTGTATAAAGGCATGCTTCACTTGGCAATTTATTTTTCATAAATTTCTCTCTAATCCTGTTTCAATATGTTAATCTCCCTTGTTTCTTCATCAAACCTGCTTTAGAATTGTTTTATATACAATAGCCTCATACTCTGGAGAGGTAACTAAACTTCAATGGCTGCCTAAGGTCCCCCTGCATCAGTTTAATCAAAGACACAGAAATATGGGAATGAAATATGCCATAAAGTTCTAATACATTATTACATGGTATTATCGTCATTGTTATTATTCTCCCACCGACAAGGAGATGAAGAGCTGAATTGCACACCATATGGTAATTGCTTGGAAGATAACCACAACTTACAGTCACACCTTCAGCATCCAACGACATTGTTTGCTGCATTTCAGGTGCCAGCGTGGCAGAGGGCCAAGCCAGGAAAGATGAACTGGCAGAGGGAGAATGACAGACATTAGGCATAAGTACTTTTCATGTCAAGCCTTTGGCATGCTCATTGTCGAAAAAAATCTGTTCTCAGAAATGCCTTCCAAAATACGCAAGTTATGCTATGAAGGCATTTGATAACTTCTGCCATCCAGGGATATGCTAATATGGATCATCCTGGGAGATGCCAAATCATAGCCAAGATAATGGGTGATTCCAGATGTCTGTCCACTCCTATTTTGACTGCCCAAGGGAAGTTCAGAAATTGAAAAGAAAAGTTTACATGGCATTTTTCAATGTGTGATGACTTTCTACACCAGTAGTCAATTTAAAAGAGATAAGGAACAACTTGAACCTTTACATTTTCATATGTTACAACCTTTCATTTTCAGGATCTATATTTGAATCACAGATTTGAATTATCACCTTTCCCAACAGTAAGAGGGTGAACTTTTTCAAAGATACTGTAGATGAGATTCCTACTTTAGGTGATTTTTAAAATACCTTACTTTGTATAGTGTTGTTCAGCTTACTAAATGTTACTTTACACGCTGTTATTTTGTTGAATTTTCCCAAGAACATCATCAGGTAAATATAATTGTCAATTTTCTTTCTAGACAAAGCATCTCAAGGAAACACAGAAATAACTTGTGGAAAAATCATTCAATTGGATTTCAATAGGGGTAGAACCAAAATCTGTTTCCTGTTTTCAAATGATCTCAAGAAACTTTGGCCATATTAATGAATTATCATTTATTATAATTTCTTCTGGAAACCAGTTTGGTAGTTCCACTATTGTTAGAGTTGGTAATCTAACAAGTGATATGCTCTTTACAAGTAATAAAATATATGTATGGACTGATGCCATATCTGCTTGGTTGGTAAAAAACAACAACAAAAAAACAAATGAACGAAAAAAGATAAGACTGATTATCCCATATTTGAAAAGGGAGAAAATCTAGATCTGTAGAAATGTTCAAAGGCATAAAACATACCTATGAGACAACTATTTCTCCAGCTGACATCTTTGATTTAGCTTACAAGCCTGCCTAAAAAGAATCAGCAAATCAAACTCTCTTCTTTACAGTGAGCTAGGCTTTCAAGATGCAATAGTACCTTAAATATAGAAATATACTTAAAATTTATTCAAAACAGAAATCTCTATCCAACAGCACAGCTGAATATTCATGGAGCGTTTTTATTTATCCAAACTTATCCTTGGAAAACACAATTTTGGAACAATCACCATAATATCTTGGGCAGCAAAATTACCACATCTATAAATGTTTGCTTCTGTCCTAGCTGTTGTGTTATATGTACACACAAATGCACACGTGAATACACATATATGAGATTAAAAACACATTCATAGCTCTAATTGTATTTTGTGTGTCTTTCATTATATCCTGGCTGTGAGAGCTTTCCTAATGAAGAAGGAAATAATAAAATATCTCTGTACTGAAACCATTTATTGACTTTCCACCGTGAACTAAGCCCTGGCTTGGGCACTGTGGTTGTTAGTAAAAATATAAACGATGACTCTAAAGGATTGTGCGCTTCAGTTGGGGAACATCAAGGCATATTTATTAGAAATATAACACACGAGTACATGCTTAATAGGGCACTACAGGTGTTTTAATAAGTGAGAGAGTAGCAGATACATTAGTGAATATGCACGTGTGTTAGTGGATATGCACATGTACAAACAACTCCTGACAAATCACAGAGGCCAACACAAATTGTCCTCCATTTGCCTGGCCTTTGGAGTTGGAGGAGGCATTTGTCCAGTGCTAAAGAAGTCCAGGGAAATAGTGCCCCAGAGTTTCTCAGAGTTGTCTTGCACTTCTCCTTTGGGCTTTACTATAGCCTGATTTCTGTTGCCCCAAAATTCAATGGTGAAGCTTTAACCCTTAATACGACTGTATTTGGAGATAGACCTATAAGTGGGTAAACTTAAATGACATCATAAAAGTGGGGCCCCCTGATAGCACAGGATTAGTGGCCTTATAAGGAGAGATACCAGAGTGCATGTTCTCTCTCTCTCTCTCTCTCTCTCTCTCTGTCTTCCTCCCTCCTTCCCTCCCTCCCTCCCTCCCTCCTTCCCTCCCTCCCTGCCATGTGAGGACACAGAGAGAAGGCAGCCTACTGCAAACTAGGAAGAGAGTCTCATTAGGATCAGAAATAGCCAGGACCTTGATATGCACTCGCTAGCCTACAAAACTCTGAGAAAATAAATTTCTGCTATTTAAGCCACCAAAGTCTATGGCATTTTGTTATGTCAGCCCCAGATAACTAAAATAGACTCTATCAATGAGAAGACCAAAAGGGCATCATACGCTCACTGACTAAACTTTGCTATTCCACTCCAGCCATATTGACCCTTTGGTTTTTCTCGTATATGCCATCCAGACTTATGCCACAGGACTTTGGGTTTGCTGTGTCCCCAATAACTGGCACAGCTCACTCCCTCTTTTTCACTTTTAAGTCATTTTATAAATGACACTTTCTAGGTGAAGATTTTATGGACCACCTTAAATCGCAACCCCCTTCAATACTCCCTATCCATTTTCTCTGCTTTTCTCTTTTACATTTATATCCAACTAACATACCGTATATTTTATTAGTTAATTTTGTTTATGTTTTCCCTTTCCTCACTGGAATGAAAGTATCAAGATAGCAAAGATTATTGTTTTGTTAATTGGTATATTCTCAATACTTGACATATTATAAGTGTCCCATAAATATAAATCATGCAGAATATAATGTTATCATACACCTTATAAAATTTAGAAGGTATAAGAAGAGGTTAATAAGGGTTAGAGACCAATGGAAAAGGGGCAGATGGATTGTTAATATATACTTCCTTCTCTGACTCAACAATCAGTTCTTGAGCACATACTATATATCTGATACTGGGATTAGTGACCTTTAGAAGCTCAGAGTCACAAAGGAGAAAAAAAGGGGGGGGGTGAGAAAAGGAGTGGAAGAGAAAAAGAACAGAAAAGTAATGGAGTAAGAACAAATGTATGATAGATAATATTCTCTCTTCCCCTTTATTAGAGTTATACAAGTCAAGTAAAAGATCATACTTGCTATTATAGTTTTCTTTTTACAGTTCTATTAAAGAATATACATTGTGTGTGAACAGAATGGCACAGGGAAGGAAAAGGGGGAAAGGATGGAAAAATAAAATTATTTTTGGATCACCTACCAAGTTTTGATTTACTTCTTGACATGCATGCAAAGCCAAACTAAAATTGCAGCAAAGAGTATTGGGGGAAGAGGAAGTAAAGAAGAAACTATAAATTATACAGGTAAAGGAACAGTCAAAATGACTAGTCAAAATTAATATAAAAAGACCATAGAAATAAAGAGCAACTAGAACATCTGGTATACTAAGTCAATAACTGTGGTTTTCTCCAAATGCATCTCAGGGAAGATAACTTCCAGAGTGGGACGTAGGCCATGAAGGAGAAGTGGATGTTCTCAGATATTTTTTTTTTTTCACTTTGGAGAGGATAAATTAGGATTAACCTGAATAGAGCTAATAAACCGTATATTCTCCTCCTTGATAAATATTTGTTGTTATTCTTTCAATCCTTGTTCTTTTGGGAATAGAAAGCTTTATGGAGATATAGTAGGAAGAAAAGCTGCTTAATGGGGCACACTACAGCAAACATTATTGATCAATTTTGTTTTACTTGTAAGAATGATTGAATGTGCAAGTAATTGAGATGTCATTTTGTAGCTTGAACATTTTATTTTCAAGAGTGTGTGTTTTCTCTGAGAGAATTTATTTGGGAGAAAATAAAGAAGCAGAGATGATGTATTGGACAGGAAAAACATACTATTTCACAAGAATATTTGTCTGGGTCACCCTCTGGATTTCACAAGGCAACTGCACAAGGCAACTGCAAAGATTCTCCTCCGGGATCTCCCATTTTCCCTTCCTTCCTAAATTCTTTATTATGTTCCACCAAACCACTTCTTTCTGCCTCTTCCTCTGCTTTGTGCATTCTTTCTCACTTTTTTTTTTTTTAACATAAAAAGATCTAATAAACTCATGTGTATTAGGGCATATATAATCAGTAAGCTTTATGTGAAGTGGAGACACTCTCTGTCTACACCTATTCAGCTACAAATACACATGCAACCATCCCCAAACAGCTACGTATTTTCAGAGAGGACTAAAAAGAAAGTGGAAGAATGACACTCTCGTAATAGACAAAGCTGAGCAGGGAGAAAACTATCCCTTTCCTTTTGCAGATATAGAGTTAGTGAAGACCTATTTACTGCTGCTGCTGAAATGAAATTATGCAAGTATGACCTAAACTACCTAAGAATACAACCAGCCTATCTCTTTCTTCAAACTTTTAAAAATCCGAAGTACTTTATCTTGTGCACAATATGGAGACAATTATTTCAAAACAGATAAGAAAAACTTAACACTGAAATCACGCAATATGAATGTGGTGTAAAGGATTCTCACTCAAAAACACTCCCCATCGTTTTACCAAATTATTTGGTAGTATCATTCCATTGTAAATTGTTCCCTTCAGGTTACAGGACTGTTTCTAGTTAAATTACAAACTTCCTTGAGAAGTGAAACACGATAAGCCCAATCAGTGATTAACTATGTGATAGGGGTTCATTTCCTTTCCAATATAACTAGCTAATATCAACTTCTTCAGAAAGAAGGTGGGATGTGGCTGGGGAGATGCGGCTGGAAGGAAGAAGGTAATGAGAGGTTTAAAACAAATGACATCTTGGGTTTACTTTTACAATCCTGGGTATTATAAAAAGACATTGGGACTCAGGAAGGAAGTGGCAGCAAGACAAAGGATTCTAACAGAGAACAACTGGAAATGTCTGCTGACACAATGATAATGTCTAAGCATATATGAATGAAGGCATCATCATTGGCCCCAAAGATTGTTTCCACACAAGATGGCAAGTTCTTTGATACATGTATGGATTGGTTACCATGAAAGCCCTGAACTTATATGTCAGGAGATCTGGGCTTAATTGTTGGCTCTGCTTTACTAGCTGTGAATCTATGCACAGAGCATGAAACTTCTCTGGAGCTCAATTTCTTCATGTAACAGATTCTTCCAATCAGGTAAAATGTATCGCTTAAATGAAATCAATATTTTTGTAATCTGTAAAGCAGTATGTCACTGGGAGCTGTTGTGACATAAAATAAACATTGATTACTTGTTTTGTCATGTATTAACCCTCAGAACCCACTGTTGTCATTATGTGTCCAAAGATGATACTATATATCAATTATTTACTATAGGTAGGGGAAGAGAAAAATCACTTCCGTAAGAGCCCACAGGATTAAAATAGTTTTCCAGAATCAGGTTCCTCATCAGTGAGGACTTCTTTGGAGATTTAGGAATTATCTGAACCTTAACCAAAGAAAAGGACTTCAATTTCCAGAAAGAAGGAACTGAGAGTACTTTCATAAAAAGTAAGAATATCTGGATTTCTTTGGGGTTGGGACAGAGATTTGTATAAGAACCATTGTGAAAAATATGGAGTGGAACAATGCACCACAGAAAAAAATGAATCTAATATAGAGATTTTAATTTTATCCTGTAAGCAAGGGGATCGTGACAAGAATAATGGAATAAGATACACAAGCTGGTTTGAAACATACAGAGGCTAAAAAGAACCAGGGAATCCAGTATGAAAAGTGGTGTAATTGCCCAAAGATGAAACAATGAGTTTCAGTTTTAATAGGGAGTAGGATCATGGGGATTCAGGGCTACAGGCAGGGAGCTGTAGCAATGAGAATGGAAAAGAGACTTGATTCAATATAAATTGAACTGAAATGAGGGTGATGAAGGAGTAGTAGTTATAGAATAAAAAAAAAAATTAGCACCTTAAGTTATCATGGTGTGTCTTCTATTTCAATTCTTTATTGTGTCGATAATGATAGTGACGTTCAGAAAATCCAAATGAATGTCCTGGGTAGCAGGACAATTTTAGGTAGATTTTCTGCTTTCACTTCATTGTTTTATACTTTGACAACAGAAATTCAATCCTGGAATAGTAGGAATAGAGAATCACTTTCAACTGAAATAGGGTCACACAAGGACATTGTTAATGAGTTTACATAATACAGCCCTATTTTGATGTAAAATATTTAAATGGAAGTTGCCCACAAGCAGATAGAAATAAGAGATTAAAATTCAGGAGATTAGCAAAACAGAATATGTAATTTAGTTTAATTTAAACAGGCTTTAGATTCTAACCATCAAAATATTCTCATTGACATTTTATGAAAATATGAATTTGATCATGACAATGTAAGAGGAGGGGGAAGTACAATTGGCTGGAATATTCCTGCCATGCATAAAATTATTCAGTGTCTTCCGATTACATACAAGATATAGTCAATATTTGCTAAAATGACTTAAAAGGCTATCCATTATCTAGCCCTTTCCTATCATTCTAGGCTTATCTCTTACCACTCTCTCATTCCCACTCTATGATCCAAACATAGGAAACTATTATATATGTGCCTAATATTGGTAGATAAAGGAAAAATTCCTGGAGGTGCTATTTCAGTTTTGACTCAAACATACATACATGGAGTGAGCTAAGAAAGGGGTGGGGATAAAGATGAGGAGAAAGTGTTCCATACAAAAGAAAGAACAGGGGCAAAATCATGGGACATGAGACAGGAAATTCTAGAAAGTCAATATGACTACTAAGTGAATGTCATGGCTGGAAATGGGCAGAGTATGGTTATGAATGGTTTGGTATACCACAAATCATTTTCAAATGATTATCTGTACTTCTCCCAAAGAACAATAAACCCACAGAGATTGTCATATGTTTCTTTGGGCTGTGTCCCAACCTAATATTTTGCTGCCTACAAAATATTTATTATTAAACATTAACTGTCATTTTGAGGGGAGAAACAGAGATTATTTGGAGGTTCCACAATTTCCAATCCTTTCAATAATTTAAAGAATCACATGTTCAAATTACCATGATTTTGATGATTTGATGATGCATTCTGTTTGGAGTCTGGTATGGACACCATATCTTTACCAATTACGTATTCCATTTTCTAGATTTTATATTCTATCCCTAAAAGACTGTGTTGCATTCATCTCTACCATATTTTTAATGGGTATTTTTATATTCATTTGGCTCAAGGTAATCCAACATTGCATTTGCAGGTGATATATTTATATTTTATTGCTTCACTAAGCTATGAGCTTCTTGAAGTCTTTCTCTGCCTTTTATGGTTTTGTTATTGTTGTTGTTTTGTATCCAGATAATTGCATAGTGCCTGCAATATAGTAGGAATTCAATAAATATGCATTGAATAAGAGAATTTAAGAAACCATGTGATCTCATTCTGGAATAAATGATAGAGACAATAAATGGCATACGAGAGGATCAAAGTTTCAACAAATTAAAAATGAAAGATGTTTATTGATGATATGTGTTGTATTCAGTCTTATATAAGTCAACAGGCCCAATAAGAAACAGCACAATATCAGAGGTCTACATTAGCTTAATATTTACTGAAATTAATGAAGAAATTTAGGAATATTGTGAGGGTACTGGGACAGATGTTAGTTACCATAAATTATAGTGAAAACTAAGTAAAAAAATTAGGTTATAACCAAAGAGTTAACACACTAGGAGGACTAGAGCTGCCTGTGAAAGGTTGTGCTTTTGGGAATTCATACAAAAACAGTTTTTCAATAAAGTATTAAACAAGAAGAAACTATCTAAAATTCAATAATTTCACATACTTTCAATCCAACTGAAAGAAAAAATTCAAATAATTATCAGAACGTGTGATATTTCCAAAATATCTTCTTGGAAGTTTCTAAACTCCAATTTTTGTCCCCATGAGTCTGCAGGAAATACCATTGAGCTTCCTTGGCCACTCAGATATAGCTTTAGCTTTAGGAATAAGAAAATGACTGGAGAGAAAATGGAATGCCAAAAGCTGGGCTCACCATTCTGGGTTTTACTTTTTGTCCTGATATTGGCTATCCAAAATGTCACTACTTTGAATGTTCCCTAACATTTTCCTACAGATTTACTCGTAATAATTTGTTCAACATTTCTAGTTGTTCTCAGCAGGAATCATTTAGGCTGCTACTGCTGAAAGAGGTACTCCCCAGATCACGTTTTTAAGCCTTTGATGTTCATAAAATTCTGGTGCCAAAAGATCCCGGGACCAAACTCAATGCCTGAGATAAGGGTATCCTACCTTTGGGATAACAGAATTAGTTAGTGACACTAATAGAAAACTAATTATCTGCAGGCTAAAACTTCCCCAAGAGTTTATCCCAAATTAGAATTTACATTCACAGACATTGTTAGTAAGTCATAACTCTATTTTGATCTCACACTATCTCTAACTTTAATTCTGTTTTTGGCAGAAAAGTGTTTTGAAATCCAAACTCTTAAACCCCCTCCAAATTCCAGGAAGCAAAACCAGCCTGGGACAAACATTTTGGCTTTAATGCCTTACAGCTCAGCGTTCTGGTTCCATGCCTTTTGTTTCATCTTTATATTCCCAGACACATTTGTTCTATTACCTGAGTGTTCAAAACATTTTAATGACCATACTTTTTCCCCCATAGATTCCATGTTCAGGAATTAAAAGATAATTTCTTCCTTTCTTTCTTTCAAAAACCTTGTTCCATAACCTCATATATGGGGATTTTGTTTGTTTGTTTGTTTGTTTATTTTAATGAGTGACTATTGTACACACTGCAGTGACTGGCATACTTGACACCTGGGTAATAAATATCAGTAGTGATCCTCAGTTATTTCTCTAGGTAGATATTTTGAAAGTGCCTATCCTTACAACTTGAAATGTAGGCATGATTTAAGATGACATAATGTTTAGGGGTTGAACACTGAATTCTATTTTTAAATGCACAGCTTTTTAATTGGGCTTGTGTATTTCCTTAAGTTTCACAAAATTATAGTGTTTCTAAACTCAATAAAATGGAAGGGGAAAATAAAAATTTCAAAGTAGTACTTTTTCAAAGTACTATTGTTATATTGCATACTATTATTCCAAGCACATGTGCAATAGTTTCTAGACAATCTCAAGTATAAAATGGCCTTTCTTAATAAGAAGAAAAGGTGACACACCATTGCTAAGGCCAAATTCTTGAAGCATGAATGACTAGTGGTCTATGCTAGCGAAATATGCTGTGCTTGCAAATATTATTCTTGCCTTTCTTTTTTATTTTACATTTCCATTTATAAATGTATATCATTTGCTTGGTAGAGCAGACCAAAGAGTGTTTCTTGGCCAAATTCCCATATGTTTAGAAATACATTCAGTTCCCAGGAGTTTAGTTGAGGTCAGATAAGGTACTAGATTGGTTTAGTTTAGAGATCAAAATAAATAAATAAATTTAGTAAGTAAGTACATCCATTCAGCTTGATGTACAATTTGTTATACATCATGGTTATACGAACAGAAAAGTAATAATTTAAAGACTCCAATATATACCACTGGCCAAAATGGATAAAAGACTCAGCAGAAAATGTTTTGCTATATCAGCAATAATTTGTTTCCTCCTCTGTACTGAAAACAGCTCAGTGCTAGTTGTTATAAAGTAAAAAAAAAATGGCCTTGAAAAGTGTATTCCAACTTCAAGAATAGTTAAAGATTTAAAATAGAGTCATATTATAAATAGAAAATAAATTGTTTTATTACAACCAATAAAGAAACATGGATTTAAAAGGATTAGTTACTGTGGGCAATGTAAAAAGGTAATTGAGGGAAGGAAAGGAAACTTTTTTCAATGTCATTCATAAAGGGAGTTGCTCATATAGGTGCATACAATTGAAATTTGCCAATCTAAGCTTAGAAATTAATAATGAAATGCATACTAAATTCATTCCAAACTTCACTACCTTTTTAAGGTAGAGCTCGCTAAGCAACAATTGATATTTTTTTGCATGGCGACATTAGTATAAATATTCACTATAGCACATTAATGCTCTTAGATGATATTGAGGTAGAAGGAACAATTTTTCTTATATTGCTATATTATTTTGAATTTTGACTATTATTTTGAATTTTGACCAATTATTCCTTGACAACCATTACGTTAAGCTGCAGTTGTATGCTTATCTCTAACAAAATCACTCCACTTCTCAATCCCCTATTGAACCTGTTGTCTCTGATATTTTGTAGACTAAAAACCGAGATTGCAAATTTATTACACATTAGTGTAATATTAGAGTAAATAATCTCTGAATCATATAATGGTCTAAGGTTAATCTACTATGAATAAAAGAAATGAGAGTGCACATTTTATGATATTTATTTTGGATATTTGTAGACTTTTTATTGAGTTTCTGATTTTCAGAGAATACAATTTATCAAATAAAAGACAACTGAAAAAGTGAGGAAGAGAGAGTTTCCTTTTAGTGATAATAGCCTAGGTAATTCAGACCAATATTCTAACTGACTACAACTAGAAATAATGAACACAATTTAAGTGTACATGATGTGTGTATGTGGGTGTGTGTGTGTGTGTGTGTGTGTGTGTGTGTGTGTGGCACAAAACACCAAAGAACTAACAAAATTAAGAGAAATTCCCAATCTCGTACCAGGGGAGAATGGACCTAAATGAGGAATTTGATTCTAGCACTCGTGTTTGCTTTTCCTGTAAGGAAGTGTTAGTTCCAGAGTTGAAAAGTGGAAAGTAGAGGAGCACCTTTGACAACCCAGAAAAGCTAGGGATATAAATGTTGATATCCAGGACACTCCAAGAAAGGTGTGAAGACCCCTCTTTTGGATTGGAATGCCACAGAAGAAAAGCATCAAAAAAATAAGTGCAAATCATAAATTAGAAAGGCCCTTTCAAAGACTGAAGCTCAGTGTCATATACCTCACCTCAAATTGGACAAACATGGCCCTGTATTTCTAGTGCCCCCAGGTGCCTAGTAGAAACAAAGGTTAATAATCTTTGGGAAAAAGCATCATTCTAGGTATCAAATATATCTGTAAATGCTTTTCCTACTGCCATCTCCAGCACGCAATTTACAATAGCAATACTCACTTAGAGATTTAAAAACCTATAATAAATCACTCTCAAAGGTCTAGATAGTGGAATCATTCATCATGGTCTTTAAAATACCAAATATCTGTCCCTACTCTGATAAGGATGGGGAATTTATTTTCAGAGAACTGGAAATTTAATAAACATTTTTAAATCCTAGAACTAAAAAGTGTAATAAATTAAAACAGAAACTCAGGAAATGAGTTTAACAAGAGGTTAAACACAGCTGAAGGTATAATTAGTGAAATAAAAGATAATATCTAAAATAAAATACATAGAGAAAAATAGATTTAAAATGCAGTACAAAATGTATAAGAATGCAACAAGCCTTACTTATTTATACCCTGAGGTCCTAGAAGAAGAGGAGAGAAAATGGGACAAAAGTGATATAATGATGTATAAAATTAATATAAGGATAGGATATTATAGTGAATAATTTCCATAACTGATGAAAAACAATGAACCACCCATATAAGGGGCCAAAATACCTTTAACTAATACATAAATTCACATCTAAGCTCACAAGTATCACTTGCTAAAAACTAAAAACAAATAGAAATCTCAAAATGAGCTAGAACAAAAAATATCTTTCCAAGCAGCATGAACTAAGTAGGCATCTGACTTCAACACAGAAACAATGGAAGCCAATATATAACAGAGTACAGTCAAAGCACTGAAATAAAATAAATTTCAACCTAGAATTCTAAATCCAGCAAAGTTTATCCTTCCAAAATGGAGAAAATTAAAACATGGAGGGGAAAAAAGTCATCATAATTACATTAAAAGATACTAAAGACTTTTGTTTTGATAAAAGAAAAACAATTCCAAGAAGATAACTAGACATACAAGAAGAGCAAGGAAAATGGTAAATTGTACTAAATGTAGACCTAATAAAACAAAAACATACTTTCTTTTAAGCTTAAAATATAATAAGAATTTAAATTAGTCATCTACAACTGTAGAATATACATTCTTACGCACACATGGAACTATTCTATAATTAAAAGATAAGCTGGCTATAAAGCCAGTCCTATAAATATTAAAATGACTGAGATCATGCAGTTCATTCTGTTACCACAATGCAATTTAGCTAGAAATCGATAATAAAAATAACTATAGAATTATTCTGTTTTAAAATTAAGAAATGAACTCCATAATAATCCATAGTTCTATTGAAGAAATCAAAATGAAAATTAGAATATATTTGTATGTGAATAATAATGAAACTGTCACAACAAAAAATGTGGGAGGCAGCTAAAAATGTATTTAGAGGAAAATTTATAGCTATAAGTATTGACTGTAATCAATAATCTACACTACCTTTTAAACTTTTGGTTCACATGAAGCTAACAAGAGTAAGAACAAAATATTCAAAAGTTAAAAATATGATTCCAATACAAATATAGAATAAATATACATTATAGATTTCTTAAGTCGCGAGTGAGGATATCAGCAATCTGATAAAGCTGATCCCAAGAGCATTTGAGGAATTGAGTATTAGGAATAAAATTGCTAAATTAAATACAAAATTCTGTATTGTCCTACAAGGCAATAATCTTTAAAGTTCTTTTTTCAATCAGACAGAAACTATAAGTTAATATATAACGTCAAATTGGTTTAATTTCAATTTTAAGTAAATGGTAAAAAGAAAAGTCAAAGTAGGTCAATCTTTTTAGAGAATTAAATAATCCTTATGTGAGCATAATAAATGATGCCCACAGAATAACACTGTGAAAGCACAAGATTGTTTCCTTTTTGCCTTATATCCAAGATTTGGATGACTTTTCTTGACACAGGTGAACACAGAAATTAAAGTGCTTAGCTGATGCAACAAAGAAAGCATAATCCTATCTCTAAGCATTTTTGAAATATAGTAGTACCCCCTCATCTGTGGTTTCTCTTTCCATGGTTTGCATTACCCACGGTCAATCACAGTCCAAAAATATTAAGTGAAAAATTCCAGAAATAAACAATTCACAAGTTTTAACTGGCACGCCATTCTGAGTAGCATGATGAAATCTTGCACCATCCCACTTTGTCCTACCCAGGACATAAATCATCTCTTTGTGTAGCATATCTACGCTATATACACTACCTACCCATTAGTCACTTAGTGGCCTACTTGGTTATTAGATTCACTGTGGCAGTATTGCAGTGCTTCTATTCAAGTGACCCTTATGTATTTAATAATGGACCCAAACTTAAAGAGCACCAATTTGTATATACTAAAGAGCCATAAAATGCTTCCTGTAATTGAAAAGGTATGCATGTATAAGAAAAAACATAGTATAGATAGGGTTCAGTACTATCTTCAGTTTCAGACATCCACAGGAGGTCTTAGAACATATCCCCTGCAGATAAGGAGGGGTTACTGCAGTTTCTAAAGCAAGACAGGAATCAAGCACAGAACAATCCAAATTGTTTTAATTGATGCAATGCATATTTAATACATTTTTCACCTGCAGTAAAAAGAAAGAAAACTGTAGCAGACAATCAATGAAAGAGAATTTTAAATTCACAATTCTATATCGATGAATCAATGAGATCTCTAAGTGTTCAAAATCACTTTCCTTGCATATGTCTCTTACATTTCCACCATAGAGGCTCTCTTAGTATCCAAACTCTTGAACCTTGATAAGTAGGGAAACTATATAACAAATTTTTATATTCCTAGTACAGTTCCTGGATTACAGCAGTGTTTAATATATATTGACATAATTATGAATCTTTTACATATGGCCCTCTTGTATTCTTATCTCTTGATCTCCACACAACCTAAGTTTTGCTATATAGCTAGTCATCTCTTACCGTGAGTCAGGAACTACTCTGAATGATTTGCATGTGTGAGCTTGTCTAATTTTTCCAACAATCCTATGAATTTGGACGTATTTCAGTTTACATTACATTTGATGGAACTTAGGCTCAATGTGGTTAAAAAATTTCATCAAAGTTATTTACCTTATAAGGGGCAAAACCAGACTTTTACCTCAGGTAGTCTTACTTCTATGCTTTTAATCATTTTTATACTACCTTGAATTCTATCGCATGGCAAAATGGAATGAAGTCCGTCGAGATCCGAACTTATTATTTTTTGTTTGTTTGTTTCCAGTATGTTAGATAGAAAATATAAATAAAGCTTAAACCTGGATGGTGGCTGTGTGCAAAAGCAAAGAAAAAGGAAGAAGGTAATCTTAAACATGTCTTTAAGAGATGAAAGTCAGAAAACAGACACTCTGAACCCTTAGACCAGTGGAAATCCATCTATCCATCTCAGCTGCAGGTTTCAGGTGAGTTTATTATGTAAGGAAAGATACTCCAGATAAATAAACATTCCAATCCTTGCCTGAATATATGTTATGGACTGGACATTTGTATACCACCATTCCCCACCTATCAAATTCATGTTATAATCCTAACCCTGAATGTGGAGGTATTAGGAGGTGGGTCATTTTGGAGATAGTAAGGTCATGAGGATGAAGTCTTCATGAATGGGATTAGTGCCTTAATAAGAAATACCCGAGAGAGCTCACTTGTCTTCTTACTTCCAGGTAAGGGCACAAAGAGCAGACAGCAGCCTTCATCTCAGGGTCCTGAGATGAGGGTCCTTCATCTCAGAATCTGACCATGGTGGCACCCTAGTCTCAGAATTCCAACATCCAGAACTGTAACAAATAGATTTCTGTTGTTTGTAAGCCACCAGTCTATGGTTCTTGGTTATCTTAGCCCAAAGTATGACAATTTTGGCTAATTCTGTTTTAAACTCCAAAAGAAGTCAACTACAGTTACCTAACTAACAAAAAGCTGACTTTAACGAGAAACCATTTGTATGGTAATGGAGAGCAAGGAAAAGAAAAATGATCCCAAGGATAACCAACCTTCTTCCCTAAAGCCAAGCTGACTTAAGATATCAAATCCATGCCTCTTTATCCTGGAACCCAACATGGGCCTGATAGGACATCCAAAGTAAAACTTGGAACTGTGTCGATATCACCTTAGCAGCTACATCGAAAAGACTCCACAGAAGAGGAAAATAAATATTGACAGGGAGCATAATCCTGGGAGAGGAAATTTTCCTGAACTACCTTGCTTAATGAGAGGTAGCATTTGGGTACATGGTGTGCTTCTTAGGAGTCTTAACGGCTATGACCTGTTTGAAGGAGGACAGTGAATTCAGAGATCACCATTAAAGTTAGATATTATTACTATCACTACATAACAAACCAGTCCAAAAATAGCTGATATAAACTCACCATTTTATTATACTCACAAATTTTGTAAAGAATTCAGGCAGGCCTCAGTGGGGCCAGCTTATCTATGTTCCATTATGTTCATTGGATGACTCAATGGCAGGGGGCTGCAATCATTTAACAATTTCCTTACTCATATATCTGGTGGTTGATGCTCATTGTTAACAGGGATCTCAACTGGCCTAAAAACTGGACTCCTACTTGAGGCCTCTCCATACAACTTCTCTGTGGGACTGTTCACAGCAACAGCACTGAGTTTCAAGAGTGAAAATCCCAAAAGAGCAAGAGAGAAGAGTGTTTCATTTACTTATGTGTTCAGTCCATGTTTTGAAGCTAATAAATAAAGGTATTTGATCGATTTAATGTCACAGAGCATCTCTTTCTCTTCCACTGTACTTTGTTGGTTAAAACAGTCACAGACCTCTGCCATGGATCAATGAAATGGGTCATAGACCCTATCACTGAATGGGAGGAATGTCATGGTTACATGGTAAGAAGAGCATTTGAAATGTCAGATATTGTTATAGGCAACATGCTACAGGTAGGTAGGTAGGTGTGGAGAGCGATGATTCAGGCAATCCACTCTAATGCCATGAGTCACTCCATGGGGACTGAAGTCCCTCCAAGGATGGACAATGCTGCTCATTCTCCATCCTCCCTCTAAAATATTAGGCAACTTATTCAAAGTAATAATTAACTTAACTAAAGCTAGAAAAGTTTTTCAGTATCATCTTTGGCTTTAGTATTTGGCTAAAAGTTAGCACAGGGTTTAGAGATTGTTGGTTCTTCTTCTTCACATTCAAAGTGCTCTGAATTTAAAGGATACTCAAGAGTAAACTAAGCAGAGATGAAACTAACCCAGGGAAAAGAAACAGCCTGTATAGAATCTTGGGTAAGAGATAAAGAGGAGAGTAGGGTAGACTGAAGGAAAGAAGGTTATACTTAGGGCAACTGAACCCAGAAAGTTACTATAGGGACCAGGGGATATAGTCTAGTTAATGATATAGGTCATTAGCCTAAAGGCAGTGGAAAGCCATTTGAATATGGATGCAGAGTAGGTGACAGTGTTTAAAAAGATCATTTTGAGAAAAGAAGAGTTAACAGATCAGAATAAGAGGAAACTGTGCCCAGGTGAGGGATGGTTATAGTACTGGAGGTAAGAAATTATGGCAAAATGGATGAGGACAGTTGCCATAGGTTAAGAGAGGTGGATACACTTAAAGCTACTTGAGGTACATTGATCACTCTGGGCTTAGGAGGTCACAGGAAGTTTCTATATGGGAAAAAATTGAGTTGAATCTTGAGGAACTGATAAAAATCCAGTGTAGTGGGGGAGGGATAAAAAAATCTCAAATAAGGAAAGCAGTTTATGAAAACAAATGCACATTGGAATGTGCTAAGGCCATGCCCTGGAGCTAAAAAAGGCAAGTGTTTGATTATGTTCTTATGACTTGCAAGGTCTTGAACATTAGCAAAAATAGACTTAAAATATGCTGTGAATATTGGTCTAAAAAGATTTCAACACAAAATTGGTTCAAAGGGTCCAATGATCATATTTTTTTATAATATCATAGCTATTAAGGTGTCGGTTCTAGAATTAAATAGAACAAGCTTTAATCCCCAGCTCTTTAATTATTTACCAAATTTCAACCTCGGATTCCATAATATTATATAGATATGTGTGTGTGTGTATATATATATATATATATATATATATACACACACACACACATATATATATATGTGTGTATATATATATATATACACACACACATATATATGTATATATGTATATATATGCATATATATACATATATATGCATATATATGGATATATATATATACGTATATATATGGATATATATACATATATATAACATAATTTATATATAATTGTATTTAATATATATGTCAGGTTACATATATATGTGTGTGTGTATATATATATATATCCCTTAAGGGTTAGCTTTTATAATCTTTAAAAATAAGGAAAATAATGCTTAATGAATAGAATTATTAGTAAGGTTAACTAAATCAATACATACTTAATGTAGTATCTGGCATGTAGTATATACTCCTAAATGTTAACCATTATTGTAGTTACTACCGTGTTTCCCCGAAAATAAGAGCTAACTGGAAAATAAGCCCTAGTATGATTTTTCAGGATGACATCCCCTGAACATAAGCCCTAATGTGTCTTTAGGAGCAAAAATTAATATAAGACCTGGTCTTATTTTGAGGGAAACACGGTATGAGCACACTTACTGTGGTTGCTTGTTATTAGTGTATTAACAATGAGCACACTTATTGTGGTTGCTTGTTATCTTAAACCATTTACTTTGGGAGTTTATAAAAGGCAGTAATAGCTCATCATTGTCACCAGAGATGGCTTTTGCAGGAGGTGGAATTTGGAGCAGGCACAATGCAATGAGCTTGGTGGATGCATTGCTACCTAGTAGGCATCAAACCTACTGCAGGGAGCAGTAGACATGTACCTTCTGATTCTACCCCACTGCCCACTACCATATGAGCCACACTGATACAACTTTATTTCTTGTCCTTTTCTTTCCCTCCCCCAGGTTTTCTCAGTGCACCATATGGACACAGTAAGTTTGATGATCACTAATTCAATTCCACAAATACTAACTAAATATCAGTGCTCCTGGCACCATGGGGAAATAAGAATTAAAGTCTTAATTTCAGTTCTCTAAGGAACCATGATCACATTTATTCATGTCCAAAAAAGAAAACACAGAAATCAATAAAATACAGAAAACATGGGGTAACATTCAGTGGAATACCATGGAGAGAAATGCAATTTTGTGAAAATATCAGGAATGTCCAGTGAATGTATAGAAATTTCATATACCTGAACCTTAAGATGTATCCAGGAAAACAGAAAGAGATTACTTTAAAAAGGAAGAAGGTAGCCATCACAGAAGACATTTTCTACTCTCAACAGGCCATTAGGTCTCATTGCAGAAGCAAGCTGAGATAGGACCAAAGCTGACTCACACTATTGCCTTCAATAACATGTCACACCAAGAGCATGGACAAAGTTAAAGTGTAAAATAATTTGTTTCCCTGACCAACTTAGGATATGTTTGGGGAAATTAATTTTCTGTTGCTGCCTTGACAATCATCTTCCTTATGGAAGAGAACTGAGACCAAAGAAAGAGGCTACAAATGACTTTCTAGCCCATAGCTTAATAATTTCAAAACATTTTGATGTTTTTCAATATTCCAAAATATATGTATATTAAAATAGTAAAAGGCTTTGGGTGTTGTTAAATTTTTGTTGTTGTTGTTGTTTTTACTAATTTTTCTTAGGGCTTTTTAAGCAGTGCAGCAGAGACGTGATCCCTTTTCCACAAAGATGGCTGCCTCTAGAGCCTCACACAGAAAAATGCAATTAAATGAAAATCTAATTTTCAAGTACATCTCACAGTTTATTCAAAGTGGAAAATAACTCACATTATGAGCTTTCAGATTCCAGGCAGAGCACATTAATGCTGCTTTCCTTTAATAATCCATTTCTAAAACTTGATTTTTATTTCATTTTTAAATTTTTTTTTAGAAAGGCTTGAGGACAGGAAGAAGAAGCCTATAACTAATATGGCCAGGTTTAGTTCCTCTTTAGAAAACATGAAAAGACAAGCAGATCCAAAATACAATCCTAGAGAAGGCTAATCTCTCCTCACATTCTGTTCATAGCTTTCACCCTGATAGGATAGGATCTGATTTAAACTCTGCCACTTTAAATCAGCTTTCAATCTTACATCTAACTCTTCTCCTGGGTTTTAGTGCCATATTGCAATGTTAAAGTGTAAAACTCTGCATCTGCCGAGGCATTTGGCTGGAAAAGCAAGTATGTCAATGGCCGTCCCTCGCTGCCATCACACATATGGAATTTCTGTGTTCAGTTCTGCCATCTGGTCGTTAGGCCTACATTCACTCTCCATTGAATAAGGACCATCTACCATATCAGTGCCTCTTACAATATGCTGTCCTTTTCATGGTGTTATTTTGCAGTTCTTCTCTGCTGACATTTTGTCTTCCACACAACCTTTTCAGTTTTTTCCCCAACAAATGTTCTACAAATAACAACCTTTAATTCCATCAAAAAAAAACAACAAAACAAAACAAACTCTCTCTCTCTCTCTCTCTCTCTCTCTCTCACACACACACACACACACACACACAGTGTAATGAATGTAATTAGAACAAGAACAATCAAAATTTCAAGTAATTGCAAACGCAACGCTAGGAATTCCATAATTACAACCATTGCAGATTGTATCTTGAAAGTATACAAGATGGCCTACACACATACAGCAACCTTAACCAAAAAGAACCACTTAACATTCTGAAGAGAATGTGGGTTAACTGTCCCTGCCATTTCATTTCCCTTATTTATAGTTATTATCATGAGATTCGGTGACATTTTCTTTTCTACCACAAGGACGTGGCAACAAGATAGTATACAACTGCTTCTAAGATAGACATTCTGTTACAGCTGAACTATCCCCACCTTAGGGGGAAACAAATACCGGACTAGTTCACTTCCACCTCAAACACTTCATCTTGGCAGTAAAGAACACTTCATCTAGTCTGGAAAAAAACACATCAACTTAACTCAAAAGTTTAAAGAAATACCCTCAGCAACTAATCAACATGATTCATTGGATAATCACAGCTAGAACTTCATTAAAAGAATTTCAATGGATCCCGATTCTGTAAAAAAGAAGATGGTGGCTTAGGTTTGGCTTGAAGGATAATTGTGTGTAATTCAGGCTTAGATTTTATATTCTGAAATCTTTCTAAACTCCCCAACTCTACTTCACCTTCACCAACCAACCTCCTTACATGTCCCATTAAGTTTATCCAACATGTGTCTCATTCTGTCATGGATTTTCTAGGACACCTGCTTAAATTTCACTGCATATACAAATCTCCTGTGATTCTTACTGAAGTACAAAATCTGCGGTGGAACTCAAGAGTCTGCATTTCTAACAATCTCTTAGGTGATACCAGTGCTGCTGATTTAAAGAGGATGCTTAAGTTTATCCAAATGTCTGTTGCTCATGCCATCCCCCACCCGCAATCTTTCTTTTATTTGGGAGAAAGATGTTTCATAAAATAAAACTTGAACTATGGTAATTTAACTTAATAAGCATCTTCTGCACGCCAGGCATGATGCCTTAGCTGTTTCTTATCCTTCAAATCGCATAGAAATCTTGGACAATGGGTATTATTTTCCCATTTTATAGGTGAAAAAATCAGGGAGATATTGGCAAAGACAGGATTCAGCCATTTTCTGCCTGACTCCAAACACCAGCTGTTTATTCCAGTCTTCCTTGCTGAATCACAATATGGTATTAGACTCTTAATATGTCACCCAACCCAGGACACTTTCTGTTTGAAGAGAAGCGCCTTGGATTTACGAAATATTTGTGCATGTTATTTTCTTGTTTTAACGTGTGCATGTCTGAAACCTAGTATAATGCGTATTATAATCAAGGCATATTTGTTAAAAATGAAATAAATGAGCCCCGAAAAGGAAAGATTTACACATAAGGAGTAAGAAGAGATGAAACATAATTGTTAAAAGCCAATGTTCTAGAGTCACAGAGACTAACTTTGAATGTTTGCTTTTCCAGTTGTTGGTTGTGTGAATTGGGCCAAGGTAATTCTTTGCTCAATTTCCTCATATGTATAAGTGTGAAAATACCATAAATTTCAGGGTGCTATTATGATAATTATATTTAAATGGAAAGATCTTAGCACGATGTTTGCACGCATTACAGATTCAATAAGGGATAGTTATTATTATTCAAAGGGAGTAGCCTTGTTATAGAATACACTGCTTGGTGTAGAAGGACCCAAAATACTGGTTTCTCGAAATTGCTGTGCATTGTAATCACCTGGGGAATTGTTATTTTTGTTTTTTTTGTTTTTCCTCCTGGGGAGTTTTTAAACTACTAATGCTGGATCCTAAGTCTAGAGTTTCTGATCTAATTAGCATAGGGAGTGGTCTGAAGTGGGCATAGTAGGTTTGAAAATTCTCCAGGTGAGTGTAATATTTTTTAAGTGATGATGCCGATGCAGCATTCCAGATTAATTAAATTAAAATCTCTATGGATGAGACCCAGACATTAGTAATCGTTAAAGCTACCTTGAGAATTACAGTGTGGAGTCAAGTTTGAGAACCACAGCCTCAGATAAAATCCTCCAATGGTATTAAATCCTGCCTGCACATTTGAATCACTTTTGGAAATAACAACAACAACAAAAAAATACTGACGGTGAGGCCCCAACCATGTGCAATTTATGTCTAGTCTCTAGGGATATGACCCAAGATTTGGTCGTTTTAAAGGTTCCTGCAGGTAATTTTTAATATACAGCCATGATTGAGATTCAATATTCAAGTGGTTCAGAAATGTTTGCATGCATAACACACACCTAGAGGGACAGTTAAAACACAGATTTCTGGACCCCACTACCACAGTTTCTCATTACGCAAATCTGGAATGGTGCCTAAGAATTTGCCTCTCTAACAAGTTCTCAGGTGAATGCTGATGGTCCCATTCAATAAAATATTAATAATAAACCATGAATGCATACACTGTAGATGACAAAATATAAATGCGAAAGTTTGATGAGACAAGTGTAGTTATGTTGTTATAAAGTCCATCTCACAGAATACTTATTAATTACAAAAGGGAATAGAATAAATTTACTTGTGGAAGCTTAGAGGACAGCACCTTAATCAAGTGACCAAAATGAACATCATCGGTTCTGAGACAAATGAAAACCATGAACCACTTGATAGGCTGCAGTACGTTAACACCACTGTGATTTTCCTGCTAAAGAAGGAAACATGAATCCAATCACAACACTTCATACAAACCTAAATTTTACAAAAATAATTTCAAAAATAATCTTCAAAAACCTCAGTCACAAGGAAAAAAAAAAAAAAAAAGACTGAAGTAGACCAAAGAGATGTGACAACTAATGAGCTCACGAGGCTAAGCAAAACATTACTGAGGCAAGTGGTGGAATTTTAATGGGTCTGAGGAGTGGATGGCAGAAATGTATCAATGTTAATTTATGATTTTAACTTTATTGTGGCTTTAAAGGAGGATGTCCTTATCTGTAGGCAATGCATACTAAAAAGATTTTGAGGGAATGGGACATCACTAGGTTAGCAACTTACTATCAAAAGATTTGGGAAAATAAGTACCTTTTTTTTTTTAACTATAATTCAAAATTGTCTATAGTTGTGATTTTTAAAATATATATTCAAATTTTTAAATATATATATATATATATAGTTTATTTTTTTAATTAAACCAATTTTTACTCAGCAAAGGCCTTTCTTGGAAACAGAGGTGCCAACCAAGGCTAGGAATAGATTTGCATCTGAGTAGAGACAGAGAACAAATTACTCTTTGAAAAATCCTAATCAAAATTGGTTTGTGTTTTTTTTTTAAATGCCTCGACTTAAATTTCTGTAACTCAGGTGTCCTCTGTCAAGGATGTCTTTCCTCATCCCCCACTCATCTCAAAAAAGAGTAAAAATCAGGCTTAAAGTAGTAGTTCTTATATTTTTCTTTCTCTGTTGTCTGTTTCTTTGCAATTTCTTTATGCCTGGAATTTAGTATATTTCTTCACATATCCCTTTCTCTTTCTCTAGTTTCATATTTTGTCTCTTTCTGATACATTTGTAATTCCTGACAAGATGCCACATGTTATAACTTTCCCGTGTGAGCAACATATTTCTATTCCACCATTCTGTTTTAATCTCACCTGGTAAAAGCATTAAATTTTTCTGCCTTATTTTCTTTTATCTTGGTCTTGATTTTCAACACCAATAGGCATTTTCTCACATAATGAATCTCAATTTTACTCTTCTTATTATTGTCTCTATTCCTTCAACCAAACGTATTTAAATTTACTCCTAATTATGATTGCAATATCTTTATCCATTCATTTTTCCATTTATTTATTCATTCAATTCCACAAACACGAGTTATACACTTTAAAATTATAAAACATTGCACTACGCACTACAAAAGTACAAATAAGATACAACATGCCCCTTGGCTGTAAATAGCCCATGGCCTACTTGTGATTCTATGATGCAAAGCAGGGTGAGTGATGCTATGCAGTGTTGGTTGTTGTTTTCTTTATGACTCTATGGCAGTCTATACATACACTGATGAGGGAAAGAGTTCCACAGTGGAAGTTACATTTGAGTTGTTCTTGAAATATAATGCGTTTACCTATAGAATGAGAACATAGATACATATTCAGAAGGGAACGAGCATGACAGTTTAGGTAATATTGGGTCTCTGGTGTGGTTTGAGTGATGAGAACAACGGAAGAGTGGAGGATCAGATTCCAAGGCTAGAACTATGAGATAAAGTTTGTCCTAGAGAAAAGCTAAGGTATTTGGACCTGATCCCATATAAAATAAGAAACCATTAAATACAATTTTAAACTAAGGGTTGATGTAATCAAGTGTATGTATTAGAAAAACAGCATGGAGAATGAATTAGAAATACAGATATATCCAGTGTGTGTGTGTGTGTGTGTGTGTGTGTGTGTGTGTGTGTGTGTATAAATACATATACTGGATAATTCTGGCCAGAGTCATTTAGGTAAATGATCCAACTCTACATATAGGCAGCACCATCCGAGAAAGGGAGAAGGAGGCTCATCATAGAGGTTCAGGAGCTCTTCTGGTGATCTGTCATCTTCAGATACCATTCCATTGACTCTGATACATCTTGGATTGTTTTGTGGGCTTCTTTTGCTATAACTAGGTTTCCAAAGTTGAGTCTTGAAAGCTCAAAAGTCTTCTGAAGGATATGATTGAAGAGGTTGAATCTAGATGCAAAGGAACTAAAGTATGAATGCTACTGAGACCAAAGTGAGTTGCTGAGTGCCTGAACTAGAGCTGCTGTGGTAGAGTTGAAGAAAAGCAGAAGTATTCAAGAAGAATTTAGAAGAGATATTGGAATTCATGATTTATTAGATACAGGACAGTAAAGTCCAAATGAATTTCACGTTTGGGTTTGCACTGACACTTCCTATTTCAGTTTCCTGAAATTGTGATAGGAAATAAATGAAAAAGAATCAGTCTAAGGAGGATAAAATAATTCTCTTCTGGACTTTCAAGTTTTAGCCATCCATGAATATTCAAATAAATATGTTCAGGTGAAAAGCAAATGTATAAGATAGAAGCCAAAAGGTTGTCTGTCTAGGAGATTTAAATTTAAAAAGCATTATGCTATCAGTGTGTGTTTAAACCATGACACTAGGTGGGATTTTCAAGGGATAATGCATGAAGAGAGAAAAACAGCATTGGCTTGAAAACAAAACAGAGAAACCTTTGTATAAGAGTCAGGTGGAAGGAATAAACAAAATAGCCAGAGATGTTATCAGAGATCAGAGGGGGGACCATGAAACAACCATACTTGCTTTTATTCTTCTGATCAGTACTTCCTATAGCAGCCTGAGTAATCTTTTAAAAACAGACACTGGATCAGGTTATTCCTCTGCCTAATACCTTTCAAAGTTTTCCATGACCTTTAAAATAGCACTACTGATTTCCCCAAGCCCACAATGCCCTGCATAATCTGGCCCCTGTTTATTTCTCCAGCTTCATCTTATGCCAACCCTTGTGTCCTTTCCCACACCCAGTCACTGGGTCTTTTTTTGCTTTCGCATCCTCAGCACCTGTGCTTACACAATACCATTTGCCAAAAGACTTCTACACCATATTATTTACCAGGTGGGATCATTAGGGTAGTGTGTGTTTCACATCACCATTCCGCTGTTGGAGAGAACTTCCAGAATGGCTGGGTCTAAGCGGGTCCACCCCTGTCAATATTTCCTTCACTACCTTGTTTGTCTCTTTCACAGAATTTGCCACAAATAGAAGATAGTTACTCATTCCTCAATTTGCTTATATTCATTTAAATATGAGTTTCATGTTTATATTCCCATCACTTAGCATAATGCCGAGGACGTGGTTGCAGCAGTGTTAGACAAATGAAGTGGATCATTGAAGCAAAAAATATAGAGAGTTTCACTGATAAAGGAATAATTGTAAATATTATTATAGAATTGTAGATGTCCAGAAAAAAATATAAAAACGATTTGAGAAATTTCTATAGCATTTAGTTACATAAAGTTGTTACTGATATTTTCCCCAAGAGCTTCAGTGGAGTAAAGTGAACATAAACTGGATTGCAATGGATTTATGGTTCTGTAAAGGGGGGAATGGAATGCACTGGGAAAAAAAAGATCTGGATGATCCTTCCAGACACTTAGTGGAAAAATTTCTTTTCCTTTTAGATTCTCATTGGTCATTTATTTGTTCCTCTGTACACACACACACACACACACACACACACACATTTTTGCTTTCATCAGACATGTACAGAGAGTCTACACTGTTGAAGACACCATGCTTGAGGTTGTGACATGCACAGGAGTAAATATTACTAAGTTCCTGTTATGCAAACGGCTATAACCCAAATAGAGGAAATAAAAATATACAGAAAGGACTACATTAAAATCTGGAAAAAAAATGCAGATCATTGTAGAAGCACCAAGGTTGAGAAGAGTGATGGTTAATAATGGAATGTCAGAAAGCTTTGCTAGGTCTTGAATTCTTTACTTACTCACAGTATGTCTATTCTCAGAGTAATTTGCCTGACACTGAATGCTAATTTAGGGGTGAGAACAAAGAAGAGAAAGGATTTGAAAAGAAAATTTAAAAGAAAATATTTGCTATATTTTTAAAGAAAGTTGATACATATCCCAGAGTTTAAACCTTAATGACTTTCCTACATAATCTTAAATTTACGGTACTGGGAATCAGAATCTGTAAGTACTGGTCAGGTACTACTTGACATTGACAAGTTGAGTGAAATTAGTCCTCTTTTTCTCCACACAACAAATAGAATAATTCTTATAATAATACCATTAAAAATAACAGATATGAAAGTGGTTTTAAGAGTGTAATTTTTTAACTTGAAAAAAAACATTTCACTCCATCAATTATTTAATTAAAAATCAACACACATATTTTTGTCACCATGTGACTGCCAAGTTACATAGCAGTTTTTGGAAGAAATAGAAAAGAATAGGCAAAGACCTTAATCTCAGGAATTGTAATTCACTCAACACTCAACAAATATTTATTCATTAAACATTCAGCAAATATTTAAAACTCAGTTGGATATGCTAGAGTACACAAAATAACCTACTCAAGCATATATTTTAACAGTGACATTTTAATTGTTTTAGGAATTCGGAAGAAGGGACAATCTTTTGGGACCTGAGTTTTCTCAGAGAGCTCCATGGGACAGGACCTGAGATAGATTTTAGAGAATAGAATTTGAATTGATAAAAGAGGAAGTGGCACACATTCTAAATAAAATGAATAACATATATGAAAGCTTACAAATAACATGTATATCATTCCATACACTGCCCTACACACAGTTATATTTAATAACTGTTGCTCAGTAAGAGCAAAGAATGAATGTTGGGTCAATTAATGTAAAATACCAAATGTGAGGCTAAGGAATTTGAATTGAAGCAAATGACAATGTGGAATGTATGCAATACTGCTTCACCCTAACCGTCAATGTCTTTGAGTCTAAAAGTTTTGAGATACGTCATATATTTCTTTAACTTTTATTTATTTTAAGTGTGTGTTTTTTGTGGGTTTTTTTCCAGAACCCATCAGCTCCAAGTCAAGCAGTTGTTTCCATCTAGTTATGGAGGGCGCAGTTCACAGTAGTCCATATGGGGATCGAACCCGCAACTTTGTTGTTAAAAGCAGCGCATTCTAAACAAGTTAACCAGCCGCGTACTTCTTGACTATTACAATAATTGTATATTGCAGTAATGCCACTTCCAACACACTTAAACTCTGTTTTTTGTTGTTGTGTTTTGTTTTGTTTCCTTATTCTGGAATGTATCCTTTGGTCTCCCTTAAAATAAAAAAAAAATTAAAAAAAAGTTTATAAATTAAATTTTAAATGATGTATTAAAATGCAACCAAATTTCATTGTTTATATAATAATGATGTCATATGGAATTATACAGATGTAAGTTTCCACAAGTATATAGTTAAATACATTTTAAGAGATATTTTAAAAGATCCTTCCAATGAATGAAATTTAGTTTACTTTTATGTTATTATTAAATTGATTTAAGTCAGTGTAATATATCATCAATTTTAAAATGATGGTTTTTTAGTGACTCTTCTCATTTGTTAGAGGACCTATTTTTATGCAATATTTTTTCTTCACTATACATTTGCAAAATCCATTTAACATTTCTCACCTTTATTCTCCTTTTATTAGCATTATCTCACATTGTTCTTTTCATTTTTCTACATGGTTTTTCCTACATTTGATTTTGTGACATATGCCACTAACATATTAGGTTGAATTCTGAAAGTATAATCTCTAGACCAACAGTTTTCTAATTTTTTTAGCCAAGAAAACATTTATTTGAACAAAATCATTGAGCTTACATCTAAAATATAAAACTAGTAAATGGAGCTGCTTTTTTATAATAGATGTCAGGTGCCTCCGTGCTCTTTTTGCCTCCATTGTTGTACCCAGTAAAGCTCCTAAAATGTCCTGAAATTTTGTTGACCACAGCTTGAAAGTGACTATTATAGATGCCATTTCCTGTTAGCCATTTGCCTTCAATTTTAGTGTATATATCACTGAGCAAGTGGTAATATCTTTGGTTACGGAACATAATCCATGTGTTTTCACTTTCCCCAGGAATAAAAGGCAGAAAATTGAGAAATATACTCTACCCAATCCCCCTCCCCTACACATATATTATAGGCATTCAGCTTGGTTTTGTTCTATAAAATAAACATTAAGATGCCAACATGTAGTAGAAGTTTTCTTATTCATTATGTTTGAGACCTAAATTTGGTCAAAGTAATAGAAAAAGTTGAGATAAGCTGGGAATCATGGAGAAAACAAGTATTTCATATGCAGTTTAACTTTAAGCATATACATTGGTATTCATTTGCCAATTTTTCAATGTAGAACTAATGCCTGTTACTTGGGCTGTGAGTTTTCTGATTGGAGTTCTCTATTTTCCTTTTTATATACACCACCTCATTATTCATTGTTGACAGTTACCAGTGTTAATTCCTTTAAAATGAAGAGAAAACTTGTAAGTTCCTAAATGATTTCCTTTTCTTATATAGTGTCTCTCCCACAATTAGCTGGACAGTACTTTATTAAGCTTCGGAGTATTGAGTACAACTGGTATAACTAGGACTTAGCACAAACTCAACTGACTCTGGGTTGGTCTTGTAGTTCTGATCCAGGGGAACAGAAGATATGTTTTGGCACCTACTGGTCATGAGCAATACCAGGATAATTATCATCTTCAATCCCTGGCCACCACTGATCGTTTTCCTGTCTCCATGGGTTTGCTTTTACAGATCATATTGTTGGAATCATATAGTATGTAGCCTTTTCACACTGGCTTCTTTCACTTAGCAATATGGATTTAAGTTTCCTCCATGCTTTTTCATGGCTTAATCCTTATTCAGCTTCCACTGAATAATATTCCCTTGTATAAATGAACCACAATTTGTTTATTCATATACCTATAGAAGGGCATCTTGGTTGTTGTGACCTCACTTTTTAATCTTAAATTACAGTCAACAGATCATTTGCATTTTAAGACTTACTGTTGTCCAGCACTAATACCAAAATATGTTCTGATTTAAAAAAAAAAAAACTCTGTAAAGAATCATGCATTAGCCCTTCATTAACTTGCAAATATATTTTAAATAGCAAAGAAACTGAAGAGTTTGAAACTGATTACTATTATAAGTAACAGCAATGTGTGATCACATTCTTCACCTGTCCCTAAACATGGTGAGGACACACTGCGTCTCACAAATATAATAAAATTATTTATTTATGCAAATAATACAATTATTAATTGCTACATTCTTGTCCCTGAGCTGATAGAGATGTGTTGGTGGAAAAATAAACATTTTCAATCCTAATGTTCAGGAATTTGTGTCATTAGAATGGAGATAATAAAAGTAGCAACAATTTATTTTAATTAGAAAATTATGTCCATTTCTAGACTCTTATTTTTGGTTTAAGTTTATGTGGTTTGAATATGATTTTATGAAAAGATATGTGAAGCCACATGATTGAACATGTTTACCCATCACTTTTCTTAAAAAAGGAAATGAACCAGTTTCTGACCTTTTCATCGTTTTGTACGTTTCATAACTATGAATATAACATAAATTTCTATAATGTGTTCCTCATTTTCTTCATTTTTTTTTTATAAAAAAGTAGTTATAAAGATTTCTGTTTTTCCAATTTGATTTTGGGAAGCACTAAATCTTTATTTTACAATTTGGAATTTTTAGAGCTGCTTATACGGCTCTTTGAATTCATAAAAAAAAAAAAAGAATAAAAACATCACTTTCGCCTCCAATGTATGATGACCTTTATTTTTTTCTCATATCCTAATGCAGACTATGTCTTATACTGTAGGAAAATTAAAGCTGCTAAACAACTTTCTTCTTATTGTATGCCTTAGATTTTAAATTCATGTGGCACAATCGACAGCAACAACTATATCTTCTGCACCCCCTACAAATCCTCCCTACACATCTCACTAATTCATCACCATCCAATCAATAATGGCCCCTGCTGAGAGGGGCTAGAGAAGGATGCCTTTCCTTTTCCCATAAATATTTGAAATTGGCCTAATTATAATGTCCTGTGCTTGGATGCAGTGACAATAGCCTTCCATTTAGACGAGCAGAGAGATACACAGGTGGAGAAGTACCTAGTTAGGCAGATTAAATAGAAACGTTCCACTGAAGTGTGTAACTGCAGAAACCATCATCAGCCTATATTCCAATTGCATAAAAACGAGTCTTATTAAAGAAAGGTGATATCAGACAGAAATCAACTGTACAGAACTTTGCTCCCTTTCCAGTATCACAGGCAGTTATTTTCCTCTTAGCTCTCTTTTCTTCCCCTACCTTCCTCTCTATCTATTTGCATCCTTATTGTAGTGCAGGGCGGCCTGTGGGATCTCTGATCCTGCTCCCCACACAAGAACGCAGGACATGGTGAGGCCAAAAAGGAACACCCACGGAGCCATAGGTAGGGGAGTCACACCACTATAGTCTCACTGGAGGCTGGATGCACACGACATGTGACCTGCTGTCTGCCTTTCTGCCAACTAATCGACTCCCCTCGCTAGCTGCAATCTGCCATGCTAACTGCAATCCATGCTTGACAGCCACCCTCTTTTTGCTAATCCCATTCTTTTGCTAGTGAAGCCATGGCAGTTATATTAGTGCCCAATGGCTCACTGGTTACAGCTGACGGCCAGCTAGCCACAGCTGATGGCCAGCCAATCACAGTTGATGGCCATTTACTACCTGAGCCAGCACTTTTCTATGTGAGGCCGAGAGCCTGGAAACTGTTCTCTGAGACTCTGTCCCCACACTTATTTTCCTTTACAGAGATTTCCTTGCTCTCACGTTTTTCTTTCTTTCTTTCTTTCTTTCTTTCTTTCTTTCTTTCTTTCTTTCTTTCTTTCTTTCTTTCTTTCTTTCTTTCTTTCTTTCTTTCTTTCTTTCTCTTTCTTTCTTTCCTTCCTTCCTTCCTTCCTTCCTTCCTTCCTTCCTTCCTTCCTTCCTTCCTTCCTTCCTTCCTTCTTTCTTTCTTTCTTTCTTTCTCTTTCTTTCTTGTTCTTTCTTTCTCTCTCTCTCCCTCTCCCTCTCTCCCTCTCTCCCTCTCTCCCTCCCTCCCTCCCTCCCTCCCTCCCTCCCTCCCTTCCACCTTTTCTTTTTTCTTTTATTTTTCTTTCCTTTTGGATTTGGGCTAACATAACCAGGATAGTGATTTGGGACTATCCGTCCTGCAGCACTAAAAAGCATGACCTTCAAGGGAATTAGCCTATATGCTTGGAAATGATTAGAAAAATATTGCAAATTTCCAGGCAAGAGATGACAAGGTTCTGAAATGGTGGTCATGGCAAAGGTAAGGAGAGGATAGATGTGAGAGGTGTTGTAAAGGTAGAACTGACAGCTTCACAATTATGGGAGAGACTACAGCACACCTTTAGAATGCTCAGGGAATCATTTGCACATCCTAACCGTGAATTTTTCAACTGCTAATTCGGTCATTGCAATGTGAACTTCAGCAATCTGCCCTTTATATGCATAACAATATCATAAATAAATCAAGGGAAAGCTAATGAGAAAATATATATCAAAGAGCCAACTAAGCTCCATGCAGAAAATCAACAACAGTTTGTAATTCAGTTCAATCATGTGCTGGGTAATTGCATATTTTGCAATCCAAAAGCATGTGCACTTTCTATTGTAGGATCAGACTGAATCCTGAATGGAGGCTATCTGTGAACACAGACTTCTACATAGAGACTATGGGGGGGCTGCATGTTTAAATGTGCTGAAATATATACTTGAAAGAATAAAAAAAAACCTACATCTCTTCCATGACTTCTTTGGAAAAATAATACCATTGGGCATCACGCCTTGGAAACCCACATGGTACAGATAATAAAAAGCCAGGAGTTTGGAGAGAATATTGAATTTGAAAGTCTCTGAGAGCGTTCCCCTAATGGGTTGTTAAGTCCCTGTGACAGAGAACATTAGTGCTAGATGATGACAGTCATTCGATTCTAAACACAAACCATACTGTCCGTGATTAAAGGCAGATGCTGGAGGAGGGCATCCAGGGCACTGTGGCCAGAGCCGCATTAGAACTGTCCTTTGGCAATTTCCAAGGCTGTGACCAAACGTAATAACAATAATCATAAGACGAAATTTCCCTTCTTTCCCATATTTAAGGGTAGATGTCTATGACTTTCCTGAAAGCTTAAGCTTAAAGTTCAAATTTTCTCCACATTTGGGGAATGACACCAATTCATTCTCTCTCTCTCTATAGATAGATAGATAGATAGATAGATAGATAGATAGATAGATAGATAGATAGATAGATAGATAGATAGATAGATAAAGACCCCAAAATAAACAAACTGCAGCCCACAACAAGTAATGCACAGAAACCATTTATAGCATATATGAGAGTGAGGGTCTATTTGCCTCTAAATGTGTGTTGTGTTTGTTTGTTTATGTAGCTTGCTAAACAGTGTTGGAGATAGGACAAGCAATTAATCTATTTTTGTCTCTATAATATTTTAATACAGAAAAATATAATTATTTTTCTATATTAATGGATTTTTGCCACAAGTTTGTGTGGTATTTTTTGTAAAATCCTTTCCTTCTTTTAAACTCTCATAACAGCAGCATTGTCTCACGCATGGAGCATAATATCACATTAGAGTCATTAGAATTATTTATGTACATCGAGCAAATCTCCTGATAGACTATGAATTATTTTATTTTGGGTGAAAGGCTATATCCATCTATCTTTAATTGAATACTTATTCACATGTCCAGGATTTTCTATAAGTTTTACATGTGTTATCCCATTTAGTGCAACAACTATATCCAATAGATACACTGTTTTCTTAATCTTAGTGTTGATACAACTGAGGCACAGAAAGGTTAACTTGCCCAACCAAGGACACATGGTTAGTAACAAAGCTGAAGAGATCTGAAGTCAAGTAATCTGACTTAAGAGCCCATGCATTTTATGAAGGGTATGAGAAACAGAAGACAAAGCTCAAAGTCTACCGAAAGTAGGGAGTTTAATTATACCACACTCCCTTGAAAAAATTAGATCACAAAAGCTTCACCCTCAAATTAAGAGTGAACCAGAAGTGTTTCTTGCGTACACTCAGCACATATACTCAAGGAACTACAAAAGAAAGTGTCTTGCATCTGAGAAGATCAAGGAGAGATTACATCCCTAAGAGTACATAACCACAGCTTGCAGTGTAGACATTGGAGCACACATTTCTTATCTCCTGGGTAGTCCAAATAAGCTCAAGTCATGAATTTAGTTAATATGCCTAATAGTCACAACACGTGCTTGCTAAAAACAGATGAAAGTGCTTTCTAGAAGAATACATCTTCATCCTAGGCTTCAAATAATTACATACTTTTCTAAGACAAATGAGCTTATTACTCTCAAGGAAACACGATACCATGAGTGACGACCAGTGGAAACTACAGTCAAAAAAGAATTTATATTTACAATTATCAAACACAGAAGTTGAGCAACTGTTTACTATACTTACATAAATAATATATGAGGTTAAAATATCTATAGAGAACAGAAAACTATTTTTTAAAATGACCCAGATGATGGTGAGCAAATAATGTGATATGTAGATGATGTATTATAGAATGGTACACTTGAAACCTATGTAATTTTACTAACCATTGTCATTCCAATAAATTTGATTAAAAAAAGAAAAAAATCCAACTGAGTATTTGAAAAAAGGAAAAAAAAAAAAAATGACCCAGATTTGGAAGGAAAATAGGATTTAGGAAATAAATATATACAATTAAAATGAAAACTACCCTGATGAATTTAACTGCAGATTAGATATAAATGAAAGGAGAATCACTTTAACAGAAAATAATTTGAAAGAAAAATATATATTCTAAGTGTAAATTTTTTGGCATAAACTTGTTTATAACATTCTTTTATTACCCTCTTAATATTTTTAGGATCTGTTGTGGTAGCATCTCTTTTGTTACTAATATTTGTAGTTTGTATTTCCTCTCTTAACCAGTTTAGCTAGGATTTTATAAATTTTGTGGATCTTCTTGAAAGAACTAACTTTGACATTGTTAACTTTATTATTTGTCAGTTTCCTACTGTGTTGATTTCCTTTCTTAGATTTATTTTATTCTAATTAGGATTTACTTTATTCTTCTTTTTCTACCTAAGTGGAAGCTTAGATCATTGACTTTAGAATTTGCTTTTCCCTTTCCAATAGAAGAATTTAAAACTACAAATATGCCTCTAAAATCACTTTGGTTCAACTCACAAATTTATCACTCAGTACAAATATTTTCTAATTTCCCTTGTTATTTCTTTATTGACCCATTTATTAATTATTATTTTTCAGTTGTCAAATAATTGGAGATTCTTTGCATATCTTATTGTAATTGGCTTTACTTTAATTCTGTTGTGGTCAGGAAAGCTAAAGCTACATTGTATAATTTCATTTCTTTTAAATCTATTAAGACATGTTTCATGGCCTAGCATGCGGTCTAGCTTAACAAATTTTGAGCACTTAAATATGCATTCTGCACTTCTTTGGTGTATTGTTCTACAAGTATCAGTTAAGTAACTTTGTTTAATAGTGTTGTTCAAATCACCTATGTCTTTACTTTTTCCCCAATCATTCTATCAAATACTGAGAGATGTTTATATCTCCAATGATGATTGTATATTTGTCTATTCCTCTTGTAAATTCTCTCAGTTTGGGTGTAATGTATATCGAAGTTCTATTATTGGATACACAAGCATTGATGTTTACATTGTCATGTCATCTTGTTGAATTGATTAATCATTACGAAAAATCCCTTTGTCTCTACTAATACTCTATCTCGATGCCTATTTTATTTGATATTAATATAGCAACTCCAAGCCCATGTCTTTCATTTCTCTCCATTATGTTTGTGTTTTTCTTTAAAGCTTTCAGGGTTTTTATAATCACTGTTTTAAAGTTATTTCCTGCTAATTCTATAATCTCTGTAATTTTGGATGTTTCTATTGACTGATTTTTCTTCTGGCTATGACTCACTTTTTATGCTTCTTTGCATATCCAGTAATTTTTCACTGGATTGTTGGACATTGCAAATATTACATTCTGGAATGCCTTAATGTGATCACATTTCTTTAGATGGTGTTGATGATTTGGCATAGTTAAGATAGAGATAAGTTCATTCTTTTTGAGGCTTGTTTTTAAGATTTGTTCAGATGAGACTATAGTAGGTTGTATGTTAACGCTAATTTAGTCTTAATCTTAAGGAATAATTTTTTTTTTTTTTTTTTTTTTTTTAGATTTCTACCAAAATTTTACCCTACATTTTCAATGAGGTCTTTCTCCTCTGGCTGGCAGAAACTCAAATATCCCCCAGCTCTCTGTGAGCCATTGAAATGATTTAATGCACAGATCTCCAACAGTTGTTGTTTGGGTGTTTTTCCTTTCTTAAGCCAATATCTCAAGGGAATCCTTATCCAGATAAGATTGCTGAGGCTTTTTTTTTAAATCTACTTCCCTGCTTTCCAATATTCTGTCCCATAAATTCAAGCCAACTCCACCTTGCTCTTCTCTGACCTTTGTATATTCATCTCAATGAGAAGCTCATTATTTTCTTAGGATTCCACACCTTGTACCAGGGTCTTAAAAGTGATTCCAAGCAGAAAGCCAGGGTAATCACAGGACTCACTTTACTTATTTTGCTTCTTTAAAAAATAATAATAATAAAGTCTTGTGCTGCCTGGTATCCCGTATCTAAAAGTAGTTGCTTCATATATTGTGCTCAACTTGTCACGAGACACTCACAGGGATGCCCAAGAGAGGACTCAAACCAGGGCAGAGGTGACCAGGTTCTTATCTCCACTCAAGAGCGGGACAGATGCAAGAAAGCACAGGGAGTTTATTGAAATGAAAGCACACACTTGGAAAGGAAATGTGGGCAAATTCAGAGAGTGAGTTGTGCCAAGGAAGTGCTTATCAGGGGTATTTATCCCTCTAGGGGCAGGAATTGGTGACATCCCATTGACAGCTCATTTATTACCTTGTTTGGCTCCTCCAAAACTGTCCTGGCTCAGATGCATGAGGGTAGTCGTAGTAACCAGAAAGTAAATGAGATTATAACACAACATGATGATTAGCTAAAAGTCAGGTCCTGGTCAGAGGGATCAACCCAACTGGACAAAACTGGTTCTGGTTTTTCTCCAGGTGCAGCTGTGGGATACAGGCCCTTGTTACTTGTGTAACCAGTGAGACCCCTCACGTTGTATCTTGGAGGAGGTGGTCAATTTCCTAGGGGACTTATCTTGCCTCAACTTTCTTGTTGTTTAAGATGGGAGGACAAATATGGTGTTTCTTTCATGGACAGAAAAGAATTTTCTTTGTATTGGTTTTATCTTCATGATTTATTTAATATACTTGATTTTCTTTTTTATTATTTTTCACACCTATATCTAACTATATAGAACCTGTAATAAAATAAAAACTAAGTAAATATTAGTACATAATTAAATTAACAGGCAAATAAGTTTTAGAAAACACATTTTGCTTAATGACCTTAACAGCTATAATTTATTCAGTGTCTATACTATGTGCCAGGCATTGCGCTAAGTATTTTCCAGTTATTATCCCATTTATTTTAAATGACCAATCCATTTAATATTTATTGTTATACACCAGAGGTCAGCAAATTATAGACTATTGGCCAAATCTGAACAATCACCTGCTTTGTAAATAAAGTTTTATTAAAACACAAGCATACCCAGTTGTTTACATATTGTCTGTCACTGCTTTCACACAATGGCAGAGGTAAATAGTTTAACAGAGACCATATAGTCTGGCAAGTCTTTATACTATTTACTAAAAAATAAATAAGATATTTTACAGAAATAGGTCTGACCTTTTACAAAAAAAGTTTTGCAAACCCGGTTATACACTCTTTTACAAAAGTAAAATGAGGCCTAAAGAGATTAATTAATTTGAAAAAAATCAAATTAAACAAATCACTGATACAAATAACACCAAACGCAAATACACTAATTTCTATACTTCGTGATTTAAAACAAAATAATGTTTGTTTGGATTTTGGTTCAACCTACAACACTGTAAAAATGTTGAACTCAAATAAGTACATACTGTTGAGATAATACATAAAAAATTCCTTCTCTTCCCCAGAGAATGTTTACAAAGTATTTTTCTTCTATTCCACTTCTTTTGGTCCTTCTAGATTTATGTCTTATCACATCTGAGAAAACTTTTTTGATGACCCCAGCACAAATTGACTGAATTCTTAAAGCTTTGAAAATAATTTTATTAAATCTAAAGTTTATCAAAATCTAGTTAGGTTATATGTGTATAACCTCATCTCAAGGAGTCAAACTCTTTTCCGAATTCATCTATGTCCTCATAGAATATACTGAAGTTCATGGTTATGTTCATTAAGTAACTTAGAAATATACACATAAGTAGTTAACAATCAATCGAGAAAGGTTGATCACGCGCTTCCAATAATTTAGAACTTGATAATATAGCATTGAGGAGAATAAGCATTTTTTCTCCATTTAAACAACTTCATAGTTGAGTGGAAAAGACGTTAAATAAGTGAATAAACTAAGATGCAAAGAAAATCAAGCCACCTTGTCTGCATTCTCAGTAACTCTCAAAAACGGCGGACACTCCAAAATCTCTTCCTTCCCATTCCAAACCGACCCCAGAACAATCTCCAACCCAACAGTCTGCCTTGAAATATGCTGTCCTCATTCTAAATGGCAATAAATTTTATTTCCTTTCCTGAAAGTAAGTCTACCCCCTGCAATACAAATCAAGCTTGCTTTACTTACTTCCTCAGTTCTCCACCAAATTCTACAATCAGCAGAATGCTAGTTTAGAAGCTGATGAGAAAACAAAAGTGGAATTTGTGTTGGTTTGTGAAAGTAAACGAGAAGGCTATGAATATCTGTACATTAATTAATTCTTTTACTCTGTATTAAATAATTCTGAGCACGATTGCTACAAAGGAAGAGTAGAGATTATTTGTGAATGAATAGCAGCTAGATTCTAATTTAGTCCCACCGACAGAAAATATTATAGAAAGTGGTGTTAGATGAAGAGAACAGGAAAAGTTTGTTGAGTAGATAGTTGGGTTTAGGATCCGAAGCTGGATGTCTAAAGGTAAGTATCATTAACATTATAAGCAGTTATGTCAGCTGGGATAATGCAATTGAAAATCTAATAAGAGAGCACATAATGAGAATGGGAGGGGGCTTGGGGAAAGAAGAAATTCCGGTATGTAATATTTGGCTAAAAGAGAAGAAAAAGAGCAACAAAAACAAAGAAACACAGCCAAAGATTTGTGAACGAATGAATACAAGCCCATGCAAACAAGGGGAAAAGAAGTTCAGTAAGAGAAGGGCCAGCTGTGCAAGTACAATTGTGTACGTGAAAAGATGGTCACAGGAACACTTGACATCGTCACCCACACACACAAGCTCACTCTCCCTTTTTACTTGTTTGTGTATTTTATTTATCTAACAAAACAAAACAAAACAAGATTTTAGGGAAAATTAGGAGAGACATTTTGGTATTATCTTTATGTTATTGTCAAACAACAACAACAAAAAAACTACAGATGAGGCACCTGAAAGAGACTAAGAAACATGATTCAAGTGTGTCATACCAAAAGAAAAATGAAATAGAATTTGAAGATATCCATCTTAGAGCATGACTAGCTGTTCTACATGATAGACACAGTATACGGTCAAATAAATTTTTGTTTTGGTTAATAATGGCGATTATGATATTGAAGAGTTTTGGCAGCAGAGTAGTTAGGGAGAAGACGTTGATATTGGCTCAGAATTTATCTATACACAAACATATTCATAGACTATTCTGATATCTGCTTCTAGACAATGCTTTAGCTACTGGGACCATCTAAATTATATGTAATTGATAAAAATTCTGGGCTTTAATTTTCAAATTTGATTATCGGACAAAGTCTATGGTGCTCCTTTTGATGAGTACTGTTCCATTTTATAATCATTAATTAGAAACACATTGCATGTGTTTATTAATTATATCAATCTAAATACATTTAGCTATTTTCAATGTTTGGTTTATTTATTTATTTATTTATTTATTTATTTACTTATTTATTTATTTGCTAGTATGACATGTTATGCATCAAATAAATAGGATTTATGGGAAAAAACTGAAATGAGAAATTGCTATTTATTAACTTATTTGCTTCTGAAAACTAACAAAACCTGCTCATATTGAATGTGGTAGGGGAACATCTGGGTCGACATTATAGAACATGAGATTTTTAAAGGAAACACCAATTCCTGAAATACCATTGGATTAATCAAATAAATAGCAGTGACCAAAAATACTGGTGTTTTTAGGTTAGTATTCAAAGAGCTGGAGATACTCACACTGTGGGGACAGAGCCAGGAGTGCAGTTTCCAGGCTCTTGCCCTCATGTGGAAAGGTGCTCCCTCAGGTAGTAAATGGCCATCAACTGTGATTGGATGGCCATCAGCTGTGGCTAGTTGGCCATCAGCTGTAACCAGCGAGCCATTGTCCACTAATATAACTGTCGTGGCTATGATAGCAGCAAATGGGGTCTAGCAAGAAGGTGGTGGCTGAACTAGCAAGAGCGGATTGCCATTAGCAAGTGAGGCTGGTTGGCAGAGGAGCGGACAGTGGATTGCGGATCATGTGGCTCCTGCTTCCTGTGTCTCCAACCCAGCTGCCAGCGAGACTATAGTGGTATGACTCCCCTATCTATGGCTCCGTGGGTATTCTTTTTTTGCCTCACCATGTCCTGCATTCTTATGTGTCGAGCGGGACCAGAGACCCGGCATGAGTCCCTGCATGACACACACCTTGTGTACCCAAAGATAAGACATCCTTCTTATACACAGAGAAGGAAGACAGAGACTCAGTTTCACTCTTTTACTGGGTGGTCTTCTGCTGATAGATTTCCCAGCTCACTACCCTGAACAGTGTACAATTTCAAATGATTATCCCAAAGTTCCACTTAAAGGGATATGGGAAGTATCATGTGTTGAGCTCTTGGCCCAACCTTCATGAACCTTTTGCACTGCACCAAGAAGGAAGGTATTCCATTCTCTCAGCCCTCTTTTCTAGCAGTCTTTTCAGATTTGTTTCATTCATTAGCCCTGTCTACAAAATAATCAATAGAGAAGTTTGTATGATTTCAATGTCCCTTCCTGTATTTTGTGAATTCTTTACTTTCAGGTGTCAACTGTTCATTTTGTTTAGCTTCTGCTCGCTCCAAAGAAGAGTTGTATTGTCTCTGTTCTCTGCAGCTTCTTTTAGGACAAAGTGGAGATGGTGGTGATTTTTAGTTCCTATTGGAAGTGTTATTCAGTGATTATTATAAATATAAAGTGTTATTTTGAAGATGTCTTACCTTTTGTTCTAGGGGAATAAAATATAAACATAGCCTATCAAAACAGTCATAATTGTTGGTGACTGTCGATTAAAGAACAGAGATCGTCTCATTTAATCCTTTGCTGTACATAAGCAGTGCAGCTAGCATCTAGTGAATCGGGACAAACATATTAATTGTATAGTCCTGACTTTAGTCTTTTCTTAACTGGTTCCCAACCTCCCCACCCATTGCATTTTAATTATATGATATAATAATAATAACAATAATATATGCTAAAGGTGTTCAGAAAAGTAAGGGGTAATGAGTAAATATAAGTTTTAGGGAAGAAGAGTATTGAAATTAATTTTTAAGAAATTAAGATAGACACACAACAGGAAGAAGGCCATTCTAGGAAAGGTAATAGCACAAAGATTCTCAGGTAGGTACAAATGTGGTGTGATTTTATGACAACGACATTGCACTGAGGTTTCATTTTAGACTACCTAAAGATTTTGGGTGGGGTCAAATGAGAGAGGATATGCAAAGTCAAGGCAAGTTTGGATTTCATATCCAACAAGCTAGATAATCACTGTAGCCTTGTAAGAAATGAAATGACAAAAAAAAAAAAAAAGCTGTGTTCAAAGAAGAGTAGCTTTCCTCTCTTTCCCACCTTTGAGGCCAAAGGTTTATTTAGTTTTGTGTTTTAATTATTTGTGTATTTACTTATTTCATAATTGACTTTCTAATTGTCTCAGATACCCACTTTATTCCACTGTGTGAATGCCCATAAAAATCTACGGTGTGCATTGGTGGGGATTCCTTGATGGAACTATTGAAGTTACCATTTACTGATGCCTCCCAGCAGCCTTAACAATTGTTGCCAAGAAAAAGCTCAGCCATCCCCCAATGGCAGCCACAGGGCAAAATCAGAAAAGTAGGTTGTGCTGGTATAGAGCAGGCCTAGTTTCCTCAGAGTGTGCATTACTAGCAAAGCAAAAACTTCTCCTGTGCCAATTCTGAAATGAATTAATTAGTTGAAGACCAATCTTGGGTGAACTTTTCTTTCCTTCCTTCTCTATCATTTTTTTCTCACAATAGTACATGTGGTAAGACCCTCAGGGAGCAATAAGACACTTGGATAAGCCAGTTGTAGATTAAATATAGACTCCCTGTGGCAACTCTTATCTCCTGCCTTCCCTCCTGCTTGCAAAGATGTAGAGACGGGATTATTGCCACAGCTGTGCTTCCTAGAAGACTAATCAATGCAGCTATAAGAAGGTCTGAAATGCAACAGGATTTTCAATTCTAAGGATTTTTTTTTTTAAAGTGGAGAATAAAACTGTTCTGAAAGTTATAATGCTGTTAAATCCAAACACCCTTTAAAGATAGAAAATAAGTGTCTAAAAATTGGCCCATTGTAATATTTTGGGTACATATCAAGCTGGGATTGATAAAACCTACCTAGAGGAGACTGAAAAATGAAGCCAAGTTCCCAGAGAACAATGATTCTTAACAGAACCTTGTTCATTTAAGCAAAATTGGAGTCGGGACATGGTTACCATCAGAAGCCATAGATATACCACCAGATATGTCAAGTTCACATTTACTGGCTCTTCATGAACTCTTGGCTGGGCCTTGATGTCCTAGAAGCATTTAGGACAAATCCCAAATAAGTTGAGGTACAAAGTCATCAAGAAAAGTATAGAAAATATAAAGAAAGCTATGGGGAAGATAGAGTCTAGATTCTTATATAGCAGGAGTTAGGATTCTTCTCCCTTGTGGGGTGTTTGTCACCACCTATCTTTAGGGTTTGAGGTCAGATGTCCTTCTCTGATAGCATTCCCTACTCCAGGGTAAGTTGGGATGAGGCCATCCTCGTGATGGCAGTGCACATCAGCTATGAATTTCAGGATATTATTCAGGTGAAAAATAGTTAACCTGTTTGCTCTTTTAGTCCACAGCAGTCAGTCAACATATTTGTATTGAGAATCTCGATATACCAGATAGTATGTGGAGCAAACCAGACTTGGCCCTGTGTTCTTGGAGCTTACCTTACATGTGAGAATGTAAATGCTATACACATAATTATAGCTGCAATAATTCTAATCCAAAAAAAAAAAAAAAAAAAAAAGGAGAGGATGCTAAGATCTAGGGGTAGCAGAAATCCTGGCCTACAGACATGGTTGTTAGGCTCTATATCTATCCACTTTTGGAAAGAGCAAGGAGGCAGAGGCCAGGTGATTTGGTCCCAAAAGAAACAGAAAACAGGAGTGAACTTTGACAAACTCATGACTGATCAGTATACCTTCCAATGTGGAAATAACATGAAATAAGGCAGCCTGGTATACTCAACTTGGTGGAAGCAAAATTTGAGAATTCCCTTCTAATGATGTTTTTGCAGTAGGTCTCAGCTTACTTGAAGATGTAGAGGACACGTGGGTTCCTCAGAGCTCACTTCCCAAGTAGTGTTTTACCCCCTTCATAATTTTTCTTGATGTTGTCCAGTAAAATTATTTCTACCTTGCTATGACTATGGTACACGGATAAAAATGTGCAGTGAATATCTTAGTCAAGTTTTTTTTATGAATTTTGAATCCCACTGATTTTAGAAGTGTACGCATTCAGTTATTTTTTAATTTAATGGATGACATTAATGAGAAGTGAAACGTTTTATACATTTAGTAAAAGACAGTAATGGGAAAGAAGAGATTCATGATGACAATGCCCTATAGCTGGAGGATGCCATGTGAAGTTTGTGCTCTGGGTGACTAAACAAGGGACACACTTTAATGGCCATATTAAAATAGCACAAGGGTAGAATGTTGACTAGAGTATCCTTAGAAGATAAATTGTTTAAATTCTCACTTGGTATTTAGAAAATGTTGGTTTATTTATTTAGTTTTGTTTTTTTTCTCTCTCTCTCCTTCTCTCTTGGTTAGGACAAGTAGTTTTTGCCCTTTTACATAGACTAGACTTCCAAACATGAATCCATCCTGACAATGAATCCAAAGAACAGTGTTAACTAAAGTAATCCTGTTAGACATTTTCAATTAAATGTATAGATGAGAGGCCTGGTAAAAAATTTGGATTTGCATTCTAAATATCCTTGATCCATGTTTTCTGTTGCTTGTTTGGTTAGTTTATAATATACCAATGTCAAAATTAGAAGAGCCAGAGACTCATTACCAATCTTCTGAATTCTATTTACAAATTAATTAGATAGGGCTAACACACATAAAATAGAATGGAATTTATTCCCAGAGGCTAGTAAACATTTGTTTCCTATTTTACTTTTTATGTTTCTTTCTTTTTCATTTTTTAATTGAGATATATTTGACATATAACATTGTATTAATTTTAGATATACAACATAATGATTTGATATGTATATATTGCAAAATGATTACCACAATACCTTTAGTCAACATCCACCATCACATATAGTTGTTTTTTGTTTTTTTTTCTTGTGATAAGCACTTTTAAGATCTATTATCTTGGCAACTTTCAGATATGCAATACAGAATTGTTAACTATGATCGCCATGATGTACATTATATCCTTAGGAATTATTTATCTTGTAACTGGAAGTTTGTACCTTTTGGCCACTTTCACCCATTTTGCCCAGCCCCCACTCTGTTTGCTATTTTAAAACACTGTGCTTCCTTGGCTAAATCAATCTCAAATGTGTGTTAGACCAAAATTAACTCAAAATGCATCAAAGACCTAAACATAAGGCCTGAAACAATAAATTCCATAGAAGAAAACATAGATACTAAACTTATGGACCTGGGTTCAAACAGGATTTTATGAATTTGACCTCAAAGGCAAGGAAAGTAAAAGCTAAAATAAATGAATGGGACTATATCAAACTAAAGAGCATCTGCACAGCAAAAGAAACCATCGACAAAATAAAGAGGCAAACAACCGAATGGGAGAAGAGTTTTGCAAACAGTGCGTCTGATAAGGGGCTAATATCTAAAATATACAATAGACATACGAAAAGATGCTCAACATCACTAATCATCAGAAAAATGCAAATAAAAACCACAATGAGTCATCACCTCACCCCAGTCAGAATGGCGATCATCAACAAGACAAATAATAACAAGTGTGGGAGAGACTGTGGAGAAAAAGGAACCCTCATACACTGTTGGTAGGAATGCAGATAGGTGCAGCTGCTATGGAAGGCAGTGTGGAAGTTCCTCAAAAAATTAAGAATAGAATTACTACATGACCCAGCAATCCCTGTCCTGGGTATCTACCCCCAAAGATATATGTGCTCCAATGTTCATTGCAGCTTTATTTATGGTGGCCGAGACATGGAAACAACCAAAGTGTCTTTCAATAGATGATTGGATAAAGAAGATGTGAATATATAATGGAATACTATTCTGCCATAAGATGAAATAGTGCCAGTTGTGACAACATGGGTGGATCTTGAGATAATTATGCTAAGCAAAATAAGTCAGACAGAAAAAGTCGAAACCATATGATTTCACTGATGTGTGGGATCTAAAACTGCAAACAACAAAGGAACAAGACAAACAAATGAAGACACAAAAACTCACAGACACAGACAATAGTTTAGGGGTTACCAGAGGGTAAGTGGGGAGGGGAGGCTCTAGAAGAGGGTAAACGGGGTCAAATATATGGTGATGGAAGGAGAACTGACTCTGGGTGGTGAACACACAATGTGATATATAGATGATGTATTACAGAGACGTACACCTGAAACCTATGTAATTTTACTAACCGTTGTCACCCCAATAAAGTTTAATTAAAAAAATGTGTGTGTTAGTATAAGATTGCTTAATGTAGATCACTTCAAAGACACGGGAAGCATTTGAAACATAGATTCTAATTTACAGACAGGATGTGTGGACAGAGCCAGGAGTGCAGTTTCCAGGCTCTCGGCCTCACATAGAAAGGTGCTGGCTCAGGTAGTAAATGGCCATCCACTGTGATTGGATGGCCATCAGCTATGGCTAGTTGGCCGTCTGCTGTAACCAGTGAGCCATTGGCCATTAATATAACTGCCGTGGCTACACTAGCAGAAAAATGGGGGGCTAGCAAGAAGATGGTGGCTGAGCTAGCAAGGGCGGATTGCAGTTGGCACGGCGGATTGCAGTTAGAAAGTGAGGTTGGTTGGCAGAGAAGCCAATTAACGGCGGGTTGCGGATAGTGTGGCTCCTGCTCCCTGTGTCTCCAACCCAGCCGCCAGAGAGATTATAGTGGTATGACTCCCCTATCTATGGCTCCGTGGGTGTTCCTTTTTGGCCTCACAATATCCTGCGTTCTTGTGCGGGGAGCGGGACTAGAGACCCTGCAGGTCACCCTGCACGACACAGAAGAAACATGACCAGAGAAAAATTAAAGCATTACCTTATCGTGTACCTGAAGAAGGTTCTCCAACACTCCCAAATATCATCTATATGTATGTATCAAAAGCAGCAACAATATTCCAAAGAGTCTAGACACTAGAAAGGGAAACTCCTACAAAATCCAATTCTCTTACTGAGATTTAGCAAAAAGAGAAAATATTATTTTTTCCTTTAACGTGCATATGTTGACAAGAATCCACGAAAATTCTTAGAATTTTTACCATTGCAGGTTTGATATACATTTTTAGAGAAAATGGAGACCTCAACATACCTGCTCTTTTTTTTTCAAATATATATAAAAGCTTTATTGAAATAGAATTCTCCTATCATACGATTCACTCTTTTAAAGTATATGATTCAGTGATTTCTAATATATTTACAGTTACACAACTATCATCACTACCTAATGTGAAAACATTTTCACTATCCCACAAAGAAAACCCATACCCATTATAAGTCATTCCCTAATTTCCCCTTTCCCCTACCCTTGCAACTGTCAATCTACTTTCTGTGGATTTGCTTATTCAGGACATTTCATATAAATGGAATCATACAATATGTGGTCTTTTGAGTCCAAATTATTTCACTTAGCATAATATTTTCAAGGTTTACCTATGTTATTCATCTCTGTTCATCTGTGAATCAGTACTTCAGTTCTTTTTATGGATTAAGAATATCTAACTGTATTCACACACCACATATATTTTTTATCTTTTCTTCAGTAGATGGACATTTGGATTATTTTCAATTTTGGGCTATCACAAATAATGAGGCTACAAAAATGTTTGTAAAGTTATTGTGTGGACATACTCGTATGCTCTATTTCCTTAGATGCATACTTAGAAGTGGAATTCTTAAGTCACATGGAAATTCGATGTTTAACTTTTTGAGGAAATGTCAAAATGTTTTCCAAAGAGATGGTGCCATTTATACACCAATTAACGATATATGAATATTTTATTGCTTCACAACTCATCAAACTCTATATCTAAATTTGTCAAAAGCATTAGCCTTTTATCTCAAAGGAAATTTATATTCCTCAATCTGTACCTGGAATTTCATCTTCCATCAACATGCTTTCCAATAATTCCAACATGCCTATCCCTGCTTTATCTTCAGGCTATTCTACACTTCTTCCTTTCTGTTACCCTACAAGTATGCTAAAGTGGTAAGAACAAAGGAAACAGAGAAAATCTTGACCTCTCTCCCAAACTGTCTGACCTGAAGGTTAAAGAGGTACTTTTTAGATTCAGGAAACTAAATAACATTCATGACATCTCATAACATAAAAGGTTGTCAAATAATCATCAAAATCTCTGTCTTTCACCTAGCCACTATTCCAGTGATTTTATCCTAAGAGTCTACCTCAGAAATAGTTTGGTCTCCTTCTCTCTATCCCCATGCTCCTTTCTTGGCTGAACATGTAATCTTTTTTTTCTCCTTGACTGTTGTAACATACTTGGTAGTTTCTCTACCGCTAAACTTCTAATTCTCTCCAATTGCTTTTCCATTTTGCTCGAAGAGTTCCTTTCCTGAAGCACTTTTAATAGTTTCTTGCTATCAACAGGAAAATAACACAACTCTTTACTTTAGTATACAAGGTCTTACCTTAGGATACACTCGCTTACTAAATGACTTTTCTAACAACCTCAACACCCCTATGAATCAACATCATGGAAGTTATCATTGATCGCAAAACTTCCTTTCGGATGCTGTCTGTGCTTTGATCAGTATCTCAACACTGCCTTTCTATTAGTAGCTCACTGCTCTCTTTTCCCCAACACTATCTCCACTATTCCCCTAGAAAATCTCTACTAATTAGTGTTTTCTCTTGTGTCGGTCTTTCTGTGCGTCTCCATTTGAATTAGGAGCATTATTCTCTGAGGTTTCAGGGCACTGTTGCCATTTCTCCATTAGAGCTATATAAAACATGATATTGCGATTCACTTTGGTTTACCATATTGCGTTATTTTCTATTTGTATATTGGTGGTCTATTTATCATGGCAAAGAACCATGTTTCATTGATTTTTGAATCCCAAACATATAACCCATTGTCTATCAAATTAGTTGGGGTTAAAGCAGAGAAACAGAACCAGAAGAATAGATGGATGGATAGATGATGATAGATAGATAGATAGATAGATAGATAGATAGATAGATAGATATTGATGGATTGATTACAGGGAATTAGCTTACATATTATGAGTGGGGAGTTTCTAACCAGTCTTTGTTTACAAGATTGTCTTCATGTCCAATGTTAGAGCCCAAAGTTCAAGGGTAGACAGTTGAGAATGGAGGATTATGAGAAACCTAGAATGTGACAAGGATAAGCTAGATCTCACATGGATGGACTGAAACCTGTGTCTGCTCTTGTTGACTGTGACCTTGGTGATGAGGGTGTTGTTCAGAAATCAAGGATCTTTAGTCATGGAGCCGAACACAAACATAGCTGGCCCAGGAGTCAGAGAAAATAAAGGAAGATCCGAGAAGAATGCAGAGCAATTCTGTGTCAGTGTCTATTGCTATGGAACAATATTATCACAAATTAAGTGGCTTAAAACAACACATATTATCTCACCATTTCTATGCTTCAAGAGCCTTGATGTGATTTACCTGATATTTTGTTTGTTTCAGAATCTCACAAAGTTGCAATCAAGGTATTGGCTAGGTTTGTTTTTTATTTGAGGGTCAAATATGGAAGAATCTGCTGCCCTACTCACATAATTGGAATAATTCAGTTTCTGGTTATAGGACTGAGGGCTTCATTTTCTTGCTGTCAACCAGAGACTCCCCTGTACCCCTACACAGTGTCCCCAATTTATTGCCATATAAGCCAACAACATAGCTGCTTGTTTCATCAAGCCACTGAGAGAGGGAAAGAGAGAGGGAGGGAAAGAGGGAGGGAGGGAGGGAGGGAGGGAGGGGGAGAGAGAGAGAGAGACAGAGATCACAGCAAGATGAGTCTTATAATTCTATGCAATGTAACCATGTAGGTATACATACATAATCACGTACATCCCATCAACTTTGACATAATCTAAGTGTTAGAAGAAAGTAACCGGTACTACCCACATTAAAGGGAAGGAATCACACAAGGGCTTGAACATAGGGAAGTGGGAGTCATGAGGAGCCAACCTGGAGTTTGTCTGCCTCTGTGCACCCTCTCACCCCCAGTGACCTATGCCCCTCATATGCAAAATACATTGACACTTTCCAGAGCCTCCAAGAGTCTCATCTCACTACAGCATTTGCTCATAGTCCAGAATGTCAAGTAAATCAGGTCCAGGTGAGAATGAGACCCCTTGGATAAAGTACCTGGCATGGAGCAATATTAATCCTGGCTTAATATTGATTTGAACATATTTTGTGAGTCAGATTAAGAATCTTGAAAATTTCCCTGGTGAGTTCTAAGGGTGACTATGAGTATCTACTTAGGTTTGAGTTCCCAGAAAGTGGGACCCTTTGTATTTAATGTTAATATCTCCAGTAACTTACTCAAAGACTTGTAAGTAGTAGCGATTCTTAGAAAACATTGATCAACTAATGATTGTACTTGAAGAGCTGATTTACTGATCATAGTCAAAAGACAGAGTTGACTTGAAATTATAGCTGTACTTCATCAGTCCATTTTTATTTAATATTCTGTTATATTTTGCTTGCTTCATTGATATCTGCTATTTACTGAATTTCTTCTCTGAAATTCAAATCCCAACCAAGGTTTAAATGATGAGAAAACATCACGCTCAGTTGATTCCTCAGAAGTGCTATTAAGTTCTATATTTTGAAACTTATTTTTCTCTAAAGGTTTTTTGCCTCTTGCTAAAAGAAGGTATCAAATTAGTATGATTTTATATAAGAAATATCATTTCTGAGGTTTGAGAGTGTCTTGGCCTGATTAGTTTAAAGTCAGGTCAGTTAAATCAGGGCATAGAGAATAAATATTTCATAAAAATATGAGTTACATTCTTCACTTCATTAATCATTCATTAACTCCAAATATATTTATTGAATTCCAACTCTGTGCCAAAGCTTGTGCTGGACACTAGGCACATGGTAGTAAATAGATCAGGTAAATCTCCTCCTTTATGGAACTAATATTGCAATAGAGCAGAGAGACAATGAACAAAAGAGATCATTTCTAATGATGAAGTGTAAAAAGGAAACAATAGCATGGACGTAAATAGAGAGAAAAAAACAATCAGTAATACTATTAGAGACAAGGATTGAGAAAGACCTTATCACGAATGACATTTATGCTGAATGAAGCCTCAAGATTATAAAAAGTTAATCATATATTAAGTGTTAATATGAAGGGCATTGGATAGAAGACCATCAAATAGAAAGAAAAACATGTACAAAGGGGCAGAAAAGCAGCTCCTACTGTTCATGAGATCAAGGAAAAAAAAACAAACAAAAAAAAAACAGTGGAAAGAGGAAGGGAGGTATAGAGTGGTAAACCCTGAGTGAGAGAGTGAGAAAGGCAGGCAGGAGCCAGATGTACAGAGAATTATAGGTCATTGTGAGGGGTTTGACCTAAGGCAAAAGGAAGTTATTTTAAGATATTAAGCATAAGATCTGCCTGTTCTAATTAACATTAAAAAACAATCACTATTTCTTTTGTATGGAGGAAAGTTAGAAGGGTATGAGAAAAAGAATGGAAACCATTGAGGAAGCTGCTGTAATAGACATTAAGTTAGAGCTATGCATGGTAATCTACTAAAAAACATAAAAGAATAGGAAGTTTTCGTTTTTTTGTGGGCTAATGAGTGAGTACATAAAAGAAAGGGAGGATTTTGAGATCATGTCTGGATGTCTGGCTATAGCAGCTGGCTGGTAATGGTGTCTTTCACTCTTGTGAAAAAGATAGATGGGCTGGGTAGCTGGTGGGGTGTCAAGTCCTGGGAAAAGAATCAAGAGTCCCAGTTAAACATGTTAATTTCAGGCAGGAATCATATGAGGAATGTACAGGGAGATGCCAAAAAGGCAATTCTAAATGCAAATCTAAACTGGATCTCTTAGGAGGAAATTCAGCTGCATATATACATTCTGAAGTCACACAGCATATAGATAGTATTAAATGTTATAAGAATGGGTAAGATTTATTTGGATTACCTTCCCTTAGAGAAATGTTTCTTTTATTTTTGTATGAAATAATATCTATACAAAATAATGAAATCTGAAAAGTGCATTATAATAAGCTTGGGTGAATTGGGGCTACATGGAGCTTAGTAAAAATAAGATCACTGCATTGTAATAACTATGTATGATGTCAGATGGGTAGTAGGCTTGTCGAGGAGATCACTTTGTAAGTTATATAAATGTCTAATCATTATGTTGTACACCTGAAACTAATATAATATTGTATGTCAATGGATTTCAAGTACAATTGAATTTTTGCCACAACAAATTATAAAATAACGGGGAAGCTCTAATTTGCAGAAACTGCCTCTATTGTTAGTAGTTAGTTGGCAGCCAGTTTGGTCATCTCTGAAAGCAGATGCTAAAGCAGGTGCCCACATGGTAGAACATATCTTTGGCTGTGCTAAATGCACAGTTAATCACAAAGTCCAATACCTGATCCATAGTGGGACACACATTCTGAGCCTCACTCCACTGAAATCACCTTCCGAGAAGCATAAATATGGCTGCTTACTGCAGGAAATGATTTATCAAAAGGCCCATGTCATCCCATGCCATAAACAAGCACTTGAGGACTAAAGAAACTGCTATCTTGTGGCATGGTGAAAAAGTCGCTAAGAACTAAAAACACCATTTACTGTCCCTATATTAAATAATACTGGGACAAGACTTTTAAAAAACATTAAGTTGATTCTCAATATTTGTACTAGTTATGTTCTATAAAGACGGAAAGCACTGAATTAGTGAATAATGAACTATTGTTCCTAAGGGAAATACAAGGCTAGGTGCCTGCAAGCCTCTGTTCACTACATTTTTGGAAACTGATCAATACATAACCTAGTTTTATGTGTATTTCTGTTTAAAGACATTTATATTTATATAATTATATTGAAAGACTCTATATTTATATATATAGTCTTTAAACATACAATCATTTTCCATGGACAGACCTATGTATTACCAAAGCCTGCTGATTATATATATATATATATATATATATATATATATATATATATATATATATATATATATCAATCTATATCGGGGGTGCCAACAAAATGTATACACATGACTTGTTTTCATCTTTTGTTATTGGTATATATTGACTATTACAAGTTTAATACAGCTTTTTCCTTTCTTAAAATGTGTCTACATTTTTTGGGGCACCCTTTGTATGTATACACACACACACAACACACACACACAATAGCACAATACTCATATCTGAACAAAATTTTTTTAACACTTGTATTTTCTCCTTAAGGCACATCACAGCCTGGTTACACTTAGGAACACCAGACAGTACTTTAGCATCATACTTGAAACAGCAAAGTCACCATCAAAAGCATAAAAATGTGAAAAACATGACATTAAATAGACCACAAAAATGATACTTGTTTATAGTATGAGAGCTGAAACAGAAAAGCAGAGTGTCACCTTGTTCATTCTCAGCTGGGAACATGTGCATTGAGTACATCAAATTTTTTGTCACTCTGTACAGGTCCACAAATGACCATCACATCACAAAATAATAACAAAAGATGAATACAAATCACATTTGACTTCTGCAATTACCAGAGTTGCCCAAAGTGGTTACCATCAGCATCCAGACACTTCTGATTATGGTGAACTGCTGCTTGAGCAACGTTTACCAAAGTGTCCACTTGTATATATACATTTTTTTGACACTCATGGTACATCTTCGGGGTACATGGTACATGTCACGTCACAAGATGTGTTGCTGCAGGGCTTACAAATAAATTTTAGCTAATAGGCAAATTCACAGCTATACAATAATGAGGACCGTCAATAATGAGGACCAACTGGATTCACCCCTGGAAAATAAAACTGCAAACTAAAACAGCTTCTCACTCAGGCTCATTTAAGGACACTCACCTCACCGGCCCAGCAATCCAAAGCTATTGTATCATAATATCTGCCCAATCTTGCATGACCTCCTTCAAAATCACACAGCCAAGACCCTATAATTATTTCTCCCTCATTTTTCTATTTGAGACACTACTAAGTTGGTATTTTCCATTACTACAGTAAGTCTAATAAACTTAGCTTTACTTGGTGAACTGTATTTCTTCTTGATCTTTTGGTGAGCCTACGGTCAGCGCCATTTTCACAACAGGAGTTCTAGGAATATGTGGTCATAGCAAGCTTCTGAAATAGGCGGGACTAGGAAACACAGCATCTTCAAAATTTAGTTAAATCTAATTTTAATTGAAAACTATAATATTAAATGCCACTTTCTCTCTTTCTCACTCACGCTCTTTTTCTCTTTTGCTGAACAGTCATTCACTGAAATGAAGTATCGGCTCCCTTATTTAATTCTTTCTCCTTTGATTTAAAAATAGAGACAATTAAAAATACCTGTGGTGGAAAATTGAAATAGTGCTGAGCAAGAAGACAATGTGTTTAATTACTGTGAGATGGGAGGTAGATGGTAAATGATTCTTGTGTCAATTTGAAGACATCAGCACTCATATTTCTCACATGATATGGACTGTGACCTGATATTACATTTATTCAATTAAGCCAAGATGTAAAATCCTAAAATATATTTTTTTTACATCTGCTAAATCAGCAAGAATTCTTGATCTAGTGTGATAATTATTACTATCACTAGCCCAAATACCAAAGGTCAAGTAAAAGAGAGTGATCTAAAAATTCTACATAAAGAAATTATCATGAGAATGGGGACCACAACTATACAGCAAAAGCTCTAGTCCTATTCTGGCACTAACACAAGGCAAGTCACTCGCATACTTCATACCTTGGTTACTATATCCACACCATGAAGAAGTAGGATTAGATAATACTGAGATTTTCTTCACCTCAAACTTTCTATGATTTGTATTGACAGAGTCTGTATCTTTCCCTCATCCTTGGAGATTGATTATATGCATATACAGGTGCCAAATAAATGTATATACATGTTAAGAAAGGGAAAAAAAAAAAACTATTAAAATTGTAATACCGATATATATATAAAATAACAAAAGATGAATACAAATCACATTTGACTTCTGCAATTACCAGAGGTGCTCAAAATGGTTACCATCAGCATCCAGACACTTCTGATTATGGTGAACTGCTGCTTGAGCAATGTTTACCAAAGTGTCCACTTGTATATATACATTTTTTTGACACTCATGGTACATCATCAGGGGAAATGTCTAGACCTGCTACAATCCTGTTTCCTCACATTCTAGGAATATGAGAACTAGGAAATCTGTCCCACATAGGTGTTGGTAACTAATCATTATCAGTTTGACACTGGGCATATTTCAGAAATAACTTGATAATTTTAAGTCTCATGAGTTCTAGGCTATAAAGTCATTCCAGGATCATCAATTTCAGTCGAATCGCAAGAGAATGTCTGGTTTTCTCTGCCAGTGAGAAAAGTGAGGCCAAGACGAGGCCGCCTAAGCCCAGTTGTCATTACTAACATTACTACCATGCAAAGAACTTGTTTTTAGGAGGAATGAATCACTGAAAATCTAAGTAATGTGATAATTACTTGGTTGGTCTGGTTGTCAAGTTTGAGGAGAAAGGGAACGAGATTTCTGGTTAGAGGTAACAAATGTATTTTACTACAGAGTAGAACTTCTTGAACTAACAGAGAGTAACTGAGAATGTTACCTCGGGTGATGCGAACACATGTATCTTCCAACCTCTCCTGCCTGAAAATTCTGTAAATGAAGAACTAGCCATTCATCTCGGTAAGGCAGAGTAAAAACAGACCTTAGACACCAGGTCTAAAGCCAGCGTGCCCGCCTAACCCTTCTCACAGGCTCCTTGTGTTCTTTGCCAGTGTGAAGCCCTGGCATCTGACCTCTGAGGCACCTTCCCACCCAAATATAAAAGATCTCTATTCTAGATGACACAATTAAGTTTTGGCCTAAGAGCATTTTCTCTGCTTTAAATGCAACTCTGTCTTAGGGGCTAACGTATATAATAACAGATTCTATTAACTTGCAACGGCACCCAACTTGTGATTGTTTAGTGCCAGTTTCAACAAACAATCAAAGAAAATTAAAGGAAAATGCACCCAAAAATGAGAGTCCTGCTCACAGTGCCCATAAATCATCTAACAGATATGGAAGGTTAAATGTCAGATACGGGTTGCAAATATTCAGCAGCAGCATTAAGGGCCCCTGGTGTTCCGTTACTTTATACCAGGAAGTCAAATGCAATCATTGTTCATGGACAGACCTATGTATTACCAAAGCCTGATCCTTACTTTCAGGTTTAGACATGGGAGAGGAATCTTTACCTTCTGGGCATTTACCTGCAACATTTGGCTGTTTCCCACACAGTGGAGTCTCTTTTAACCAATTTCCAAGTATATTTCCCCTCTTTTCATCTTGTATCTATATCTTGGATTCTGAGACAGACATAATTCTATTTAGCTAACTTACTCTGGATTCTTAATAACTGTCTGGATGTTTGTGTTTTGTTTTGTTTTGTATTTTTCTTCCTTTCCATTTATTCTATACAGTCATTTGCATCCCACTTCCCCATTAGACAATCACAGGGAAGCTGGAGAGATCCCATCTGTGCATTTCAGGGGGCGAAATCAAACAGCCCTGGGACAGGTGGAGCAGGCAGCAGGAAGGTGACCCCAGGCACGCAGCAGGTGGGGCGAGCAGCACAGGAAATCAGCAGGCAGTCTGAAGGGCAGAAAGGCCCATGCTGCCTGTGTCCAAGGCAGCAAATCAAGCAGGGGTTAGCAGGTAAGAAGGGTGACAGGAGGGCAAACCAGGCATGTGACCAATGGGGAGAGAGAAACAGAAGGCAATTAGCCAGGGGGAGAGGGCAGATGGAGGGCATCCACCGACAATCACCAGGGGAAAGGGTAGCAGGAGGGTAATAATAGGAGGCAGTTCTGAGGGGCGAGAGGACATCAGGCAGGTGATATGCAACAGCAGTGAGAACACCGGGCATGGCTTACCTGGGAAAAAGCACTGAAAAAGATCCTCACTACCCTTGGAGCAGAACAAAGGAGTGAGTGGGGCCATAGGCAACTAAAAACCATGACCCCAAGAATGTGTGGCCTTAGGGTCTGGGTACTTGTTACAAATCACCACCTCAGGGAATATCTGCACTGCACACATAGATCCTTTTCCTAAGGGATTGCAGAAATGTGCTGTCTGGGGACAATAACAGAGAAAATGGAGGACTGGTAAAATTTTTAGGAAGGAGGGAAATGGAGAGAAATTTTAAGGACAGAGGGAAATGGAGAGAAATTCCATTTTTTAGGTGTTTCCCATCAGTCAGTCTCTGTCAGACACTTTACCTATGATAGTTGATCCAATCCTGTGGCAACACTTGCACGTTACTGTTATTGTGTTTGTTTGTTTTAATTCAAAAACATTGAGGTTAAAGATAATATGGAACTGGCAGAAGTGAGAAGTGTGATTTTAACCTGAGCCTCTCTGACATTCAGACTCTTTCATCTTCTATATCACAGTTGGTCTCAAGCTTAGAAAGACTTCTTTTGACTATTAGCAGATGGGATATCTTCATCCTTAAAGGCTTTGGTTTCTGTGGGACAGAAATTTTTTCAAGAAGACACATACTACAAAATAGTATTTCTCAGAATTAAAGATACAAAAAGTCTCACACATCCTAAAGTTCCAGAGGTCCTAGTGTGGCCATGCAGCAGCCTACCCATCTGTCTCCTTGTACCTGCCCCCAAAGAAAGGAGAGTCTGTGAGACAGATCCTTTCAAGGACTTTGCTTCATCTTTGTGTGTGCACCTTATGTCTCCCTGTTTGGTCCCAGAAAGTTGGCTGGTCAGCCAATGACGAGTAAGATTCCCCACAGGGTGTGTGTGGGGGGGGATGACTCAAGCCAGTTACAGTGGAGTGGGGACCAACAGGAGAACCCACAGGGTCCACAGAGGTGGGCACAGCCCCCCACCTTCCCGGGGCTAAGGAAAGCCTCTGCCTCTACTGCTGCATTCCTTCCCACAACCTGCAAGGGAAGAGATTCAATGGTGTGCTCTCCATCTATTCATATGCATACAGGTTTTGTTCCTTGGGGAAGTACAAACATCCGGAGACTTAAGGTTCTGCTGCCTGCAGGCAAGGATGAATGGCTTGAATCAGTTTCCTATTATAATGTACGGGATTCACAGATCTTGAGATTGACAAGCTTTATCTCCTTTACTTCCCCATCTAACTAATAAAAGCTAATGCATAGGCCCAATTCAGGGTGTCCAGTCCTTGAGACTGGGGGTCCCTTGGCCCTGTTTATAATCTATTATTGACTACTGTCTTTTCTTAACCCTGTGCTGCCCTCCTCGCTCCCCACAACTCTCGTCGTGTGGGACGCGACACCCTAGTTTTGGTGGCAGCACCAGAAACTGTAAATAGCATCTTCAGCATCCCAATATGAAAAGTAGACGCCAAAAACATATTGCCTTGGTGATCTCTGCATCACCACTCTCTGTTCTGTACACTTAGTGGGCCTTTGTCTCAATTGGGAGATTTCACCTGCAATTCATAGAAAGCCCTGATCCAGATGGCATAACCACTACAAAAGTGATTTCGCATTTCCAGAAATTCAGATATGGAACAAGATCAAGTGACTGGCCCACAGTTCTCTTGCTTTGGTCTCTTCCACAATGACTTCTTCTTCAGCCCAGGAGCAGGACGGCCATGGCAACTCCGGGTGTTACATCCAATAGTAGTCTGTTCTGGGAATAGGATGAAGAGCTGCCATATCCTGTGTCTCCTTCTTAGGAGTGAAGAAAGGGACTCAGAAGCCCCTTAACCCAAGTACCCTGTCCCACACACCTCATTGACCCAAAATAATCATATACGGGTTTCAAACCAGTTACCTTGAAGGGGAATGGAGTCATTATGATGGATGATCCTATCAGAATCCATTCCTCCTCTGAGCTATGTCATGAAAAAGGTAGATACCTGAACATAATGAAGATTCTTTTAGAAATGAGGGAAAAGATGAATGCTGATTGGCAACTAAGAGTCTCTGCTCCAGTCCTCAATTAATGATTGTTGAAAAAGCAAATGACTGAATGTGAATGATCTTTGAGCAAGTTTGATTGGGAAAGGGAATAAAAGCACTGGATATAGAATTGTTTTCAGGATCATTACTCATCCCACAGTAGCAATGTGACCTTGAACAAATCACTTCATTTCCTCAGCCTTGGTTTCTTCATTTGTAAAGTGGAGAATATAATACCTGCCCCATTTAACTCACAGGGTTGTTATGAGAATTAATATATATGTGTAAATGCTTTGTGTATGACAAAGGATTATGTAAATGTGAGGCATTATTATTATTAATACTCAGAATTTAATCAACCTGGTTATTCCGCCAGTGAGAAAATATTTATTATTTTCTATGAGCCAAGTACTATTTAAGTGTGGGCTATAGAGAATATAGAGAAATGTAACATCTAGGAAATACAGGAAACTCACTGAGAAATCAAAATATTGCATGTCTAAGATTATATAATACATCATTCAAAAAACAATGCAAAACAACTTAAATCATATCAGGAAAAATTGGCACCTTAGGAAAAATAAAATAAAGTTAGGTCCCTACATCATATTTTAAAACAAATTCTCTATAGAATAAAGATCTAAATATGGAAATCTATGAAAGTGTTAGACAAAATATTAAAAAGCAGTTATTTTGAATCTCAGGTTGGGAAGGGCTTTCCCAATCGAGTTGCAAAATCCTGAGGCCATAAAGGAAAAAAGGTTGACGTATTTTAATGTATACGATTTTCAACACTTTACAGTAAAATACATCGTAGCAAAATAAAAGACAAATAACAATCCAGGATAAAATGTTTGTTAAACTTATAATACATAAAGTATTAATGTCATGAAATATTTTGAAGTAAATTAAAATGCAATTAAATATGAAATTGAACAATTTTCAGTAAGAGAGTAAATTTAAAATACACATATAAAAAGACTTATCTTAAGACACAGTACAAAAAATTTGAAAATTATAAGATAGTACTATTTTTGCCCACTAGATTGGCAAAACTGATTAAAGGCTGTTTACCCTTTGTACAAGTATGATGTAGGGAAATGAAAATGCCCTGCCATGTTGGTGGAGTATATATAATCTTGTTTATTGTGGAAGGCAATTTGTCAGTGTGTAATGAACACTTAAATGTCCATAGTCTTTTAATCAGGAGCTTACATTTTAAGAATATATTTTACATGACATATTAACAATGTAGATAAGAATGTATATGGCCACAATTCATTTAGCTGTAGGAGCCTCAAAATAACTTAAATACCTATTGACAGGGTATTAGTTAAATAATGGCAGAAAATATATAACATTTAATGTTATCATTAAAAGTATTAAGGTAGACAGCTATGAGTATGTAGCAATATGGAAAGATATCCAAGACGTATGGCCAAATGATTAAAGCAAATTAGAAAGCTGTAGGTAATCTGTGATACTGTTTTTTCTCTTTAAAAATACTGTGAACATACATTTACCTATATATATGTGAGCTCTCACTTGCGCTCTCTCAAACACACACACACACACACACAGTTATGTAGTCAAAGAATTTTAGACTCCAGAGTGAGAAGTATGATGCAACATTCTGAAAGAACTGGGAGGTGTCTCTAAAGAGAAGAAATGTAGCTTTTTATACTTTGGTTTAATACCTGTCTTTAAGGTCTTACCTACTCCATGGACACGGGCTGATTTCACATCTTCTGGCACTGAATCTAATTGTAACTCCAGAATGACTCATAATTTTTACATTTTCTGATGTTCTGTTTCCAGTCCTTGCTCTTATAAACTCCCATCTTTTAGACTACTGCATTTCAGGATGGTGAGACAGTATTTAGGCCTGCACCCAATCTACATGGCAACCATTAAACGGATGTGGCTATTGGGCACTTGAAATGTGACTGGTGGAAACTGAGATAATCCTGTAAGTATAAAATACTTGCCACATTTCAAAGACTTAGTATGTAGAAAATAACTTAAAATACCTAATTAAAAACTATATACTGACTACATGTAAAAATGACTTTTTAAATATATTGGGTTAAATAAAATGTATAATAAAATTAGTTTTACTTCTTTCTATTTTTTTAAAAGTAACTACTAGAAAATTTAAAATTCCACACACACAGCTTATACTTGTGACTCACATTACATTTCTATTGGACAGTACTGCTCTAGGCCCTAAAATAATCCTTTATTTATTTATTTATTTATTTATTTATTTATTTATTTATTGTTTAAGAGCATGTAGCTGGGAGTGTGCCAGTATCTGGAGACCATGCTCTCTGTTCTTCCCCAGACACCTATATTTCCCCTCTCTACAGCTTCTATGGCTTAAAATTAAGACCAAAGCAATAAAGAGAAATAATCTTAGAATCTATTAGTTGGGACATGGAAAGTGAGTATAAGACCATAATGAATCTGAGATTTCAGTACTAAGTGACTGAGTTATTCCAGAGCCATTTAAAAATAGCAAAATAGAAGCAGAATAGGATAAGATGAAGGCAGCTACTTCCTTTTAAACAGGATGAATTTGGAAAAGTGGTTATATGCCCAACAGGCATTTAGAGTATGAAAACCAAACTGTGGATAAAACTTTCAAATGGTGATTTAGGATGGGAAAACATTGATAGTCAGTATATGTTAGAAAACCATCTAATCAAATTGATTTTAAAATATTCTTCTATTAAGGCTTGCCAGAATCATTTTGACTAAACCATATTTAAAATAAAATGTTACATAATACTATGTTTAACTTAACACATCAGTGATTGTATGCATTCTTAATAAGTAGCAAAATAAATCATAAAAATACAAAATATGTACATTCCCAGACATGCCCATGATATATGATATTATTTTGAAAAAGTATAATTTTAATGTTTTTTCTTCATTTTTTTTTCCAATCAGTTAAGTAGACTTAACTTTTCATATATTTAGTGAAAGATACTGTGCTAGGGTGGGGATGGTTTGAAAGGATAATGAAAATATTGACCACAGAATATAACATATATGAAGTTCTCAATAATTTATTATTGAATGAATAAACTAATCTTTTAATTCAGAATATGAAAGTTAGAGCCTTAAGATTGTAAGAAATGTGTTATCTAGTTATAGATTTATTTGCCCCAATCTCACAGTATTGCATATTAGGTCCAGTATGTGCTAAATAATCCAGTATTTTCTTTCTTCCTAGAGGAGAACAATTTTTACTGGGAGGGATCATGAATGTTGGTAAAGAACTGGGTAATCCATAAGGTTCTTAGGAAAAATAAAACATAAAATGCAAATGAAGTGGGCTCAGAGTAAAATAATAGTAACATAGAAAACAGTGAAGACTTCCAGTTTCCCATCTGGCATATAAGGAGCTTAGAAGTGACTATTATGTCCTAACAAATTATCATGCAGGGACTCATGCGGGGTCTCTGGTCCCACTCCCCACATAAGAATGCAGGATATGGTGAGGCCAAAAAGGAAACACCCACAGAGCCACAGATAGGGGAGTCATACCACTATATTCTCTCTGGCGGCTGGGTTGGAGACACAGGAAGCAGGAACCACACTATCCGCAACCTGTCATCCACTTTTTCTGCCTGCCAACCAACCAACCAATCAAGACAGCCACATCAGTGGCCAATTGACTAACCAGTTACAGCTGACGGCCAACCAATCATAGTCAATGGTCATTCACCACCTGAGCTAGCACCCCCCAACGGGTAGCCAAGAGCCTGGAAACTGCTGTCTGGGACGCTGTACCCACACAAGTAAAATGTGAACAAACTGAAAAATCAACAACTTTACTTACATCTGTCTGTCAGAGAACTGAGGTCACTGGGTAAAACGCTTCCCCCCAAATTGGAAAGATAGGCAGATACAGATTATCACAATTTATCAGAGCAGAATTCAAGAACAGAAACTTCCTCAGAAACCAGTGCCAGGATAGGAAAACTTGAGCTATAATTGACAAATGTCTGGAGGCTCAGTGTGGTCAACCTGGGTGGTCACAATACCATGGCAACCCAGGCATAGAGGGCCCTCACTCTTTTGTGAGTTATGTCTCCATAGCTCTGCCAGTTTTGACATAAAAATATTGAAAAAACAGTCCCTTGGGCTTCTGGTATGGGGAGGGGAAAACGGAAACATTTTGAAATATACCAAAGCAATCTGTTTTTACTAACAAGGCCTTCTGTCAAGAGAAACAATTTTGCCAGAGCATAATTTATTGGGGTTTTATCAGTTTAACCTACTTAAGAGAAGGGAAATATCCAACTCCACCCCTTAGCTTTTGACATGAAAGAAAGGAAATATCCAATGCCAGCTCTCTCTATCCTTCCACATCGGGGAAGGGCCATACCCATGAAATCAGTAACTCCGTGAGAGCTGGAGTAGCTATATTAATATATTACAAAATAGACTTTAAGAAATAGTACTAAAGAATGAAATACATATTTTGTAATGATAAAAAGTATCAGTTCATCAGGAAAATATAACAGTTGTAACCATTTACATGCTTAACCATAGTGCCCCAAAATACATGAAGAAAAAATTTGCAGAATTGAAAATAGAATTAGACAATTTAAAAATAATTGTTTCAAATTTAAATAACCCATGTTCAATAATAAAAACTACACAGAAGATTAGCAAGCATAAAGAGGACTTAAATAACACTATAAACCAAAACTTAGACATCTAGAGAACAATCTGCCTAACAACAGCAGAATCCACTTTCTTCCCAAGTAAGCATGAAACAGTCTCCAGGATACATTATATTTTACACCCTGAAATAACCTCAATAAATTTAAAAGAACGGAAATCATGAAATCATACAGAGTATATTCTCTAACTAGAATGGAATCAAATTAGAAATCAATTACAGGAGGAACTTTAGTAAATTTACAAATATATAGAAATTAATCACATCCTTCTAAATAAACCATGGTTCAAAGAAGAAATTTCAAAAAAAATTAGATCGGAACACACACACACACAAGCACCATGTCTAAAGTTACAAGATATACTTATAGCAGTGCTTAGAGGAAATTTTTATCTTTTAATCACTATATTAGAAAAGAAAAAAAATCTCAGATTAATAGCTTAAATATCTACCTTGAGAAACTAGAAAATGGAGAACAAATGAAAATCAAAGCAAGCAGAAGAAAGAAATAATAAGGAAATTATAAAGATTGGAAATAAAAATAATGTAATTAAACAAAACCAAAAGTTTATTCTTTAAAAAAAAAACATTTTTAAAGTTGATAAACATTAAGCTAGTTTAAACAAGAAAATAAGAGAAGACAAAATTACCAAAATTAGAAAAGAAATAAAAAACAATACTATCAAAACCTTTGGGATTGAAAATATTTTAAAGGAAAAATTGTGAATAACTTTATGGCAAGAATCTAGATAATGTAGACAAAATGTATATTTATACCATATTTCCTAACACACCCACTAAGAAAATAACTCAAAAGTAAAAAAAAAAATAAAGAAATAAACAACAGAAGAATTAAAACAGTACGGTAAACATTTATTTAACACAAAGGAATATATTAAAGGAGAAACAGAAAAACATTTTAGAAGTGAGAACAATAGAAAGCAAATTGCAAAATTATCAAAACTATTTCATAAAGAATTAGAAATTGTTAATAAAACCATAAAAAACAACAACAACAAATTGAAATATTCAGTAAAATTTTACCACCATATAAACCTCAGGCTCTTATGGCTTCACTAGAATATTTTAACAAACTCTTTTAGAAATTAAAATAAAAGGAAACACTTCCCAGCTCATGCTATGAAGCTAGTATTACCCTGAAATGTAAGCCAGACAAAGACATCAAAAGAAAACAAAATGACACACTAATTTAGAGATGAAATACTCTCAACAAAATATTATCAAACCAAATTGTGCAATGTATGTAAAGAATTATACACATGACCTAGTCAGACTTATCTTGGAATGCACAGTAGTTTAATATCAAAAAATCAATTAATGTAATACACTGCATTAGTAGAATAAAGAGCAAAATCCATATGAAAATCTTAATACACATATATACACATACAAGCTGACAAAACCAAATACCCATTTATGTTAAAAACTTTCAACAAACTAGGAAAAGAATGGGAACTTTATCAATATGATAAAATGGACTTTTGAAAAACCTACAGTGAACATTTTATTTATTGGTGTAAGACGATTCTTTCCCACTGAGATCAGAAACAAGACCAGGATACCTGTTCTCACTACTTGTATTCAAAATTGTTCTGGAGTTTCTAGTAAGAGTAATAAAACCAGACAAAAAACATATAAGGCATCCAGATCAAAAAGGAAGAATTAAAATTACCTTTGTGTATTTGCTGTTGACATGATTGTATAGGTAGAATTTCTACAGACTCTACAAAAAAGAAAAAAGAAAAAATGCTACTGTCACAATAAATGATTTTGTCAATATTGTAGGATAAAAGAACAGTGAATAAAATAACTCTATTTCTTATATAATAGTAATGAACAAGTGGAAACTGAATTTTTAAAATGCTATTTAGAATTGCATAAAAATATGTAAACCTGGGGGGAAAAATCAGATAGATGTGAAAGATCTATAAACTAATAACTACAATATATTACTGAAATAAATTAAAGAAGACCTAAATAAATGGAGAAATATACCATTTTCATGGATTGCAAGATTCTCTATTGTTAAGATGTTAATTATTCCTAAATTGATCTATAAATTAAATGCAATCTCAATCAAAATCCTAGCAGGCTTTATTTTTTAAAAATTGACTAGATGATTCTAAAATTCATATGTAAATACAAAGATTCTGAAATAATGCAAACTTTGAAATAGAAGAACAAGAATTAGAGGACTTAAATTATCTGTCTTCAAGATTTAATAGAAAGCTACAGTATTTAATATAGTGAGGTACTGGCAAGACAGAAAAATATATCATTGAAAAAGAATAAAGAATTTATATATATATATATATATATATATATAGATAGATAGATAGATAGATAGATATAGATATATATAGATATAGATATATAGAGATATGTATATATCTCTATATATGTATAGATATAGATATAGATATAGATATAGATAGATATAGATATAGATATAGATATAGATATAGATATAGATATAGATATAGATATAGATATAGATATAGAAATAGATATACACACAATTGATTTTCATAAAAGATACAAATGCAATGCAGTGGAGAAACAAGAGTGCTTAAAAAATGGTGCTGTTTTGTGGCCAGATGGCTCAGTTGGTTAGAGCACAAGCTCTGAACAACAAGGTTGCAGGTTCACTTCCCACATGGGACGGTGGGCTGCGCCCCCTGCAACTAAAGACTGAAAACAGGACTGGACTTGGAGCTGAGCTGCGTCCTCCACAAGTAGATTGAAGGCCAAGTTGGAACTGATAGACCCTGGAGAAACACACTGTTTCCCAATATTCCCCAATAAAAATCTATTTTAAAAAACTAGTGCTGGATCAATTGGATTTCTATATATAAAAATGTGAACTTTTATCCATACCTTGGTTCATTAAAAAAGAAAACAAATTTCATAGTAGTTATAGATCTAAAAGCAATAAAATTTCAGTAGAACACTTAGGAGAAAAATCTTTGTGACCTTGGTTTTGGCAGAGTTCTTAGACATAACACCAAATGCATGATTCATAAAATAATAATAATAATAATAATAATAATAATAATAATAATAATAAAATGGACTCCAGTATACTAATACTTTGAAAGGCAATGTTAAGAGAATAAAAAGACAAGATTACAGAAAATACTTACAAATCAAATATCTGATAAAAGACTTGTATCCAAAATATATAAAGAATTTTCAAAATTTAATAATAAGAAAACAGACACCTCACTGACAAATTCAGCAGTACATTTTAACACTCATTAAAGAAAATACACAAATAAGCACATAAAATATGCTCAATATTTTTATTCATTAGGGAAATGTAAATCGAAATCATACTTAGATATTACTTCATATATTTGAAGGTCTAAAATTGAAAAGATTGACTCTATCAAGTATTGCAAATATTTGAATCAACAGGAACTCTCTAGAAATTGTCAGAAAACATAAAACATTGGGAAATAGTTCTGCAATTTATTTAAAAGGTAAATGTACATCTTTCATACAACTCAACTATTCCACTCCTAAGTATTTACCGCAGAGAAATGAAAACATGTTTGTAGAAAGACTTTAGATTTCTAGTAGTTTTATTTGTAATTAATATATAAATGTTCCTAATGGCTTTATTTGTAACAGCCCAAAACTAAATCAACCCAAATGTCCATCTACAAGTGAATAGATAACCAAATTGTGGTTATCTAAAATACTATACAGAAATAAAAGGAATGAAGAATTGATACATATGAAGATATTGGTGAATCTCTAAATAGTGATGCTAAAAGAGACACAACAACAAAAAAAGTGCATACTGTATGATTTTATTTAAATAAAATTCTAAAAAATGGCAACTAATCTATAGCGATAGAAAACAGATCAGTTGCCTGGGGTGGGAGATTAGGGAGAGGCAGGAGGGAGGGATTACCAAGGGTTACAAAGAATCTTTTGGGAATGATGGATATGTTTGTTATCTTGATTTTGTTGATGATTTCAAAGATGTATACATATGTCAGGACTTACCTAATTGTACACATTATGTGCAGTTTAATGTATGTCAATTATACCACCATATAACTGTAAAATACATACACACATGCACTGAGAAGAGAAGAACGAATATTTAATTCACATGCCCATCACGGATAAGTCTATGCTTCAAAGGTAGGAAAATCATAAGGACCAAAGGAAAAATACTACATATCTAAAAAAAAAGAGAGAGAGGGAGAGAGAGAGAGGGAGAGGGAGAGGGAGAGAGAGAGAGAGAGAGAGAGAGAGAGAGAGAGAGAGAGAGAACATGTGTATTCAGTTTTTGATGTACCACAAATTATTGAGGTCTTTCTGTCCTTTCTTTGCTCTCCCTTACTTGTAATTAGAACAGGTCCAGTTACTTAACTGGAAAACCTTAAATTCAGTGAGGGTCTCCAAAATTTTTGACTTTTGAGGATGTTCTTCATTACACTTTTGGTTCTTGGTTTCTCCATTTGCAAAATCAGGTCATGGATAGATTTCCACGCAGGCAGGATATTGTAGGATAATGAATTGCTTGATAGCGCATTGTGATCTTTGGCACAGCACAAAGCATTATTATTTTTAATAAATATTATTAGCTAGGGCATGGTACTGCACTGATAATTACTTCAAGGAGCACTGCATAAAGTGCTAACTGTAAAGTATACATAAATTTATATATCCATTAATATCAAACCTGCTATGAACAAATATTTTGGAAGACTGCCAACATTATTTCTTTCATAGTGTTAGTAAATTTCAATTTATATTCAAACCTATCCCCTCAGTTCCTCACATGCAACTCTCTTCAATACCAATTTAAGTTCTTTGGCTTGGATAAAACTAATTCATTTACCTCTTTTATTAGAAGGATAACAACTTATGAGACACTATTATGATGAGAACCCCCCTCCCATAGTTTAGTTAGGGTAGCTTTATGTTGTCATATGTGGTAAGCAAACAATAATTGTAGAAATTAGAACAGTTGAGATAATTTTGGAAAGTAAAAAAAGAAAAGGAATCAAATATTGTTACGTTGACAGAACTAATCACACACATATTGTTGAATTTGCCAAAAAACACTGTTCGTCAGAAATCAATTTTATCGTCATTTCAGAATATATACAACCAAGTCTGTAATCAGAACTGTGAGGGATCAGCAAGAGGCAGGAAGTGCGTCCTTGCTACCCATATATATAATTGTTATCACACACATACCCCTGTGTATGATGAGAGGCAGCGTTTCATTTGTCCACCACTTAAGGAAGCCCTGGACCTACTGTACCATTACAATTCCAAAGCTACTCCCCCTACTTTCACTCCCTTTTTTTATTTTGAAGGCTTCCAATTCTATAGGAAAATTAAAAGACCGACACAATAAATACTTATAGGCCCATTACAAGAACCCACTAATTGTTAACATCTTACAACATTTGCATGCCCTCACTCTCCCCCAACATTTACAGAATTTGACTTTTTTTTTTTTTTTTTTTTTTTTTTTTAAGAAGAGCACAGCTCACAGTGGCCCATGCAAGGATTGAACCGGCAACCTTGGTGCTACCAGCACCACGCTCTAACCAACTGAGCTAACTGGCCACCCCATCAGAATTATTTGAAAGTAACATACACACACACACACACACACACACACACACACACACACACACAGAGGGTGCCAAAAAATGTATATATATTTTAAGAAAGAAAAAAAACTGTATTAAAATTATGCTAATGGTAACTACTTTGAGTACCTCTTATAATTGTAGAAGTCAAATGTGACCTATATTCATCTTTTATTGGTATAGAGTATTACAATCTTAATGCAGTTTTCCTTTTTTAAAATGTGTATAGCTTTTTTTTTGGCACTATATATATAGTATATGTGTATACATATACATACATATATATATACACATATATATTTATGTATATATATGGTTCTAAGGTTTCTTACATGTTCTGAACAAAAGAATTACTTTTCGCCATTGATACCAAATTTCATTGACCCTCAAAGGAAATGAGTAAAGGTCATATTTTTGTAGAAGCTGATTATATATGGTTATACCTTAAGAAACCCGCATAAACAGATTGCTGTCAGGGTAAGAACAGCGTTTTCTTCTCAATCTTTGTTCTTCAGATGGGCACGTAGAATGGGGGGACCACATAATTTATTTCCTAAATCAGGACACCTTTGATGGTGAAAGGAGACACTGGTAATAATTACTCCAGGACAGTGGGTGTAAACGGGACTGGGCCCAGGTATACCGGGACTTGTGGTCTTTCGACCTCGAGTATACAATGTAGGTGCAGTTGCCGAGGAGTAACTAGGGCACAGACACAATCCTAGAGGACAACAGACCCCTCTGCCAGCTCATGAATCTGGGGCACACACAACTCCAAGTCTGGGTCTGTGTGACTAACCCTCCAAACAGTGTAAGACTAACTTTGGTCTTTTAAAAACAAGGAGGAATTTCTTTATTTAACAGAAATTAATCCAATGCCGATGGGACACAATATACATCAATTGTAGTCAGGGTGATGTTCAGGGTCAGCTAGTCAATAAGTTGAACTTGCTGGACACTCGAACTTCAGCACTGCTGCCAAGTCTCCAAGTAATTTATCATGAGTTCTCTAGGCAGTAGCTTGAAAAAAGATCAAAGGTCAGGTATCTGATTGCTGAGCAACACAGGGTTTTTTTTCCCTCTAAACTTGGCATCTCTTAAGAAAGTGTCGATGCAAATCTAGTTTCAGTTTTCCATCTGAAGGTAACACTGCAAGTCAAAATGACCATTTCCTCATATTCATTGTCTGGTCTGGATATGCACAGTAAGTTGCTCTTTTCACCCTTAGCAAGTATAGGCATACAGTCTGTTACAGTCCAAAACTGTTGGCAAACCGAGGTGAAATTTCACTAACATCATGGCACCAGCAGAAAGGACAGCCTTAAAAAAAGTATGAGAGGTGGGCATTTTAAAATAATCTGAATCCCCATAGACGCCATCTCAAGTCAGCATGAACCATCATCCCAAGGCTAGCTGAGCCCAGGAGGAGCTGGACGCATGATTGCTTGTTACCAGCAGAAAAAGTATCTCCCAATGAAATTCTCCTCCCTGACCTCACAGAGAACCTCCTTTCTCAGGTTTAGGACATCCCCGTGGCTGCTAACCAAACCACACGGTTAGCAGAGCAAGGGGCCAATAAGTGTTACACCTAGGTGAGTGTAGTGAGAGAAAGGTCAGTTTTTCTAAGAAATAGAAAACGTGAAGGCATTGTAAAAAACATTTAACAGAAGAGGACTGATAATTGGTAGCATGGTCTTGTGAAAGTATCTGATAGAGAAACAGCATTGGGTTCTGAGATGCTCCAGAAGCTTCAAAGAGGGAATGTTCACTGAGCTGAGATTTAACATGTGGATAAGATGGGTCATGGGTTTAGCCAATACTTTAAGAAGGAACAAAACATTTGCAGATACAGAGTCACAATGCAATTCCACGATTGAGTGTTTAGTGAATGAATCTACTTACATTCGTTTCAAAGCACTTTCATTTGTAGCATCTCATGTATTCTTCCTAATCAATTTTGGAGATAAACTAGGCAATATTATCATTTCCAAATTGTAGATGAGGAAACTTAAATAGGGAGAAAATGTACCCACTTAAGTTCCTTTGATTTTTAAAAGGCAGAATTGGATCTAGTAGTAGACATACATTTTGATGTATTATTATTATATTCACTGTGATTTTCTAGATGAAGAAAGTAAATTTCAGAGAAATCTGAATTTCTGCACAACTGGCAGTCTGGACTCAAACCAGAGATCTCAGCTTTCATAGTTCAGCTTTCTCACTATACCCTATTGACTGAAGAAAGAGGAAATGAGGATCAGAGAATCCCATAAGAAAGCCAATCACAAATAATAAACTAGGGGGGAAAAAGTGATTTCCAAAGGGAATCCTTAGTCACTATAAGAAATAGGTGCAATCTCAGGGAACAGAGATGCCAGGCAAGTATTTGCGGGCAGCAGTCAGAATTCCTAAGGCTTTCCCTAGTTATCTCTAACTTTTAGTCAGGCATGCCCACAAATATCGTATTTGTTCCTTTCTCTCAAGTTTTCCTGTACTTAGGGTGTTCTAGATCTTTCTACTCCATTTTCTCCTTTCCTCAAGGTCTTACTCCATGAATACTGCTGAGAACTCTTACTCATCGGTCTCTGGTCTGAAGTTTCAATGGCATTGTCTCTGAAATACACATTATTCTGTGTACATTGAAGAGGTCCCATGTTCAATCACCAATCCTTGTGCCAAAGCAAAATAGAATGTTGTTGTTTGGTTTTGCTGAGAGCAGACTGCTTCTTAGGAAATCAGGCTGCATGTGCCCCTTGCCCCCTTTACACAAACTCATATTTTCTCTCCAAATTCTCTGCCTCCCGATTTGTAGTGATAGTTACTTTTTATTTTAAATAATTTTGAGGATGGACAGATGCATTTTGAAAACGTTTGTTCCCTACTTGAGCATCTTTTGGAAAGTGAAGGAAGGCACACCCGTTTATGGCATGTGGGGTCTTGAAATCTGGGCTCACTGGGTCCACCTTTCTCTCAGTCCTCAAGCACAATTGAATTTTCATCCCACACCATCTTTGACTTCAAGATGAAAGAGCACATGTGTTTGGAGCTTGAAGCTCTCATTTCTTTTTTTTCACATGCAGGGCATAAACGATGTCTCATGTGCTCTGACACCCATCACCATGCCCCTCCTAGCACCCTCGCATCAGCAGAATCGCACTGTATTTTGGCTCCTTTCTCGTCATCCTTCTTGTTTAGGCCAGACACCCGCCAAGTCGCTCATCATTTGGTTTTCCTCTTTGAAACTGGCAGAAACTTAAATATAAGATATTCATGCTTTGTTTCCTAATTACTGTAAGGGGAAACTGTTGTTCTGATGCCACTTGGAGCAATAGCTTTGGTGTGGGTACTCTAGAAGTCTGCGTTACAAATGGAACTTCCTGGTTTGGTGGACTAGATATTTTAGAAGTAGTAAGAATCCTTTGTAATTCTAAAAGTAGTCTCACATCTTAAAAAGGCTTTTTAAGTTGTAAGCTGCTGGGATAATAATGTAAGGGATAGGAATACACAGTCAGCAAAATATGGATGCAATCATGACAATGACAAACTATGTAACTGAGGACAAGTTTTCATTTACTTATTGAGGCTATATATTTTTTTTTTCACTATGTGCTTTACTAAATACTTTAAAAGCATTTTAAAACGTAATCCTCACAAAGGTCTGTAAAGTTAATGTCATTATTATTCTTTGTACAGATTATGAAATAGAAACTTAGAGATTTGAGTAACTTGTAAAATGACTACACATACCAAGTAAGTAAGTGTCAACTGAAATCTAAACTCAAGTCCAAATGATTTCAGAATCAAAGTTTTAAATAATTACCCCATATTATTTTCACTAATATGTAATCGTTTCTCTCTTTCCAGAGGCATAACTCCCCTCTTCTCTATGTATACATTTCTTGCTAAATATTCATTATTCACCTTTCTTTATGAAACTCATAGGAAGAAGTTTCCTCTACCCTTCTAGGTTCTTTCAACTGTTCTAATGACCACATCAACATGAGACAGATTAACAAGAGAAAACAGCCAAATTTAATTACATACATATATATGGGAACCCCACATACATGAATGGTTCTAAGACAGAAAGGCAAAATGAAGTATATATGGCATTCTGAGCTAAAGATTAGATTAGGTGTCTGAGGTTTCAGAGGGGGAAAAGGTCATTTGCTGGAAAGTAAAAAGAACAGATACTCAGAAATTAGAAGTTTGCCCTACCATATAGATAGGTCATAAAATGTTATTTATGGCAATAACTCTTATTATGAGCAAGGCTCCCAATTTAAATTTAGAAAGAGTGACCAGTGATGTAAATGAAACAAGTGCAGCTTTTGAAGGAAATAGCTACTCATTGGTAACGAAGAGGGAAAATAACTACCAAGCTTTAACTATGGCAGATGTTCTAGTATCTGATGCTAAGGAGAAATTGGGAAAGTTTCTGAAATAGGCATAATGTGACCAAATACCCATTTAAGACCTTTCAGGGTATCGAAATCCATAAGAAGTCTACTGCTTGCATCATCTTTGACTAATCTTATAATTTTGCAAAATGTTAAAGCAGCAAAAGATAGATTTTATTCAGGAATTATTGCAATAGAGGAATAGAGAAATCAATATAGAACCGGGACCAATTCCTAGTATCAGATGAATAAGTGAAGATATAGAGCCAAAGAGGGGGCAGTGTAGGAGTGGCAGGCATCAGTGGATGTAAAAGACTAAGAGGAAACGTCAGTGGTGAGGGGGGCATTTTAACTATAACCACTTGGTAAAATTCTTGTTGAAGGCCAACCAAGGTGATAAGATGCCAGAAGGCGGGAGAATGACAAACTTGACCAGCTATTGAGGGGGATCACATGTCAGGGACAGTGAATCTTCTCTAAACCGACTCAACAGAATTCTTGCTAATATTGTGTGATGCATGATGAGCAAGGACAAACCCAGAAACTCAATGTTTAAGCCTAAATGAGAAGAGGGCCTAGAGAAGGCTGATTCAAGTTTGGTCAACGAGGGAATCTTTGTCACTTCACTTAGAGAAGATGTTAAGCAGTCTTACATGTATTAGGACATGCTTCCAGTATTCTTGATTGCTTATATAGATGCATAGTTGTTCTTCAGATGTTCCTTTGAACCAGTTTTAACACCTTACTAGTACCTTCATTAATTAATGAGCTAAATAAAATCTTCGACACGCATTCATTTATATTACAAGGAAAGTCATAATGTTCCTGTTTTTTTTTTTTTGAAAATTGTCCTTTAAGTGGTGGTTCCATGGTGTAACGGTTAGCACTCCGGGCTCTGAAAATTGTCCTTTAACACAGATAAAGGAATACAAAGTAAGGTTTCTATGAAGTCTTTTCTCCATAAGTCTACTGTCCATCATTTTTCAGTTGGCTTTGAATTTGGGAACAATTCATTCCAGAGTGACTAATCATTTATGAACATCTTTAGTTTTCACTGCAAACAGGTGCAGAGTTTCTTGAGTGATTTTCAATACGAAATTTCGTTATGGCAACTAAGTACCTTAAAGTGATATGATAACTCTCAGAGAGATGAAAAATAAACTTAAGATCTGCTTTTTAAGGCAAATTCTAAGAAGGAAGTATGCCCACAGAAAGAAGATCAATTAGAAGGAGGAAAAAGTAGAACACAGAGATTTCTCTTTTTAACTTTGTGTTTTTCACATACAACTCTGCATAAGCCCAGAGGTTTTATCCTAGCATGGGGTACAGGAGGAAGAAAGAGGAAGATGAGAGAACCTAAGTTGATAACAGTGAACACGTATGAGAAGCTGACTGGTTTCTTCCCTCTTAAAATTCATGTTGGATTTTTGCTTAGTTTAATATGTGTGTGTGTGTGTGTGAGTGTGCGCGTTTTCTTTAAGCTTGGATAACAATAGCATCAATATTTTCTTTAGGCTGTTCCACCCCAGAGCATGGTAGAATGTAAGGCAATTGGAAGTCACACAGAGTGAGGACCCCTTAGGTTGCCTGCAAGCAACTTAACCAACCGGGGAGCCAATGTTACTGTTTCCTTTCAATTATGCTTGTTCTTTTTTGTTTTTCCTTTTCAAGTATGTTTTGGACAGTAGAACCTTGAATTGGAAGCTCAATATTAGCAATTCAAATTCTAAACTGAGCTTTTTAATGCTAAATATTTGTGGATATCATTTGAGAGGATTGTCAAGTTAAACAATGTAGATTTTTCATATACACAGCAAAGTGACTTTGCAGATATTACTCAGTTAAGATCCAAGCCATGATACTCATCTTGTGCTTATGCATAAAATCCAGAACCAGCAAAGTATTTTGTAAATTCAGCATTTAGTTATCTCTTATCCATTAAGGGGGAAAAAAGCAGACATTCCTCCTCCCCAACACTTTTATTCATGCCTGAAGCTAAGCAAGGAGAAAGGGGAAAAGGGTTTTAGAATTACAAATAGAACCTTTAAATTGTGGAAACTTGCTAATTTCACTTATGAAAGCACTGCCTAACTTCTGTTTTTTTCTCTCTCAGTTGTTATTCAAATCTTTGTCCCTAGCCAAAGAGAAAGAGCGAGAATAATCCTACTAGGAATTTAGTGAATTTTCTTTTAGAGATCAGACATAAATGCTGCATATTTGAATATGCAAATTTAATAGAACAGATTGCCAAGAAATGAAAAATGGTTGTATGTTTAGCCCTAGGAAGTTAGTCCAGCTTAATAGAGCTGACAAAGAGTTAAGGAGTGCCCACTTGCAAATCTCAAATAGGGAAGAAAGTGCATATAATTTGCTTACCTAACAGGAAGGAACTCTGAAAAGTGAGCTGGATTGTAGACCTAGATTCTCCCAAATTAGCAATAGAATTATTTTAGAAGGCCTCGATTTCTTCCTGTATAAAATAGTTTTCTCAGGTGATCTCTGAGATTATTTCTACGTTGAAAATTTGAAGACATCTTGCTAGTATATCCAATAAGTTCACACTACAGGGAAGGTATCTCATGCCATGATTGAACACATGTTGAGTCACACTGTTTTGTGCAGTTTGTACACAAATATAGAAAACATTCACCCCCAGTCCCTACGGTCATCACTCATGTTATATTTCAGTCTTGTATACTTTGCTGTTTTTTTAGCCTACCCAATGAGTTTAACAGAAGGGGATGTTTCATCAAATTAATTTATATTTTTAAGCCCCAAGTGTTCTCTAGCTGGCTGCTAACGGATCAAGATTTTTTTCTCTTTAATTCTTCTTCTTTTGTGTGTGGGGTAAGACTCAGCCACCTAATATTTGGAAGTTTGAGAAATTGAAAATTAGTTGCTCTTTTGGATTTATAGTAATCATTTGGGCAGATTGTCAATATCAATTTCCAGCTCACACGACTCTCCCACATCACTCTAGGAATTAGGTCAAAACTGTCCTTGGAGGGAAAACTGGGCAAAACAAGCCAAACATGGGGGAAAACAAAAACAAAAAAACAAAAACAAAAAAAACCTTCAATCAGTTTGAGGTAGAATGGGGTAAGAAAAATTACAGTTTACCCAGTGCCCAGTTTGAAGATCCAGACAGATATTCACATTTTAATAATGTTACACAGCCTGACACCTAGGGTATAGTTCCAGTTCTGGTCTTTGGGTTATATACCATTTCTTCAATTCCATCGTTTTGTAGGCTGACAGGATATGCCACCCCAAAACATTCCTCTTTTGCCTATAATTATTTTGAGAAATAGGAAACATAGAAGAAGCTCTGAAACAGAAAGGAATTGTACTTTTGTAAGAAGTGAAACATATTTATAAAGAGAATTTTCATTTGTAAGGGTATCTCCCTCTCTGTACTAAGAGGATGACTAAATCATAAGAGACTCTTATCAATGGAGAAGGCACTCACCTCTAAATCTGCATAATAAACCTTACTTTTGTTTACAGTACTCTTCCTGGTTGTAACAGTGAAATGCTGGGTCTCTTGGATTCCATCTTATTCAAGCCTGATTTTTTCCCATGGCCTTCAGGCTAATAGCTTCTGCTTCTTCTTGAATGTAGTCATATTAATCATTAGAGAGGTAGCTGGAGATTTACAACAGCTCCTCCCATTTCCCATTCCCCTGACTTGAAAGGAACCTGAACTCTGTATTTGGGGAAGATGGATTTGAGGTACCATTAGGGCTCCCATCTTTTGGGATGGCGCTTTCTGCATCAGTAAACCTTTCCTTACTCTAAACTGTGACATTTTGACTTTTGGCCTTCAGAAGCTTCAAGCACACAGACTTTGGACTGGTAACACGATCACCTCCCCTAACTCACCTACACAGCACTCCCCTTTTTTGTCTTTAGCTGAAAAATGTATTTAAGCCTGCCTCTTTGAGTTACTCATTTTCCCCTGGGTATCTCACATGTATACATGAGGTATACATGTTAATAAACTTCTGTTTGTTTTTCTCTTGTTAATCTGTATGTTGTTATACGGTTTCCAGCAGAGAACTTAGAAGGCTGGAGTAAAATTACTTTGTTCCTTCTCTATAATTTCATAATAAAGATTATCAGAGGTTACATTTATACTTGGGTTCAGCAATGGCTTTTTTAAAAACATAATAATAGCAATTGTAATAGGCAGTCTTAATTGAGCATTTACAAGCCAGGCTCTGTTCTAAGCACTTTATGGACACAAATTCATTTAATCAGAAAAGTAAATACTATTTTTATTCCAAATTTCCATAGAACTGAAACTCAGAAAGGTTAAGTAACTTGCCCACGGTCACACAGGTGGTAGGTGATCGAGCTGAATTGAGGCTCTCTGGCCACAGAGCTAAGTTCTTAAAAACTTAATTTTGCTGCCTGAGAATATTAGAAGCTAGAGATCATTCCATGTATAATATGAACATCTTTTAGAAGTTAATGACAAGGAAACAGGGCAAAGGGCATCCAAATTTGGCAATTTCTGTAAAATATACTAATTAATAAGTTACTTAATTTCTTCCAACAATTCATTTTCTTTAAGTGAAATTTGCTACAACAAAAGGGTATATAGCGAGTAACAAGTAAGAAAATTTATTACTACTATTTCCAATATGTGAGTATGAATTTTTCTGTGAGCAAAATAGGGTGTTGTGCAAAGCAAAATGATTTATTTTCCATACAACTACATCCTCTCCATGTATCACTAATACTTACTTTGTCCTTTCCAAATACATACATAGTTTGAATGATGCTTTTATTTTGATACAAAAATGCTATCTATTGCTCTCAACAATGTTAAACGTATGTGAGTTTAATGCAAAAACTGTATGATGATCTTCCAGAACACAAAAGGTGCTTTGAGTGAATCTGCAGCCCTGCTACTTTCCAATTCTACTGAATAGAAATTACAAGGGAAAAATCAGAGTGAGCTGTGGCATGGTGAGAGAGAGTGCTGTACTATTGAAACATAGAGAGGGATGACAGGGACTTTGAGTTAAAATGGTTGCTTCTCCCCAAAACCAAACAGACTAGAAGGGGAAATTGGGAAGCACATCTAGTCTCCTCTAGTTCTGTAGGTCTCTTTGGGCCAATGATGCTTGTGATCTGCCCTTCTACTGATCTACCCTCCATAGAATGAATTCCAGTTTATCTTAGTCAGTGAAACTGACCAGAGTAGAATATGTATAAATATTTATATGAAGCAACCAAATAAAGACTAAGCTCCCCTTTCTATCCTTCTACCTGGCATTTGCTTGAACTTCAAGTCACCTATATAAACAACAACAAAATCTTAATCGACCATTACAAAATTTTTCTAAACTGAAATATTTACCCAAATATCAAAACTGAATTTCTCATATAAAAATCCATGAATATTCAACAGAAGTCCCTAGCTGTTATGTATTCATGTATATTTCCAAATACAATTTAGTTAGTTAAGTTCTGGGGGCACTGAAGAGAAAAAGACCTAATTAGCAGTCATCTAAATTGAAGAAGAAATATAAAGGAAAATCTAAATAATTCTAAAATTGCATTGCCTTCGAGGAACAAATTGAAATAGAGTTTTAAAAATAGTCAAATAAGTTATAAATATGCTCTGAAAGACTTCCTTTTGGTTTAAATTAGAGAACACTGCAGAAAGGCTAAATGCATTTACCTGCAATACAAGTATTGTATTTATACTGTGCTTACTTTCCTCATTTTGAGCAGCCTTTTGGTAACCCAACGACATCTTAAAATCCAAGACACTGGAAATATATTGGATTAACACTCAAACAGAGGGAAACAAAAGAATCACAATCGATAAACCTTACTAATTGTCCACCCATCAAAGATGCTAAGATGTATGATTCATAATATGAATGTGGAAAAACCAATGTTCCTTCTTCTTGACTGATTTCACACTTGTGTTTCTCTCCACAATCCTTCTATTGACTTTCCCTTAAATTTTTTGTAATGCCGGGAAGTACATTTGTCTTTATCCCTCACCTTTATACCTCTCTCTCAAGCTTTTGTCCTTCCCTGGGGCTACGTTCCTTTCTGAGCCCTCCCTGCTTTCTAACTTACTTTTTACTCTTTGCAGAAATTGAGATACATTGACAACCAGTCAGGAAACTTTGAACCTAACCTAAAAGGAATTATTTAAAAAATTCGGCAGGATTGGTGAGGGAGAAATAAAAAGAAGGTGTGTGTGATAGATCTTGTACTACGTGTCTGACTAGAGCACCTCATGTTGCAGTGTGATCATTCTCCAGTTCAGAGGAGAGGTGAAGTATTTCTTCTAGACAGTTCTTAATATAGTTGAGGATCACATGTAAGCTACCCCTAGTTTTAAAATCATGGAACACAGATTGAATTTATATTTTGAAAGGAAAACATATATCACTGGAGTGCAACAAAGTGAGTGATAACAATGGTAGCACTGGTGGGTTTTCCTGCCTTCACCTCCATTGCTCCCATTTTGTGCATGTCATGGACTCTGTAATGTTAAGAATAAGTCATGGAACAAAGTCTCAAACTCCACAATATTCACCAATTGGGATAGGGAGGGGAGGAGGTTAATAACCATTGTACTTGGGTAGACTCAAAGGAAGGAGGCCATCATGGCAGCACCAGTGACAGTCACTTGGAAATTAGGCAAGGAATGGCAGGACTAGGGACGTTGAATGGTTTGAAAAGCAGTTCCAGTTCTTTCCATAGTCATATGCCTCTGGCAAGTGCCCGCACCAAGAGTTCTACTCTTATCCAGTAACTCAACACATTAAAACAACATCCACTTGCCATGCTTTAATTAAAATGTAATATGGACTAATGCAAAAATCATTGCACTTATATTTTGTTGCAATTTTTCTACCAATTAAACAGTTCACGTAAGCTGTGTATGGTCACATTTTGATATCTCAGCTTCCTCAACTCTCTATATAATTTGACTTGAACTTGTAGATCTTTAATCCTCTATGATGGCTTATAGTCCAAAATCACAGGACTTTATTTATAAAGGTAGCCTCGAATTGTGCTTGTCAATAACAAGATAGTGTTTTTTTTTAAGAATTTGCTTTTAAAAGTTTAAAACACCATGTGAATGTTAGATATCACTATTGTTCAGGAATTCTTTTTTTATATATAAATTTTATTGGGGAATATTGTGTTTCTCCAGGGCCAATCAGCTCCAAGTCGTTGTCCTTCAATCTAGTTGTGGAGGGCGCAGCTCAGCTCCAAGTCCAGTGGCCTCATGCGGGAATTGAACTGGCAACCTTGTTGTTGAGAGCTTGTGCTCTAACTTACTGAGCCTTCCAGCTGCCCAATTCAGGAATTCTTAAACGTCAAATTACCTTTCTAACACCAAAAGTTTCTGAGGTCGAAATTTCTGAATGTTGAGACTGTTTAGTTTGGGAAATTTTTGCTATAAGGAATGAAACTGTCATAAACTAACCCAAGTTTTTAAAAAAGCAATTTTTAGAGGACATATGAGTAAACCTTGCAAAACCAGGCAGTGTTATATACGTAGACCACATAAGCAGTGGAACTAGAAAAATCAAGTATAGGAGTATTTGAGCAGGAATAATATATTTTGCTTTGGTATGTGCTGACCACTTCCCACACTAACCCTCAACCATGGGAAATTTTTGCTTAAACAACAAGTTTTATAGTTAGTATTTTATTGTAATATGTGCTTGGTACACCAGAGAGAACTATCTGTAGAAATACATATGAACCATCTGTCAATATTGGAGACCAAATCCTAACAGGGCAGGGAGGGAGGCCCTATGAGCACTGAGATGACAGAACTATCATCTGACTGGTAATGCCCCATGGCAAAACTAGACCCAAAGGAGAGGATAAAAGCAGTGGGTAAGCCAACCAAAATAGAACAGATCTACTTGGAAATTCTACCATCTACCTGTAAAGGACCTTTTTCTATGGCTCAAACACTTCCTGCAAGTAGAGTAGTCTCCATTCCGCCCCAATTCAAGGGACTATGCATATATGTCTTTTTCTTTCTCTCTTTTTCCTTCCCTCAGCATTGCCCTTTATTTTTTTCAGGCTTAAGGGGGAGGAACAGAAGATGCAAAAGAAACAAAAATTATACGAGAATTGTGTCCACTGCTTCTTCAGTTTTCAATTTACTTAGAACTTGCTTCTAAATTAAGCTTTCTTCTATACTAAGCAAGATCTTTAAAATGAATTGGAAATGTTAAAATTCCAAGATACTAAGAACTAAGGCTTTTCCCATTCCCATGGGGCTGCTTGGAATTCCGCTATATGGAATTCCAATGGCTGTGCCATTCCCTGTTTACCTCTGAATTTCACTATTTTTTCTTTCTATTTATGTATGTTCTTTCTGTCCTCTAACTTCCCTGGCTTTGGTAGCACTTGGTACAATTTCACTATCTGGTTCTAATGTCATAGGGATTTTCTGTTTGAGCATAGTTTACTTCCTTATGGTAGAATCTGATTGGTACCTTTCTGTGAGCTGTGTATCTTTGTGATCAATTACCTGTGATCTAAATGTGTCTTTGGGTCATGGGGAATGGAGGCATAATGTGGCCCTTTGACCACTCAGCTGGATTATGGGTAAAAGCAAATTATCTGAGAAATACGAGGTCTGACAATTACGTTCACAAACTTGTTGCAACGATGTTATTAATCTTTTTAGATATCAGAGGGATTATTTATTATGAATTTGTACCAACTGGACAAACAGTTAACCAAGTTTACTATTTGGAAGTTATGAAAAGGCTACATGGAAAAATTAGACGACCTGAACTTTTCGCCAACAATTCATGGCTCTCGCATCACGACAATGCACCAGCTCACATAGCACTGTCTGTGAGGGAGTTTTAGCCATTAAGCAAATAACTGTACTGGAACACCCTCCCTACTCACCTGACCTGGCCCCTAATGACTGCTTTCTTTACCCGAAGATAAAGAAAATCTTAAAAGGAAAGAGGCATTCTAATGACATTCAGGACATCAAGGGTAATACGACCACAGCTCTGATAGCCATTCCAGAAGAAGAGCTCCAAAATTGCTTTGAAGAGTTGACTAGGTGCTGGCATTGGTGCATAGCTTCCCAAGGGGAGTACTTCAAAGGTGACCATAGTGATACCCAGCAATGAGGTATATAGCACTTTTTCTAGGATGAGTTTGCAAAAATAATTGTCATATCTCATACGTAGACAAGGAAGTAACTCCATCATCTGTCTACCATAAGGGTCATCTATTTCAAATTTCCAGCTCCCTATTATATATTTGCCAGTTGATCATCTAGCTTCTATTTGGACACTTTCCATGATGGGAAGTTCACTATCTTTGAAGTAGCCTATTGCAATTGTGACTATTACAAATTATTCAAAATTGAGTTGAGCTGAAATCTACTTACTTGTAAATTTGATCTATATATTTTACTTATACCCTCAAGGGCAGTAAAATCTCATTATATCTTAAAATGACAGGATTTCATATATCTGAAAAAGTTATATTTCCCCTAAGCTTTTCCTCTCTAAACTAAATATTCTAATCACCCTTCTTTGGACAAAAGTGAAAATACAGATGGATCCATATTTTATATATTAGGGAATATTGAGGGAAAAATATACATATATATGTTATATATATCATATATCTCATATATATATATATATATATATATATATATATATATATATATATATGAATTTATTTGTAAGTACAAGGAGCTGTAGTATGATACACAGAGCTTTGGTGTATTTGATGTCAGCGGTCCTGAGAGCAAATCCTGACACAGTCATGTGAGAGCATGTCATTTACATTATTTGATCGATTTTAGAGTTGAGGAAATAGAGATAGTAATGGTTAAATAACTTCAAGGTCTCATGAATTGAATAAAGTAGTATTGTTCTACATGGACTTTCATAACCTAGTTTATCCTCCCCCTAACTTTCTTCTCCAATTTCATCATCCCCTCTTCCTTTTTCCAGCTGCTCTCTGACACCGCATCCACACTACATTTCTCTAATATCCAAATAGAGACCTTTCTCTGCCCTGTTGCCAAGCTGCCATACATAATGTGCCCTCTTTCTGGAATATGTTTCCCCCAAATATTTACTTGAATAACTCCCACTCATATATGAGTTCCCCTTGTCATCTTCCTCAGGAAGTCTTATTTGCGTGTCTGAAACAAAGTTTGGTGTCTCTGTTACCTGGTCTCATTACATCTGAGAGTTTCTTCATTGATGCATATATCTATCTTTTGCTTATTTGTTTATTGTCTTTCAATATTATAAGCTCTATTAGCAACGGTATCTACCTTTTTGTATACCAAGGATCTAGATGTAGTGTTTAGCATATAATAGGTATTCAAAAGTATCTGTTGAATGAATGAATACATACATACATACATACATACATACATCCAAGAGGCTAGAAGACATGTCCCCTTCCTGAAGGACATCGATTTTTCATGTGTGGTGTGACAGGACTTTGACCCCTAAACAAATTTGTGTGTACAGTTAGTCTACATTTCAAGATAAATGTAACAGCTCTAATATAACAAGTGGCATTAGGCATATTATGTCAATAAATGCTTTAGACAGGTAGGAAGTATAGCATTGTAAGAAATAAACATAGTATCGCATTTGTTCAAGATTCCTTCATATTTAGCCTTACTTCTATTTCTGAAATTTGAGCATCTTCCCCCCAGTCATTGCCACAGTTACATTGTTACTGCTACATTGTTATAGTAACATTTCCAGAGCAGAAACCAAATGGCTCTTAGGTCCTACTTTGTTATGATTGTCCCCATGCTAGTCCTGAGCTATTGGTTCCCTCCAACCTAACTGCAAACAAAACTAGGCAGTGCTCTCCTCACCAGCACGCCTGTCCACTCGTCAACGCCTAGTCATACAGGAAGTACCTGTCTGTATCCACTTGACTAAGTAGTATGAAAGAGTCCCTGAGCTATTTTAATTTCTGATTTCTGAGCATTCTACTCCAGGGAGAAAGGAAGTAAATGCAAGTGTTTCCCTCTAGGCACCTTTTCCAAAAGAATAAACTGCCAGTTTTTCCCAACATTAAACATGACTCAATACCCAAAGTCCCTCAATGTATCCATTTCCTGGAAACCACGTGGGCCTCCACTCCTCATTCTTAGAAAGTATTTTGATACATTTGTAAGAGAAACACATGACAAAATTTTATGACTAAGTGGGTTTTCTTAGAATTTGAAATTGTATCATAATCTGCTATTTTTTTTCCCCCCTGAAATAAGATATAAGCAAAGATTCATAAACACCCTACATCAAGCAAAGAGTACCGCCAAACTAACTATGGGTAAGTAAATTTGCATGTCTGGAATAAAGTGTGCCTGTGGATCATAGATTAATCCACCTTAATAATCAACCCCTCAATAACTGGGTTAACATTCCCAACCAGCAAACGCTAGAGCTAAATATTGGCCTCTTTCTTAATACCTTCTTAGAGCTCCCAAAGCAGCAGATGGATGAGACAGGGCATAGCAGGATATCTCACCACCTTGGTTGTGTTACCCTTCTCCTATAGCGGCTTTTGTTTTTCTCTCTGGACCTCTAGGGCTTCGAGGTAACTTTAGCAGTGCTTAAATCACTGATTCTCTGAAAGGAGTATCCACAGGGTGAGACTGGGTCTGATCCTCTTTCATGACCAGACACAGCAGTTTTCTCTGCTACAATCATCCTTACCTTCTTATCTCAAGATAATCATTTTCTCTCTCTCTTTTTTTTCACCTCCTGGTCAAAAACGTTTTCCCATCTCACCTGCTACTCTCTTGGGCTGCGATCATGGTGATGTTCAGTTCTTAGCATTCAAAATCTTTTTGGCCGTCAATTCTCTCCAACACTATCCCCTAAAGTACCACTGCCACCTGTTTTGGGGTAACTTGCAGTCACCTCCCTTTCCCTCTGATAAGAAAACAATTTGCCTTTCTCACATCCTGCTTTGTTATAAGCTTCCCTTTTACTGAGTCACTTTGTCAGTTTTACTTCTTGGATTCTTCTTTCTTAGAATATTCAGTTGACTAATATCTGGGTCAGAGCAGGTGCAAAGACAGCTTCTAAGTTCTATTGGGAACCACTACTCTTCCTATACCAAAGCCCTATTGCTAAGTCTGGTCCACCAGGCTTTCATCACTTGTAGGTTTGAGTTTTTGTTTTTATCTGTTTGTTTTTCCCTTTCAAGGACAACTTGGCTTCCAGTGAATTTCTCTTATCTCCCAAGTTCATCATAGTTATAAAAATTCATTCCTAAGGGTTCTTCTTGGGCCCCATGAAAGTCAGCGAATATGAATTTTCACACAGAATTTGTTAAGCACACTCATACATACACAGCGTCTTGTATATCACCCGTTTAGATGCCTAAGATGGCACATCTATCTTCTCCTTGATATCAGGAAAATCATCTAAAAACACACCAAGGAAACAATTCCAAAGGAGAGGACAGAGTCCTATTCTTTCCCAGGTCCCTTTATTCTTTGCTTTTTTTTTAACCATTTTCTTCCCAAGCCTTCTGATGACATTCACAGAAGTGAGACTTCTCACACTTCGCAGATGACCTCCCCGATACCTCCCTCCCTTTGCTCTCTACCTATTGGATAATCACCTGCACCACACATTTGTACTGACCACTGCATAAGTGATCAAGGTGCACTGTGTGTGGGAGTGAAATGCTGTGACTCGGGGGGCAATTACCCCATCAAAACAGCAGCCTCTGAATTTTCTTTCTTTTTTTTTTTAATTTTATTTTATTAAATTTATTGGGGTGACAATTGTTAGTAAAATTACATAGATTTTAGGTGTACAATTCTGTATTACATCATCTATAAATCCCATTGTGTATTCATCACCCAGAGTCAGTTCTCCTTCCATCACCATATATTCGATCCCCCTTACCCTCATCTCCCACCCACCCCCACCCCCCTTACCCTCTGGCAACCACTAAACTATTATCTGTGTCTATGAGTTTCTGTTTCTCATTTGTTTGTCTTGTTCTTTTGTTGTTTTTGGTTTATATACCACATATCAGTGAAATCACATGGTTCTCTGCTTTTTCTGTCTGACTTATTTCGCTCAGCATTACTCTCTCAAGATCCATCCATGTTGTCACAAATGTTCCTATATCATCTTTTCTTACCGCCGAATAGTATTCCATTGTGTATATATACCACAACTTCTTTATCCATTCATCTATCGAAGGACATTTTGGTTGTTTCCATGTCTTGGCCACCGTAAACAAAGCTGCAAAGAACATTGGAGCACACGTGTCTTTATCTCTAAATGTTTTCAGATTTTTTGGGTAGATACCCAGGAGATGGATTGCTGGGTCATATGGCAATTCTATTCGTAATTTTTTGAGGAACCTCCACACTGCCTTCCATAACGGCTGCACCAGTCTGCATTCCCACCAACAGTGTATGAGGGTTCCTTTTTCTCCACAGCCTCTCCAACATTTGTTACTATTCGCTTGTTGATGATAGCCATTCTGACTGGGGTGAGGTGATATCTCATTGTGGTTTTGATTTGCATTTCTCTGATGATTAGTGATGATGAGCATTTTTTCATATGTCTATTTGCCATTTGTATGTCCTCTTTGGAGAAATGTCTCAAGTCCTCTGCCCATTTTTCAATTAGGTTGTTTGTTTTTTTGTTGTTGAGTTGCATGAGTTCCTTGTATATTCTGGATACTAGCCCCTTATCGGAGGCACTGTTTGCAAAAATCTTCTCCCATTCAGTTGGTGGCCTCTTTATTTTGTCAATGGTTTCTTTTGCTGTGCAGAAGCTTTTAAGTTTCATATAGTCCCATTCGTTTATTTTAGCTTTTACTTCCATTGCCTTTGGAGTCAAGTTCATAAAATGCTCTTTGAACCCAAGGTCCATAAGTTTAGTACCTATGTTTTCTTCTATGCAGTTTATTGTGTCAGGTCTTATGCTTAAGTCTTTGATCCATTTTGAATTAACTTTGGTACATGATGACAAATAGCAGTCCAGTTTCATTCTTTTGCACGTGGCTATCCAATTCTCCCAGCACCATTTATTGAAGAGGTTGTCTTTGTATGTTTTTAGCTTCTTTGTCAAAAATTATCTGTCCATATTTATGTGGTTTTATTTCTGGGTTCTCAATTCTATTCCATTGGTCTATGTGTCTGTTTTTCTGCCAATACCATGCTGTTTTGATTATTGTAGCCCTGTAGTACAAGCCAAAGTCAGGAAGTGTGATACCTCCATTATTGTTCTTTTTCCTTAAGATTGCTTTGGCTATTCGGGGTCTTTTGTGGTTCCAAACAAATCTGATGATTTTTTGTTCTATTTCTTTAAAATATGCCATTGGGATTTTGATGGGGATTGCATTGAATCTGTATATTGCTTTGGGTAATATGGCCATTTTAACTATGTTGATTCTTCCAATCCATGAGCACGGAATGTCTTTCCATTTCTTTGTGTCTTCTTCAATTTCTTTCAAAAATGTCTTATAGTTTTCAGCATATAGGTCTTTCACATCCTTGGTTAAGTTTATTCCTAGGTATTTTATTCTTTTTGCTGCAATTGCAAAAGGAATTGTTTTTTGTATTTCTTTTTCTGAGATTTCATTGTTAGTATATAGGAAGGCAATGGACTTTTGTGCGTTGATTTTGTAGCCGGCAACTTTACTGTATTCGTTGATTGTTTCTAATAGCTTTTTGGTGGAGTCTTTAGGGTTTTCTATATATAGCATCATGTCATCTGCAAAGAGTGATAATTTAACTTCTTCATTCCCAATTTGGATGCCTTTTATTTCTTTCTCTTGCCTGATTGCTCTGGCAAGGACTTCCAACACTATGTTGAAAAGCACAGGTGATAGGGGACATCCCTGTCGTGTTCCTGAACGTAGAGCAAAGGGCTTCAGTTTTTCTCCATTAATTATGAGATTAGCCAAGGGCTTGTCATATATGGCCTTTATTATGTTAAGGTATTTTCCTTCTATACCCATTTTATTAAGTGTTTTAATCATAAATGGATGTTGTATCTTGTCAAATGCTTTTTCTGCATCAATTGATATAATCATATGATTTTTGTCCTTTATTTTGTTTATGTGATGTATCACATTGATGGATTTGCGTATGTTGAACCATCCTTGTGCCCCGGGGATGAACCCCACTTGGTCGTGATGAATAATCTTTTTAATGCATTGTTGTATTTGATTTGCTAGAATTTTATTTAGGATTTTTGCATCGGTATTCATTAGAGATATTGGTCTGTAGTTTTCTTTTTTTGTGCTGTCCTTACCAGGTTTTGGTATTAGGGTAATGTTGGCCTCATAGAATGAGTTAGGGAGTACTGTCTCTTCTTCAATTTTTTGGAAGAGTTTGTGCAGAATTGGTATTAGATCCTCTTTGAAGGTTTGGTAGAATTCACTAGTGAAGCCATCTGGTCCTGGACTTTTACTTTTGGGAAGGTTTTGGATGACTGATTCAATTTCGTTACTGGTGATCGGTCTGTTTAGATTTTCCAGTTCTTCATGGTTCAGCCTTGGAAGGCTATATGTTTCTAAGAACTTGTCCATTTCTTCTAGTTTGTTGAATTTGGTGGCATATAGTCCTTCATAGTATTCTTGGATGATCCTTTGTATTGCTGTGATGTCCGTGATAACTTCCCCTTTTACGTTTCTGATTTTGTTAATCAGTGTCTTCTCTCTTTTTATCTTAGTAAGTCTAGCCAAGGGTTTGTCAATTTTGTTAATCTTTTCAAAGAACCAGCTCTTCGTCATATTAATTTTTTCTATTGTCTTTTTGTTCTCTATTTCATTTAGTTCTGCTCTAATTTTTATTATTTTCTTTCTTCTGCTGACCTTGGGTTTTACTTGTTCTTCTTTTTCTAGTTCTTTAAGGTGTACCATGGGTTATTTATTTGGGAGTTTTCTTGTTTCTTGAGATAGGCCTGTAATGAGATAAATTTCCCTCTTAAAACTGCTTTCGCTGCATCCCAAAAATTTTGGTAGGATGTATTTTCATTGTCATTTGTTTCTATGTATCTTTTGATCTCTCCTCTAATTTCTTCTTTGACCCAGTCCTTCTTTAAAAGTATGTTGTTAAATCTCCATGTATTTGTGTTTTTTCCCGCTTTCTTTTTACAGTTGATATCCAATTTCAAAGCCTTGTGATCAGAGAATATGCATGGTATGATTTCAATCTTCTTAAATTTGTTGAGACTGATTTTATGTCCCAATATATGGTCTATCTTTGAGAATGTTCCGTGTACACTAGAAAAGAATGTATAGTCTGATGTTTTAGGATGAAGTGCTCTATAAATGTCAATTATGTCCATTTCATCTAATGTGTCATTTAGGGCTACTATTTCGTTATTTATTTTCTGTTTGGATGATCTATCCATAGCTGTCAATGATGTATTTAAGTCCCCTAGTATAATTGTGTTTTGGTCAATTTCTCCCTTTAGTTCCGTTAGTAGTTGCTTGGTGTATTTCGGTGCTCCCTGATTGGGTGCATAAATATTGATGACTGTTATGTCTTCTTGTTGTATAGTCCCCTTCACCATTATGAAATGTCCATCTTTGTCTCTTGTTATCTTTTTCACCTTGAAGTCTGTTTCATCTGATATCATTATGGCTACACCTGATTTTCTCTGGGTACCATTTGCTTGGAGTGTCAATTTCCACCCTTTCACTTTGAGTCTATGCTTGTCCTTGTAGCTGAGATGTGTCTCTTGGAGACAGCATATGGTTGGGTTTAGTTTTTTGATCCAATCTGCTACTCTGTGCCTTTTTATTGGTGAGTTCAGTCCATTTACATTTAGGGAGATTATTGATATGTGAGGATTTCCTGTCATTGTATCTACTTTTCTGGTAAGTTTGTGTCTCCATTGTTTCTTTGCCTTTTTGTTGCTGTCTATTGTTTCTGTGTGGTGGTATTCTATGATGTTTCCCTCTGTTTCTTCTTTTATTTCAGTATATATTTCAGTTCTGGATTTTTTTTTAGTGGTTACCCTTAAGTTTATGTAAAAGAAAGTTTGATAATTAGAGCATTCCATTTTCTTCAGCACGCTTACTTTCTCCATTCCCATATTCCGGTTCAGGCCTTTACTCTCCCCCTTTTTGGGTTTTGGTTGCCACAAATTGTCCCTGTTGATGGTGGTCGAATAGCCTCCTTTAGTATTTCTTGTAGTGCAGGTCGTGTATTAGAAAATTCCCTCAGCTTCTGTATGTCTGGAAAGGTCTTTATTCCTCCTTCATATTTAAAGGATATCTTTGCTGGATATATTATTCTTGGCTCATGATTTCTCTCTTTCAATAGTTTGAATATTTGGTTCCACTCCCTCCTGGCTTGTAGAGTTTCTGCTGAAAAATCTGACGATAATCTAATGGGCTTTCCTTTGTAAGTTACCGTCTTCTTTTCCCTTGCTGCCTTGAGGATTCTTTCTTTGTCGTTGATTTTAGACAGCTTCAATACAATGTGCCTTGGAGAAGGCCTGTTGGGATTGAGGTAACTAGGTGTTCTATTTGCTTCTTGGATTCGAGGGTCCAGTTCTGTCCACAAATTTGGGAAGTTCTCATCGACAATTTGTTTGAATATATTCTCTGTTCCCTTCTCTCTTTCTTCTCCTTCTGGTATGCCCATTATTCTTATATTGCTCTTTCTGATGGACTCAGAAAGTTCTTGTAGAGTTCTTTCATTTCTTTTAAGTCTCAAATCTCTTTCTTCTTCTATCTGTGTCATTTCCAGGTTTCTATCTTCGATGTCACTGATTCTTTCCTCCATCTGGTCAACTCTACTACCTAAGCTGGTTATTTCATTCTTAATTTCTTCTATTGAGTTCTTAATCTCCAGAAATTCTCTTTGGTTCTTTTTTAAAATTTCAATCTCTTTCGTAAAATGCTCATGCTGTTCTTTGATTGAGTTTCTGAGTTCATTTAACTGCCTATCTGTGTTTTCTTGTATCTCGTTGAGTTTTTTCAGAACTGCAATCTTGAATTCTCTGTCACTTAAGTCACATATTTCTGTATCTTTAAGTGCCTTCTCTGGAGATTTTTCACTTTCTTTCTGAGCTATCTTGTTGCCTTGGTTATTCATGGCGATTACTGGTTTACTATTTCTCTTCCTAGACATCTACAGGAGTGACTTCTGCAACAGGTTGATAGGAAGAGGTCTTTCTTTTGTTTTCCAGTACTTGTTGGTAGAATGTCTTATTATTTCTCCAACTGCAATTTATTTTTCTTCTCCCACACGGTAGTGCTATGTTTCTCTGCACTATTCCAGCTTCTTACACAATGGGGGGATTCCCTGGGAGACGGGCTTCTCCTCTGTTAATAGTTCGTCTAGGTCACAGGGTGCAGTGTCCCGGTGGGTATGCGGGTATGCGGAGAGCTTTTGATGTTCCAAAGCTCTTCCAGCTCCTGATTCAGAGCCTGTATATTTCAGCAGTTCTGTTTACTCCTGCAGGGATCCGCCCAGATAGGTGGGGCCAGGGGAGGGGTGAGCTGTGAGAGGTGGCCCAGAGCAATGGCGGCTACCACCACCACAGCCAGTCCTGCTTCCACAGCTCTCTCCCCTTTGCTGGAACTAGTTGGGCTGTGAATTTGTGTTTGTGGGCCACAGTTCTCAAATATAGCAAATTTTCTGTTGTTTTGATCTGACACTGCTACTGTTTCGCTTCTAGCACCGGGCAGGTGGGGGCGGGGCGAGCTCTGGGAGGGGAGGGAGGGGGCAGCTAGTCTCAGTGCCTAAGGCTCCGTTCTCTGCTCGGCAGTGTGGGCTTAAACCACCGTTTTCAGCCTTTTTCCCTCAGTCCCTTCTCCGAGGTCTCTGCCGTGAGCGTTGGGTTCAGCCGTGCCACATGCTGTCCCCTCAGCCCTGCGGAGTCCTGGCGGAGCCCCAGCAGTCCGAGTTCTTCCCTCACTCGCAGCTGCGGTGGTTCCGGGAAGCAGCGAGCTCGGAGCACCGAGCCAGGTCTGCGTCCTGCGCCCGCAGGGCTCCGTCTCTGCGCACTTCTCCCTTTCCTCCTCCCTCCACCCGCGCGAATCTCCCACCTGTAGGTGATTTCAGTCGGTAGTGGGCCTCTTCGTCTTGCCTGTCTGCTGTGCAGGGAGTCCTTTGTGGAGTTTTTGTTGTTCGATTCGTTGTAAATTCCAGGGGAGCTTTACAGAGGCTCACCTCACGCCGCCATTTTTCCGGAAGTCCTGAATTTTCTTTCTTTGCTACATTCTAAAACCAAATACTGGAACTGTTGGTGGCTCTCAGGAAATGGCATGAAGAGAACAGTAAAAGTAGGACAGTAACAGTCTCCAGCCACCACAAGCTCACCCCTTCTCTGCTGACACATATCTATTATAAGAAAATAATAAATAATAAATCCCTTAATAAGTAAATGTAAATGATTGCTACTTTGTGTTTTAATGAACCCATAAGAACAATTAAGCCCACAGGGCCTGGAGGGGAAAAATTAATGGAAAATAAAGATTTGGAATTTATGTTTTAGGAGTTGGACCACTGAGCTGAATACTAAGACAAGAAAGGGCTTCTTTTCTGGGATGTGGTAGAGGTCATGTCTTTAAAGTCTATTGCTGATTTGAGTTTAGCTTTAACCTACCTAGAGGATATTTATCTGTTAGTATATGACATTTCAAACCACTTTTTTTGTGTTTCTTTCCTTTTCTTTCATGAAATGTATTATGCCATCTTATTACAATTTTAATTCTTTAGCCTAAGAGGGAAATTCCTGTGTTAAATTCCCTTCAACTATATAGAAATTATCAGAACATATTAATTTTGGGACTATTGAACTTGTTCTGCAGAACAAATATGAACTAAACTATGACCATTGTGATAATCAACCTGGAACTCACCATTTTCATATAATGTTATTTCTTATATCAAAATATTAATACTCATAACAATAAGTAATATGTACCTTCCATGCAAAAGAAATATGACTATCATCTAAATATGATTTTAGACCTCTGTTTGGAAAAAGACCAAAGTGACATGGAAGAGCTCATTCCCAAGAATTAGGGTCCAGGCTTTAGTTCTAGCTCCTCTCCAGAGTAACTCAGTGTCCCTTGGCTACTCATTTAACCATTAACCTCAATTACCTTTTATAAAAATAAGGAGCTTCATATATTGATCTGTAAGGTTTCTTCTATCTCTGAAATTATGTAATTCTATAGCTTTTAATTATTTGTGAAAGAGATATCACATTAATTTTCTTATGTTAAAAATGAGCTCACAATCTTCAAAAATTTGGTGAGAACAGTCTTTCAGTTACAATTTTATAAACAATATAATTGAAGCTCAGTGAATAATATTGATTCGCCTAAGTCACATAGCTAGTTTAATAACATGACAACATTTAAAATGAAGATTTCTGGGTTTTCCTGGCATTACCAAGCAAACATACAAAAGGCTGGTCTAGACAATGGGATACATTTGGCAAATAATTTAACAGTTCCAATCATTTTTAATTTTGTTGAGTTGTTTTTCATCTGAAAACTAAGATCATATCACTCTGGCTATTTTATCATATTGTTACATTTAAATGAGTTGATATAGGAGAAATAATTTTGAAAGCTGTAAATGTTATTCAAATATATTAACCAGTCTACATCCTGAAGCTGAAAGCACCAACATCATTTGTAACTGAGATGAACACATATTCATCCTCATAACTAGATAATTGGAAATTCTTGCTTCTTTTGTTATTTTATTTTATTTTATTTTTTGTATATAGAAAAAACAGGCAATATGTAAATGTTATACAGTTTGTATAAGGTTCACTTGAAGTTTTTTGGTAAAGTCAAAACTCAGGTTTATTAATTCATTCAGCATATATTTGTTGAGCACCTACTGTCTGCCAGAGGCTCTTTGGGGTACTGAGAATTCAGAAATAAGCAACAAAGGAAAGCTTCTGGTGTCATGAAATGTATAATTTAGTGAGACGCCAAAATAAAAAAAATGTCATACATGGATAAATTATTTGATGAAAAAGCCAATGGGTAGAGTTAGAGTATAATGAGCTGACTTTAAATTGCAGTAAGAACCAGTTTAGGTAAAGTTGGGGAAGAAATGCAATGTAGGCAAAAGGGAATCAGCTTTGCACACCAGCTAACAAAATAAAGAAGTTGCATGTTCAAAGACAAGTTAAATAGGATGTAGACTGTGAAGTAAGTATTGAATTTAATCATATGGAGCCATTTGTGACGTTGACAAGTACCGCTTAGCATTATACTAAGAAAGCTGGCTTGGAGATATTTGAAGAGTTAGTGTGAGATGGGAAAATGGAGATTGTGAATATAGACATTATATTCAACAAAAGTAAAAGTATGGACTACATTGTGCTAAATATACATGAATAGGTAACCAGCTGACTATGGATTTCTAAAGAATACTAATGGTATAAGATTTATCTACCAGAATGGTGTAGAAACAGAGGTAAGATATGTTTTAATCCTTTCTCATTTAATAACATATCAATTTCCAGCTAACTTATTTTATTGGTATATTTATATGATTTAAAATCTGACAAACAACTAATATCATGCAAAGGAAAAGCAAAATAATAAAGGATGATATCACAGGAAATACTATTAAAATATCCATGCAAGTAAAAACTATAGGTAATTACTACAAACTTTTATTCTGAGCCTTCTAGCAATGAGGAAAAGGGGGGAAATTTCATAGGGTAGATAGCTATCATTTTGTGATTAAAAATATATATATATATTTTATTTTCCTGAGCTTTTCCATTTGCTTAACCCTTTGAAAAGAACAAACTTCATAAGAAAACCTTGTGCAACATAAAAAGCGATGCTTTTATCTTGTCTTACCTTATCTTTCCTTACCCAAAACGTGTGTTCTACATATAGCTATCCCTTTACCAATGAAAGCCAGAGATGTAGTTAAATTATATTTTTTATAAAACAACTTGAGAAGTCCTTGTGTGATGTACATGGAATTAGGCAAGGAGAGGAAAATGTGTTTTTTGATGCGTGTCTTTATCTTGATAACCTAGTTTAATAGAGGGCTGGAAATTTAATGGAGAAATTGATAGAAAATAATGATTCTGCAAATTTTGTGATGGCTTGAAGATGGGAAAGTAGGAAGTATGTCAGATGGCAAAATCAGGATTCACAGAAATCTGACTATAGGTGTGGAATGAGGTAAAATTTAACAGGACTAATGTTAATGCCTAAAAGTTTAAGCCATTATCCAGTTTCACAAATCTAGGCATAGTTAGAGATGGGGTAGAGTAACATGTAATATGGTGGTGGGGTGGGGGGGAACATACTTATTAAGAATAGTTAAAATGCAATTATGAATCAGCAGTATAATGCAACATCTCCAAAGTCATAAATCAACAAAGGTTGGGATTAACATCCATGTAACATTAAGCAAAGGATAATAATAATCACACTTTACTCTTTACTTATCGGACTTCAATTTGCATATTTCACATAATTCTGAGCCCTAAATTTTAAGAGAGATAAACTGGAATTTGTTCAAATGATGGATGCTGGAAGGAATTGAATTCATGATGTAGGATTTTTGATTAAAGCAATCAACAAGGTTTAGCTCGGAATAAGGAAGATGGGTGTGTTGCGGTATAAAGATTAGTTGTCTCAAAGGTTTAAAAGCTTCACTGGCACAGGTTTACTTATTCTGTTTGACCACAGGAAGCCTGACGGGGTAGACGACAAAAAGAGGCTGATTTTAGCTTCGCATAAGGAAACTGGGCAAAGATATACTATCAGATGGGCTGCCTTTGGACACCGTGGTTCTCTTTCCCTAAAGGTCACTTGAATATATGGTAGAGGGGGTTTGAACATTGAACAGTGGCTGGACTAGAATATCATTAAAGTTCAAACCAATCCTTGATATTTATGATTTTTTCATCAAATATAGATTAATTTTCATCTTTAAACACACACACACACACACACACACACACACATACACACACACCCTTTACAGGAAAAAAAAAAAGAAACTTCAGGAATCTCCAACTTGAATTTGAAGATGTTTTTATCATAAACTTATACGTCTATGACCTCCCAAGGTGGGAGGTGATTTTAATTTCTACCATCAACCTCTGGCATTTATTTTCCAAATGCAGAATACATATGCATCAAAATGCCTCAGCAAGCCGACCAATATCATGTCCAAGAAAAGAGTTCCTAATATCATTTTGGTTTGCTCCTGATAAAACATGTGAGCAAAGAAAAATTATCATCATAGCATCCTTTTCTGGACAGTACACATTTCACTCGTTACCCCTGCTTAGATCACCTGGCGATACTGCTTTTTCATTTCTCTCCCAGCAAGCCCGGCTTTCTGTAGGGCAACTGTTGGTTAGTACAACAGCTGATCTCAGCTCTCAGAGGGTTCATGCTGAGCAGCTGGTTGGATTTTGCTTTAAACTTGTTTGCACAGAGCTGCTGTGTACAGCTGTTTACCCCATCACGTTTATCTCCCAAACACAGCACAATATAATTTATTTTTATAGGGAATTCTTCATAATAGGGGATCGCAAATGGCTTCTCAGGGAGAGTCAATCATAGAATAAAGAGGAACAGAAGGATTGAAGGGGAGTTGTAAAGTGAGAAAGTGACACATGAGAGGTGAATATTCCAGGGAAATTGAGAATTCCAGCAGGCAAGAGGAAAAATCGCAGGGGAAAAATAATGGGCAAGGTGATGGAGAGTGGTGGGAGAGAGTGAGTCAAGTGGCAGGGACCCAGGCATCGGAGGAGAGGAGGTAATTAGAAACACCTGTGAAAAATTCTCAGTTCTATATTTTTGCTGGTTTACCTTAGGGCTGCAGTGACAAACACCAAGTAAAGAATAAAGCCAAGTTTCTAGATAATTGACAATGTATTGTTTACCAAATATATTTTACCATGTATGTTTGAGAAACACTGACCTAAGGAACACCTGGAATATTTGTTAAAAATACAGATGCTGGCTCTAACCCCAAACCTACTGTAATGGAATTTCTAAAGTAGAGACCTAGAAAACTATTTCAAACAATCATCCTGTGATTCTTCTGAGCAGTCCAATTTGAGAAAGAGTGATTGAAGAATACATTTGGTTGCAAGCAACAGAATAGTTGACAAAAGCTCCATCTGAAAAGCATTTATTTTTCTTACCCAAGGAGTCTGGAAGTAGTAGTCACTGACCTTGGTCCTATAGATTAGAAATGGCACCAGGGATCTAGATATGGAATTTTTCCACTCCTTCATCCTAAATTAATGACTTTTTGCCTTAACACTTCACCTTGTAAAAATACTATCACCAAATGGTTGCCACAATGCAGACATGAAATCCTCATTCTTGGCAGGAAAGAGGGCAAAGAGAAAGTAATGGAGTCTGCTTGCTTTTCTCAGGAAAGCTAGTTTCCCCAAGAGCCTTCCCAGTAGAGGCGCACTTAGGCAGCTTTGGTCATCTCTGTGTCCTGGAGTCACTACTTAATTAAGAGGAGGCCAGGAAAGCAAATGTTAAACGCTCTCTATTATAAAGACAAGTAAAGGATAAGGGAATCAGGAATAGTGTTGAGTCAGGGAAATCATAGTATCCACTATATTGATTTAGGTCAGTTGTAGAATTTTATGGATGAGAGATCTTTTTCACAGTTTTCTCAAGAAATAGTGGTCTTAATATTTTTGTCTCTATCGCATGAAAATGTGTGAAGGACTAGATTGATTCTGTTCAAGTGTGTTAACCTTAACTAATTTCAGCATTCAATGAAGACGGCATGCATGTGTAATTAAAACGAAACAAACCAAAAAAAGAAACACTTGGAATACACAGAAAAACTAAGGAAAGAAAGCATAACTTAGTATGAACTCTCCATCCAGAAATTTAACTTTGCTAGTGCTTTCATGTATTTTCTTCTACTCTTTTTGCAATAAATATAAGACTAATGAGTTTATACTATCAATGCTGTTCTATCATTTGCTTATGTCTTTTTTTATTGCTTCTTATTTTCATTCTAAAAATAATTTTAGGAGAGACAGACTTTATGGGACCCTCGAGAGCTAGATGCAGAAAGGTTGGATAATGATATCTGGGCACCAATTCTATTTTTGTTCCTTTGATGGGAGGAGGTGCTCACTTCAGGTCAAGACCAGTAGGGCCCAAAGTTGTTAACGTTACCCTAAACAGAAGGTATAGATTATTAGTCTAAGTTTTTCTAGAAAGGGTAACAGAAACTGGGATATACAAAGTCAGTGGCAAAACAAGAATTCAGTTTCTTGGTCATCGTCAGAATGGCTTTTCTTGTAGGGAACCCAGAGCGAGGGGCAACTGCACTCAGGCAGGCTGAGCCGTCTCCTTCCATGTGCTCTCGTTTAACTGTCCTGAAGTCCTGCATCCTTGGGTAAGTAGATTACATCCCTATAACAAGCATCACCTCTTTCCTCAGCTCTGCGACCCATTTGCGATTCTGCGCAGTGTACCGTGAACATGATTTCATGAATGTACTTATATGTTTACCTTGTTGTAGAGATGCATACTATTGATAGACATTCAGGAAAATTTTAGATTTTCTTTATTACCAATAATTCCGTGTGAAACTCTCTTGTATGTATTTTACATATCTGCAGGGGAAATCCCTAAAGTAAAGTTGCTTTAAATTTTAAAATGAGGTGTGCTGATTTTACATTTTGATATAGACCTGGTATTTGATTTGTACACCATTTGAAATAACACAGGTTGCAAAATCCTTAAAAGGAGACTGCCTTCTGATACTGCACAAATTAAATGGTATATAGTTAACAAATTCTCATATAATAAAAATTGTGAACAAGCTGAAATCTTCCACATTATTATTAAATATTCACTATTAAAGTCCACCATTTATGTGCATTTTAAGTGCATCTGTGACACATCTTTAAGCCCGATTAATCAGCTGATACCTTTGGTTAATGCTGATTTTAGCTCAAATGTGAAATTCTCCCATAAGAGCACATAGCCAGACAAATAGAGAAACATGTTTAGCACCATGCAAATAAATGCAGGGTCATAGGCAAGACCCACAAAATAATTAAACCAGGTTAAGGAAGCCATGCTTTGGGAGACTAAGAATTTTAATTAAAACTGTTATTGAGTTCAAATGAGGGTGTTCTGTCTGTAATTAGTGAGTAATATCTTTCTGCATTAATCAACGTCACCAAAAAGTGCCTAAATTAACATTTTGCTTTTCCTATATTGCTTCAGGTTTCTGGGGTTAGTAGGGAGTAAGTTATATAAAAAAGTAATTAAGATTAGAAGGACACTTTTTAAAATCTTGCTTTTCTACCTGATGTAATCTTGGGCACCATACTTGAGAACAGTGAATTATCACATATTTATTGGATATCTACTACAAAAGAGTCATGGTTAGAACTACAAAGAAGGTTCAGCTGCCACTTATAAAGAATGTATGATGTGTTAGGCACTGAATTAGGCATTTTATAACAATTGTCTATGTTTTTTTTCCTCCTCAAAATATTTTTATAGTTGAAAATACCTCTCCCGCGCCCCCAGGAGAAATGAGTGTTTCACCCAAGGCCTTAGCATTAAATTACAGTAAAAACCATAAAAGTGAGATTGGAGAATGCAGCTTGGCTGTGCAGCCATAACGGACTCTGCTAATGAGATGTTGCTTTGCCCCACCTGGTTGCCAGCGCAATGTATAACCAGTCTTCCCTCCCTACCTCATGCCTGAGCGCAGACCAGAGCACACCTCCAAGAGCAAGTAGCCCTGAGAGCAGCAGAGAACTCTGAGATGAGTGTACCCAGATGTGTCTTGTGTTCACCAGACAAGTAAGTGACACATTGTTGGGAGAATATTAGGCAATGAGTGAGGGAGAGGACAGGAAAAATTGCTATCACAGATGTCCCATGAAAATGTGAGGCCAAGGAAGTGGAAGCATGTCTCTAACAGATTTTGTATTCAAAGTCAGTGAACTCCAGTTAATGTTCTTCCAATGTACACTTCTCTGCCCATGGGACCATGGGGTCCTCCAATGGGAAAACGTATATGTATGTGCCCAGATCTTATTCCAGTTCCTTCTGTTAGATGTTTGGGACATGATAAGGACCTCTGGAGATTACAGCTGCCTGGAGTTTCAGGATTCTTTGACAAACTATTCTTGAAGGTTTTTCTCTCAAAAGCAACACGGTGCTTCACCTCACATATTTAAACAGCTCACAGGAAATGAAAACAGAATCCGTCTCTTCCTTCCTTTCATTCCGTTCCTTTTTTCCCCTTTCTTTCATCTTTCCTTCTTCCTTCCCTCCTTAATTTCCTTTTTTCCTTCCTTTGTTTCTCCCTTCATTTCTCCCATTCATTTATCCAGCAGTTTTTTTACTAAATACATGGGACCAAAACATCTATTATAATATTTTAAACACTGCAGGTCATTTTTTATATAGGCTTTTGTAATTTCTCATGGATTCTTGCATTTCTTCTCTCTCTCCTCTCCACAACAATGTCATCTTTGTTATTTCACCAAAACACTGGTTTCTTTTAACAGCTATTAAATTGTTTGAAACCCTATAAAAAAAGATTGTAAAAATGGATTAATATCAGCCCATTTCCCTCCATTGAAGATCCATATTAATGTTTTGTATGAGTAAAATAAAACTCCAACCTGAGATAATTGCAATCACTTGGGAAAATTTTGCTGTGTTTTGCTTTTGTTTTGTCAATGATGAGGTATGTGGCATTTATGAAAATAATTTTTGGGATAGATTTTGGACACATATATTAGAAAACTTGTAAATTGAAGCATCTTATTTCTCACTGGCACTATCTCTCTGCTTCATTAAAGCTATATTTCTTCCTCTTTGCCCAGGAAAACTGCTCCTATCTCCAAAGGCAAGTTTGAAATTCTATTAAACTTAAATTGCTCAGTTACTGCAGGATCCAGGCAGGCACAATCACACACACACACACACACACACACACACACACACACACACACACACATTTTGGGGGAAAAATGAAGACCAAACGGTAAAAAGGCAAACTACATAAAAGAGGAAATAAAATTTAAAAACAAGAAGAGATATAACCTGAGAAAAGAAGCAGCAGCGAACAAGGATACAATAATACACAGTCAGCTTTTGAATTGGAAAGTCTGAAAGAGCAAACAGCATCTGAAGCAAATACACATGACACTACTATAGATTTCTGGATAATTAGGCATGAAAAATAGCAAGTGGTCTATTCACCTACTGCAGTTACAGTCTTTTTAAGGTACCCAGCAATTTATTTATCTATTTATTTATTTATTTTTCAGTAGATAGTTTGAGGTTTGGAAGTCGGCTGAGGGTAAAACTGGAAAGAATAACAGAGATTCTTCTAAAATAGTTTCTGGCCAAGCACAGGTCAGTTAATTAGACTGCTGTAGTTGGCCTCCTAAAATGCACTGAGTACGAAACACAAGAGCTCAGTTATTTCTTTCTTTTAGTTTCAAGAACATAGCAACAGAGAGCACAGAATTCCGGAACAACTGGGAGGGATTCGCCTTGCTGTCCATCAGAAACTGACTGATGTCAGAGAATGGGAAAGCTGTTTTAATTTATAGTCTGGGAACCCCGACCCATGTCATATGACTTTTCTTATATATTGGACAGGAAAATATAGAGTTCTGCTCCCTTTGTGAAATGATCATTGGATTTTTTTTGCCCACTTGTGCCCTGGAAATATTTATTTCTGCCAAATGCCCCATATTAGGTGATCTTCTGAATAAACACTCTGTGTCTCACTGTAAAATAAATACAATAAATCAATAATGCTTTTGCAAAATATTGATTTATTGTTAATTGTCTAGTTCTATTGTTGAAGCAGCTTCTATGCCCTCAACAACATGTCAGGGGCTCTTAGTGAATAAAAGAAAAACATAAAATCCAGTCTCAGCAATTTCTAGATTAAACTCCCCTTAGAGGGACCTGAGTAGCACAGGTGATACAAAAGTGAATGTAAGACAGTAATAAGGAATTTTGGACAAGCAGGTGGAGTATTCTGGAATACAAAGAGTATGAAGTATGAAATCCTTATTGTTTCCAATAAACGTCTTTAATGTCTAGGTGGCCTCTAAGGATACCAACCCAGAGATCTGATCTAAACGTTTGTGTTCAGAAGCAGCATGTAAGGTACACAAGCTGATTTTTGTCTTTAGTGTTTTTTGGGGGTAGTTGAGTTTCAGAGTGAAGCCGTATGTTGACACTTCCATGAGGAAAACTAGTCATTCTTTCCTGCTGACCTATCTCCTCCTGCCTATCAGTCTGAGCCTGATCTGTCCACCGCTCAAGCCTTCTGGGTACGTTTTCTGAGGTATCCTATTCTGTTCTTTCCTTTTCATGGTTCTATGGTGTGGGGAGGAAAATGTTTCCTCTACCCTTCTAGGTTCTTACAGCTGGCCTAATAATTAAATCAACACGAGACAGAGTAACAAAATGGCCAAATTTAATTACATACATACATTTGGGAACCCCACATACACGAGAAGTTCAGAGACAGAAAGGTAAAATGCGCTACCTATAACATCCTGAGCTAAGAAATGAGATAAGAGCCCTGAGATTTCAGAGGGGAGGAGGGTCATTCACAGGACGATAAGAAGAGCAGATGTTCAATAATTAGAAGTTTGCCCTGCCATAAAGACAGGTCATAAAGCGTTATTTCTGGTAACAGCTCTTATTAATGGCAAGATCCCCAGTTAGATTCTTCTAGGTAGTTAAGAGAGGGGCAGATGTTTCTCATGAGCCTGAAGAGTCCTGGTTGCCTTCAGCTCAAAACAATCCACATGCTAACGTGGCACATCTTGGGGAGGCCGGTTCTAAACCCCTTCAGTGGCCTCTCTGCATGGACACAATTCATCCCTCATCATAGGGGAGTGAACTTCTCCCAGCGTGAAGTCCTTCCTTCCCCCTCCTCTCATGCATTCATGGATGTGTACATTCTTCATTCAACACGTACTTATTAAGAGCTGCTACAAGTAGGCACTGTTCTAGATTCTAGGGATACATCAGTGAACACAAATGGTAAACAGTTCCAGCCTGGAAGAACTGATATTCTAACAAAGGTAAACAGACTGTTAAATAATAAACATATTAAAGGATCTCTATAGTATGTAGACTTGAACCATTTAATGGGAACCAAAAGGAAAAAAAAAAAAAAATCTGAGAAGGAAGAAGGAGAAAGGGCTGTAGGTTGCATGTTAAAGTGATTATCAGAAGAGGCCTAATTGAAAAGCTGAAATTTGAGGAAAGAAATACAGCAAGAGGCCAGTGGTACTGGAGTGAGGTGAGCAAGAAAGTGTGATAAGAGACAAAGTCAGGGATGGAAAAGAGGAGGCAAATCATATAGGACTTTGTAGGTCATTGTAGAAACTTTGAATTTTCCTTTCATAAAATTTGCTAAATCTCGGTCTATAAATCCAAATCATGGGGGGAAAAAAACTTCAAAAAAATCATATTATTTTGTAGAGGATGGGCTGAACAAAATGAAAATATATGTTGTTTTTTTTTCTTTGTCACTTATGACAAAATCTAATTTCAAAGACCTATTATCAACATTCAAATTAAAATATTTATGCTTAATTTTAATCTTTTGAATTAGGGTAATAGAACCCTAGAACTCTCCTCAAAAATGTTCCTTCTTTCATCTATAATATTTAACAAAACCCAAGAGAAGGACTGATACTACTACAATCCATGACTGACCCTGCCAGTCTCCAGCTTAAACACCTACAATGTTTGTTGTGACTGATAGTTGTTATGTGGCTTCACAGATAAAGCAGAAATCATGCGTAAAAGTTTGAAGGACCAAAAGTCACAGATGAACAAAGGCAAGGTACTCAAGAGGTCCAAACATGGAACAAGAAGCAAGGGTCTACGCAGAACTCAATATATTTAAGCAGAGACATGATGACCGTCTAACATAGATCTAATAAGGAGGACTCCTATCTTGCCAAGTGGATTGGGAAGACCACCTCTCAGGAATTCTAGAACTTCAAATGACTTCTTTTTTGAATACTTATTGTAAAGCCAGACATTTCTATAAGCATTTTTATATAGATTATCTTACATAACTCAGACTACATTCAACCCTTTGAGACTGAATTTTATTGTCATCACTTTATAGAAAAAGCAAATGAAATCATCTACGTTCATAAAACTAGTGAATTAAGGAGGCAATATATAAATTTGTATCTCTTTGATTCTAAAGCCTTTGTATTTTTTATCGCTATGAATCCTTCCATCCTAGCTCTCGGAAACCAGCATCTGAAAAGTCTTACAAAACCAACCTTTATCTAACTATTTTACTTATTTCCAGAATACATCCATATTGCAGTTATATATTAAGGTCTTCACACACTCAAGACATTGCTCCCAGTGCTGGTAAGACACAGGTGGAAGACACAAACGTGGAAGATAATAATTATAATCAGATGATCAGAGTAGTATACCTACCCTTTGGGTACTGTGATCATGATTTTATTTCCTAAACACACTCCTTTGTTCTTTGGTTTGCTTTTACTTCAATGTCTGCTTCTTTTATCCTACCTATAAAACTATCATTGAATTATCCAGTTGACAAACATCTCAATAACGTTATTACTCAGTTGTAACTAATAGAAACACTACAGAAACTAGCTTCAATGAAGTCAAACAAACAAACAAATAACAAAGGACATTCACTGAAATACCTAACTACAAATACAGACTTTCAATTAGTCTCGGGCTTACTGGGTCTGCCCACTCAGATGATGTCATCATGTCCATCTGTCTTATTTATGTTCAATCCCTCACTCTCTCTGATCCTCCCACCTACCTATCTCTCTGCCTGGCTTATCTCTACCTAGTTTAACAATCTCTTATTATAAGAAACCATTTCTTAGGCAGTGAGGTCTAGGACTGCCAATAGATCAGGCTTTGCCTCCTTTCACCTTCCAGACTGCCAAGGTAAGGCCTCTGGTCTTCTGGTTTTAAATTTTGAAAATTCCCAGAGAAGGACACTATAAAGTGCAGCCAGATCAGCTGAGTAGGGCACTAGGAATTGTTGGGCATGGATTATAGGGCAAACTGAATGGAACTGGAAATCCCATCATAATAGCACTGGAACTGGGCCATGGAACTGGAAATCCCATCATAATAGCACTGGAACTGGGCCATGGAACTGGAAATCCCATCATAATAGCACGATTAAGCTTGTAGAGAAACAGTTTCTCCAAGGAAAAGGCAGTGTGGTGGAGGAGCTCAACAATTAAGCAACAGACATCCATCACAAGACCCATATTAAATGCCATGTTCTTCATAGTCTCTCCTGAGCCACCCAACATGTGTGATCTTTCCCCTTCCTAAAATCCCTCACACATTGGCCAACTAGAGTTTCAATTGTCTTTCACAGCCAGGTTTATCAAATAAAAGTGATGTAGATATTTTACATGAAGGCTTGGGCTGGACTCATCATTTAATTAATCGAAACCCATTAAAAATTGCCTCTCCTAGAAGCAGTGCCTAACCAGCATGTGTTAATGGAAAACAGACAGGAGCTTGAGCCAGTGAAGAAGGACAGGAACTCTTTTATGAATCCCTTAACTTATTTATTCAAAAGTTTTCATTGACTATCTTGAGATTGTTATGCTAAGCAAAATAAGTCAGACAGAAAAAATAGAGCACCATATGATTTCACGGATATGTGGTATACACAACTGAAAATAACAAAGGAAAAAGACAAACAAATGAAGAAACAAAAGGGGGATGGCAGCTGAGGGTAAAAGGGATCAAATATATGGTGATGGAAGGAGAACTGACTCTGGCTGATGAACACACAATGTAACACATAGATGATGTATTACAGAATTGTACATCTGAAACCTATGTAACTTTGCTAACAATTGTCACCCCAATAAACTTGAATTAAAAACAATTGTTTTTTTCATTGAAATCCTAGCATTTACTTGGAATTGTGCTTGAAGTTGAAACAACAGCAAAAGCCATGTATGGTCCCTGTTCTCTGTGACACACCAGGGGGGAATGAGACATTCGAAAAACAAGTAAACAAATACAGAATGCTGAAGTTGTTGTCTTTGGAACACAGAAGAAAAAACCTAGACTGTTATGTGAGGAGTAACTAGGATATCTAACTTGACTCATGGGGTGAAGCAAAGCCCATTTGGGGACGTGCAATTTGACCTGAGTCCCCCAAACAGACTAGTCAACACGCAGCTGAAACACAGGCAGCAAGCAGTGTAGGTGAAGAAACAGCATTTGTGAAAGCTTGCAGGCTTGCAGCCTCTTAAAGAAACGGCAAGAAAGCCCGTGTGGTTGGAACCCTTGGGAGTAGAAGCACACTGCACTTCATAGTTTCTTCACCCTCCTACACGATAAGTTCATCCAATCTTCCCCTGGCTTTCACAGTGCCAGATCCTGAAGGCTAGAGTCACCTGACAAAGAAGTCCCTGGGGAAGGTAGGAGAGGACACTGAAGTCAGGGCTGGCGGGCAGCACCAAGGCTCTGTATTTGCCAACTTCACACGTTTGCTGAAGGCAACACGACATACACTGGGAAGAGCACTGAAGTTGGTGCAGGAGACTTGGTTTGAAATTTTGGATATCTGACTCACTCCATTTACACAAGTCACTAACTAAGTCTGAATATTCTTTCCTTGTCTGTAAATTGGGATGGTCTTTTACAGAGTAGGTTTCAGGCTTTACATGACATGGTGTACATGGTTTTGGAAGATCCTAAAGTGATACGCCAATGCAAATATGTGGGATTCAGGGCTGCATTTTGTATATCTGGCATTCAGATCAAACCTCTGCACATGGCTTATTCAGTATATAAGCAACCTACCTCATAATCCAATCTGGTACTGAAGCAGAAGCTCAGTATGTGTGTGTGTGTGTGTGATAAGGGTGTAGTGTGTGTGGTGAGTGCATTGCTACTTGTGTCTGGACTTGTGTAGTGTGTATCGCTTGTGAGATATATGTGCCATGTGTTTTTAAGTGGTGTATGTGGCATGCATGCATATGTTTGTGGTGTGTGTGTCTAGTATGAGAAAGCATGGTGCTAGGAGATAAACACAGTCAGCAATCATTATCTGAAAATATCATCCAACTTCATTGCAATTTCCAGAGGTATCCCAGAGATGGCATATTGCTAAACCCACAGAAATTGCTAGCTTCAAATTTAACCTAAGTCTTTTGTTTTATAACAGTTTGGCAGGGGTCAACCTAGAACACTCGTGGGAAGAGTAAAATGGGGGCTGTGCCTCAGGGGTTTGACATTGCAGCCAGCCCTCCTAAAAGGCCACAGAGAACAACATAAGGCCATGGATGGTAAATGCTGTCAAGCCTGCACTGTGGCAAGAGCTCTCCAGGCCAACCTTGGGCCATTGAGAAAAAGGAGAGGACACTGATTATGAATGCAGCTGTGGAGATGCCAGTCAGATGGAAAGCAAGCATATTCCTCAGGTTTTCTATTATCTCCCTGTCTCAACTGTGTAGCAATCAGTAAAGTGTTGTGTCCTAGTTCTTATACCCCCTAGATCAGGGGACACCAAAGTGTGGAAAACTAAAGTGAGACATGGAGCCTTATGCAGCATTTTTATGATTACTTGTCCCCTGGGTTGTGTGAAGGGAAGGAGGGAACTCTAGGGGCAGGAGTGACTAGCATGGCTCCATACATTCTCCGGACATACGCTGCACTGACTGCACCTCCAGAACACTCCAGACGATATTTTAAAATCCGTAACAGTACCTTCACCATACACTGACACGTGTCCGTCTCTGCAGGGAGAATAAAGCAATAAATGCAGTTCTTTCACATAGAGAATTCACAGGCTAATGGAGGAAACAAGAGTACCACTTAGAAAACTGTTTTGGAAAAATGTGATACTGGATTAAATTCAATGGCAGTTTCTCACATTTGAAGTACCGGGATGGAGGAAATCCATAAGAATGTCCTTATGGATGAGGCTTGAGTTTGGCCCTAAAAATAGTTGAATTTTGCTAGACACAGGAGTTGAGGATTGGAGAGTAGGGCAGAGAGAAGGATCCCTTAGATGGCATGGATTCTAAATTTAGAAACATTTATTTGAAACAAGGTATTTAATCCTTTAGTTCTCTAGGTACAGTGTCTAAAACCTATGAGGCTCCTAAGGGCCTACAAAAATGATGTGTGAGACCTAAAACAGTAAATATAGACCCAAAATCCAAAAGGAAAATTTAAAAATTAAAATTATAAATATTGCATGACATCTGTCAAACAACTTCCCACTAATCAGCAGCAGCACAACTCAAATAAAGGTCATGTTTGTCACGATGAGTGGTGAGACCTCCAGAAGAAAGAACCCAACAAGGTCTCAAATCAGCCCTGCTTTAAAAGACATAAACTCTAAAGGGAGTACCTAGAGAATGTCACGTTTCTAGATATGGTTTCTTTATCTCATTAAAAAAAATGCGGTTTCTAAACTGGACTGTCCAGAAGCCAAGGCATCATAAATCCATAGAAGAATCACAGAAATTTTACAAATTTTGAGGGAGATAATTTAATTCAAGTCTTACAGTCAATCAGTCAGGTTAAGTAGTACCTGAGGATTGTTAATGATTAGTGAGAAAGTACAACACACACACACACAGTTGTGTATTATTTATAGTAACACATTGTCTGGCAAATGGTTATGCTTTATACCTACAGCTAAACTTAGTGTTGTCGATTGGATTACATGAAAGGTCAACTAACTAGAAATGTTTATTAACTCTGTGAGTTGATTGAATAGTGGGAATCCGAGGTATTTGGGTCATAATCAGCCACTCCTGTCTGTTTGTTGACAACTTACCCAATAACATGCATAGTAATTTGGAATGCAGGCCTTACAACCCCAACCTATCAAATAACATCAATCATTACACATGTTTAAAGAAAAATCTTAAGAAAACAAGAGAAGGTGCCAATATTTTTCTTTTTACAGCCCTGTATGTCAATTGATACAACATAACTGCCTGTTATGTCATGAATCTTGATTTGCCAAGAACTTGTTCTCTTCTCCTAAACATCAGAGTTGTATGCTGTAAAAGTCAGATATAAGACAGTTACATAATTAAGGGCGTACATTCCTTCACTGAGCTCAGCATCGTAAAGTAGCTACATTGTATTCAATCACCACTACCTGGGGGTAGTCTTCTACAATGCTGAACCAAATGTACATTCAATTTATACTTTTGGATTGACTTACATCAATAGCAATCTAAAATTTGCAAAAGCAGAAAACATCCTGGCTAACTTAAATATAGTCTAAAGGACCTAACCAGCTGTAAACTGTTATTTTAGTCAATGCTTTTTTTTTTATGAAGATTGGGATTACAAACGACAGAAGAAACATCAGTGGTGTTTAGAATTATGCTGAAGCCAAGATTCGGAGATACAAAAGTACTTCCTATGTATACGTTGTTCCAAAACTGTAATGTGTTTTCACAGCTATTCAACAATTGCTCTTTCTACAAATTCTGCATCTCATCTGACATAAGTGGGGACAGAGTCCCAGAGAGCAGTTTCCAGGCCCTCGGCCTCACGTGGAAAGGTACTGGCTCAGGTAGTAGATGGCCATCAGTTGTAACCAGTTAGCCAATTAGCCACTGATATAACTGCCGTGACTGGCTTGGTTGGTTGGTTGGTTAGTTTGTTGGAAGGCAGAAAAGCGGATGGCGGGTTGCGGATCATGGATGTTGTGGAACCTACTTCCTGCCTGTGTCTCCCCCGGCCACCAGCAAAAATATAGTGGTATGACTCCCCTATCTAGGGCTCCATGGGTGTTCCTTTTTGGCCTCACCATATCCTGCATTCTTATGTGGGGAGCGGGACCAGAGACCCTGCATAACACACCACATGACACACATGCCAAATACTTTTACCTGAATTTGGCAGAGTTACGTAAACCCAGTCTAAAACGTAAAATTGAGCCCAAGGTCACAGAACTGATTTCTTTAATATGTTGGAATATTTGTAAATTTCTGAGAGAGATAGGCCTTATATATTATTTCCTAGAATTATTTAACCAACGATCCTTTTCTAGGTATTCTAAAAAACATATTTTCAGAAACTTATATTCCTCCCTAAAATCTATATCAATCTCAGAAGAAAACGCCTAGGCCCCTACTCATAGGCTCTACTATATTGTGTATATTTGATAACATTGTTGATAATGATACATAAGCATTTCAAATCTTGTACCTTTTCTCTAAGAAATTTGCAAAATCAAGTAAAGGATGCCTAATGCAGTTTGCTGAAGGAACCCCGATTAGTGGTTCAGACAGATGCTTTGTGGAATAACAACCAGTGAGCTGTGACTGAAATGTGATGAAGTGTTTTGCACATAAAATGAATCCTTATGCATAGAAAGTCAATATCTGTTGTATGTTGTTATCATCTGGTGGTTAGTTTGAAGGACTGGGAATTAGAGTAGCTCATTCCAGCTGAGGCTCTCACTCCTCAATGAAGAAGCAGGAGAAAAGAAGTTTACACAAACCCAAATGTGTTTCATTCGGTCTTTGTCCCAGGTTAGTACAAAAGGCACAGCCCACAACTTTGGAACACATACCATATGCAAAGAGTAAGCTTTGCCAAAAACAAAACAGAGTTTCTCTTCAAAGGCAAAGAATGCTTTACAGCATCCCCCGAAAGGATCTTGAGATACGATTCTGCATGTGGTAGGAAATACGGTAGCCACTCAATAATCTATTTTATTAATGTTGAGCTCCTTTTATTGAGACAGAAAATATACATTTGCCAATATATGAGTCTCTTATATCAACAGGGTATGTTTTAGACTGGAAGCTCTGAGAAGACAAAGACCATGGGAATTTCCTACTATAAATCAAGTACAACATTCAGTTCATTCAGAAAAAGGAAGCAAATCCATTTATATGAAATTCTGGAAGTGATTAAGGAAGAACTTCAGTCATTTGGGCTATTCAAATTATTAGCTTAAGTTTTAGCCATTAGTTAGATGTAATATGGAACTTACATGCCTATAAGTAACCAATTCAACCAAGACTTTTTAATATCTGTCTAAAATTAATGTCCTTTTAAATGTTTATCCAGGGAAATATGGGGTTGTTTCCTTCTATCTTCATCCCTTTTAACTGGTTCTTCTCCTTACATTTTTTTTTTTTTTTTTAATCTCTGTGAATTTCTGCTTTCTTGGTGGCTATTTCTTTCTCTTTTTCTACCTGTATCCCCTTTCTTTCTTCTTCCCAGATTTTGGTGATGGTTAGTGGCCAAGCATTGTTGGGTTAAGAACATGAGAAACATGCCTAGGAAAGTAGAAAGAGTTAAAAAGGACTGTAAAAAAGTAGTCACTGTGTGACTCCCTTGTAGTCCTATGGTCATGTCCTATTATTGCCCATATACTCCACATATTCACTGATGAAAAGCCGTAGCTTTCACCACCATTAAATGCCAGAGGGTGTTCAAACCTGAATAGAACAACAAAAGTCACAGAAACAGAAAGGAGTTGAGTTTGGAGGAACTTTAGTAGACATTTAATCTAGCATATGTGATATAACAGTTAAAAGTATAGACTCAAGACTGTGTTGAAATCTTAGCCACGAGTCATCTCAAACTCATGTTTGAGTGTCAGCTATTGGGATTCCCCAACTCCATTATCCCTTCCCTACGTTCAGGGTTTGTCACAGGTTGGGCGCTCTGGGTGAGTGTAGCCTTGAATACTATGATTGTTTTAATTTTGAGTTTGGGATTGACATTTCCACATGGTGGCTATAACATCCCTGCTTTTAAAGACCAATCAAAACCAATTAGAACCTTCCCACTGAATGAAAGGTGACTGCATTTTTTAATCTGCCAGTCCCTCTCCAATTCTTGTTTCTATTATTTCAATCCAAATACATTACCCCCAAAAAATGCATAAATATATATGTACATATATGTACACGTACAGATACACACACATACACATATATGACAGATGAAGATAAAAAAGTGGAGCACTTTGAAGAAAGGTTATTAAAAAAGAAAAAGAACTTGAAAGTTAATAATCGTTATTCAAAAAAATTCCTAGGTCTGCAAAAGCATAGTTAACTGCCTATTTTTCTAATTCTGAATAAACATATGCCATGGAAAGAGATACCATTTATACTTCATTACAGCAAACAATGCAAAAAATACAAATTATTTAGTTTTGTGATGACATTTTTCTCTAAACCCTTGGCATGAGCTACAACAAACAAAACAAAACAAAAATCCATCCAACATTTATAGAGTACTCATGTTCTGAAGTGATTTCAGAAATGAAAAGATGTCATCTGACATAGTTAATTACATATTTCCTTCCCACCTCCAAAGTTATTTCTGATGTTTGTTATAACTAGGGTTTGCACAGCATTTTATTTTTTTGATAGAATGGTAGTTGAATGGTGATACGTGGAGGATGGATAAGATTAGGAGAGCTGACCAGTAATGCTTGAGAGCAACAGCTAAATTTGGAAAAGGCGAGCTGGTCTAGTGCTGGAGATCTTGCCTTCTCACTTACAGTTACAACAAAACATACTCCTCCATTGATTGCTAAAAAAAAAAAAACGCGAAACACTATAATTAAACAATAATTAAGTAATAAACTAACATGTACTTTATTTCAGAGACTGCATGTTTTATGAACAGCAAAAGACAAAGCATTTATTATATAGTGTTATTAATTGTAGATTATTTGTTGTGACCAAATCAACAAAAGCCTATTACTGTAGACAATTCCCCAGGGATACAAGAATGACTTTGTTATGCAAAATGTCTCCCTGTAAAGCTTTATGCCAGAATCAGATTTTACTATGACAGCACTGTTTTCTACACAACTAGCAGCACAGAGCCTTGGTCTCTGACCTGTACTGAGAACATGAGGGAAAAGAATACTTATCGCTCCCCTAGCCACTCTTAGAGAACGCAGAAGGGTGTGCTAACAGATCTCTGAACCAGGAGCCTCAAGTTCCAGCTTCACAGTTAACCTTGGAAAGCCCACTTACCATATTGCACTTCAATTTCCATATTGTACTTTCTATACTGTACTTCAATCTGTAGTGCAATGTAGATAATAATCCTTGATTTAGTGACTTCCTAGAGTTATTGTAAAGATCAAAAGCATTGAATAAAAATGTTTCCCCCCCCAAAGTATGTAGTGATAGACATGTGCAAGGAGCTAAGGTTACTATTAATTATTATTATTATTATTACTATTGAGCAATTACATGAATGGAGCAAAGGTAAGGACCAAGGTGCTCGTCAGAGTCAATATGAAAAACATGTAACAGGAGGCACAAACACAGGTGGAGCATGTACTGGGACAGTTGTATCAGTGAGTGTGCCAGCCCTGGCATTTTTGCCATTGTAGCTCGCTCATCCCGGACACATTCTGCACTTCCCTTTAATAATCAGTATCTCTAAACAACCCCGTCATCCTTTCTCCTTTGGGTGGGGGAGTCATCTCCTTCGGTGTCTGCCAGACAAGAGAGCTTATTACATTACCCTTATTAAATTTCCTTTTGCTCTTCAACTCTCATTGCCTATGCCCTCTCATTTCTATCAGGCTTGCGACGTTTAATTTCTCCTTTCCTCTGCTATTATGGAGGCCAATTTTCATCCCATTTGTGAGGCTACAGGATGTAGCTTCCATTCCAGTGGGAGTTCTCCATGGAGGCTGACAAGCTGACTTATTAATATCATTGCCGATTAATCATTTTTAGCACAAGAAAGATGTTGAACCTCTTGTTTGAACTTTCCAAGTATCTGTGGCTCCTGACTGAAATCAGACATAGTTTTAATCCTGATTGGTAAAAACTTCTCTTTTATTTACTTATTTTACTGGCCACATCTTCCTAGGTTTGTGATCATCTGTCGGTAATGAGTTCTATAGTAGGTTAAGCTTTAGGTTGGTTCTTTTTGGAAACCTGAAATAGTTCACCCATGTCCTTTAAATACAGTTCAAGATTCTCAGGCTAGCTTTCAGGGTTCTATATCATGAGTTCAACAAAACAGTAGGGATTTCCCTACTTTGTCAGGTTAACATCACTAGCTAACAGTGCCCACTCGTTAGTTTAGTTAAGATTATTCTGCGGGCTGCCTTAGTCCCACCTTAGCATCTTTTCACATGCCATTTTCCTAATTTTCATGTTCTTCTCTCTTCAGCGAGGGCACTGCTGAAATATCAATCGTCCCCGCCTAGTTGAAATGTCCCCTTTCCGCACATATTGGTTGTACTACATGCAGTACCTAGTCACTTGCTTTATTATCTAATTTTTTTCCATTGATATTGCCTCCCTCACCTTACCCTGCAAATTATTTGAGGTCAGAAACCATGTAGTAGAATCATGTTTCCTCCTTTCTTACAGGTCTCACGGGATGAGCAGACGATAGGCACACGGATGCTGTCTACTTACCAGCGTGCAATAAAGTGTGACCACCAACTTTCATGAAGCACTTATTTTGGAAGGCTGGTCCTGTGCTCTTAACCATTAGAAGGTTCTGTTCCATAATAACTACAGGCTAATAGACTAAGTCTACATTAAACATTTGCACGCAATCAATTGGCTTGTATATGTTGAGAGCAGAGGTCATAAACTCCCATCCAAGAATCTTTAGGGTACTGAAGAATGGGTTTCAAATATCTTATTAACACATCAAAACAGAATGCAATATTGTCTGTGCATTTGATTCTGCCCCTTATCCGTTGCCTTTCCGACTCACAAGAATTCACAGCTTCAAACATACTCTCACAGGAGTCTATGACTTCCTTCCCAGAAGATTGGGAACCTCCAAAGGTAGATTGGGAGGACATGGTTGAAGCCAACCTTTGCATAGTGCATATTGGAGATGATAGGCAGCAAAACAAATTGAAAAGAACTATCCAGATTCTCTCCCAAACTCTACCTTTACTTCTTAGTGAATTTAAGTTGGTATATCAGGAACAGTTGTTCCTGTTCAGATCTCTTAAAACAGGTTTCTATAGTGGTCTAGGCAGAGACTTGCTAGCCCTCATCCTTCTTTTGGGAAGTTTTCCTCCCACTCCAGTCCACTGCCCAAAGCTTATCCATAGAGCTGGGCCCTAGGCTGTGTACTGGTGGGCCGGAATGCCTACAGCAAATCCAGAATTAAGGAGTTCCAGAGGGAGGGGCCCAGGGGAGATTAAGGAAACAAGGCTCTGATTTCCCCTCTAGCAATAATTCTGTTTTCCCACCATCCCTTCAGGGTGAGAAGTGAGGCTCAGCTCAGCGTGAATTAGTATCTCAAAGCAAACCTGCCAACCAGGTCCACAGTAATTGTCTTCCTTTCTTGTTTTAGGAAAAGAAAACCTCATTTCTGATTTTCCCCCGGACTACAGCTCTCATTCTGCTACTATCTGCCTGGGCTAATGCAGTCCAAAATTGCTTTTTTCTCACACTTCTGATGTTCATCCTTTACTTGGCTTCCCTCTAGGTTAACACTGACTTTCTGAGGGTCTCGGGTGGGGGAGGGAGTGAATACATGGCATTAATATAGTTCTATCTCTTTTTTCTCTTAGAGTAGCAAATCTCAGTTCTCAGGAAGGCTCTTCCACAAGGCTTTTAAATACCTGAACTGCTCCTTTGAGGATCAGCGTATGTGGAACACAGCCTTAAACGATAAAACATGGAAGGAGAGACAAAGTAAAGTTTGCAAAATGGGTCCTGTTTTAAACTTAGATCGGATGCTTACTCCTAGTCCTCATTTTACCTCTAGTTCTCAAGAACTCACCTACTTCCAGGTCTGACAGTTTTAGGTCTGATGCTTTCATGTTTTCTCATGCTGACTGACTTTCACATTCTGCCATGAGCAAGGACACAGAAGAACATTCTGCACATGGTCAAATGTGCAGAGTTCCCCTATGGGATCAATAGGGTCATGACTCCCCAGGCTCCCAAGTTCGAGCATTCTAAATTCTCCCGCTGCTCTCTGATGTGACACAGAACCATGCTTCAGTGTCACTTTTATCAAAACACGTGAGTAAGAATGACAAGTTTTAGAGAAAAGGACAATCTCTAGGAGGATGAGTACTTGCTTTAATCCATGACAGTTATAGGTCAGCTAAACTTTGAACCACGCTCTATTCCTAGTTGTGTCCCCTGACCCTATTTACCTCTCTTCAGCTGATGCCTGGTGAGTCTCCAGGACTCATCTGGGCACTTGATATTATGTTGTTTGGTATTTTCAGCCACTTTTCCCTTTAAAGGCATTTTGCCACATCAGGAGATATGGAGTCATTTGAATTATGGACAAGTTAACACTTAGGAAGAAAATAAAGGATGTAAAATAAAGGAAGTGAGATAATACCATTGTGTTTACAACCGTGTTCTCATTGGAATTGTTTGAATTAGGGAAAATATGCAAGTTGAATATGAGTTGTAACAAAATAATCAAATTGACTGAAACACATTTCATACAAAGAATGTTTTTGACCCAAGTTATTTCTTAAGTATTTACTGAAACTTTGCTATAGCTCGACTCTGGGTTGTCGAAAAAAATTCCAAAATCTGCACACATGATATGTTTTCTCCTCAAAGAGTTATCTTTCTACTTAGAGAAAATAAACTATATATAATAATGACCAAGGTGTGTACTTCTCAGAAGAGTCGGAATTATTTTCAAGGATATGGGTGTCCTAGATTTAATTTCAGCAAATTCTTGAACTGCGTATAAACACGTATATTAAACTGGTTTATGACCGCACCCTCAATGGCTGGAGCTTCTTAATTAATAATTATTTTACCCTGTTAAACTAACAGAAAACTGAATCACAGGATTTAGAGACTTCCAACAGCTCTATTTCTGACTACAAGTATCTATCTAAAGGCTTCATCCCTTTTGGAATAGGTAGGGGCACAACAAAGTCATGTTTATTACTATGATATATTTGAAAATATTGCCCAAATACTCCAATACATGGGGAGACACGTCCTTGTGTATTTCTAAGTTACTTATTTTTTCATGTCCTTTCCTTTTAATGTGGCAATGGGACTGAAATAAGAACTTGAACAGACAGGTGGCCAAAGACCAGACATAATCTTTGTAATGTGCAAAATGTAACAGCAACTAGGGCAAAACACACAGAATAACTGAGGTTAAATTTCCCACCAGCATGACAAAATGGTGGCTTGGAATTCATACTATGTTGAATCTGAGGTGGAAAAATGTACTATTTCCATACTGCTGAATTTGTGGGCTAAGATCATCTCATTTACCCGATTACTTCCCAAATCTCTACAGGTGGAAATTTTAATGCCACTCTTGACAGCAGAGTATTCATCTCCCGATCTGCCTGGGTCTTTAATTTTCCCCTGCTATAACTTCCATGTTGTAAAAAAGTTTTGTGACTTTCCCTCTTCCTCTTACTGGCTGAATATGAAGCAATGTTGGAGAGGTTGACTATGCTATAGGAGTTGCCATCCTATCTCAGGTGAGAAAAAATAGTAATACAATTGTAGAGTAATTGATACTTTCTCATTTAACCCAGCTGTTGAACAAAACTATATTTAGAACAACAAACTAGTGCTGAGGAAGTAAGAGTGTCTCTTCTGTATAGGCTCAGTAAGTAGCTTGGTTCAGTGAGGGGAGAGCTGAGCTGAGCAAAGGCAGCAGTGTGGTACCTCAATGTGGCTCTATTATTAGGGTCAGAAAAGCCCAAGCCTACTCAGAACACATTGGACCAAGGGTAACCTGCTACAGCTTCTCCTCTTCATTATCTACTGTCCCTGATTCATTCTAAAAGCCAGTTTGCTATCAATTAACAAAAAGACTACACTGATGTGAAACTGCAAAATAAAATGTTTGCTCTTTTACCCAGATTCCATTTCGACAACTCTATCTGCCCCTATATTCTTGAGGTTTGTTTAGTCTACGAATAAGTTATGAAACATGTTTCAGGCTCTTAACACATGTGTTCAACATTTTGATATGTACTACGGTGGATATGTGTAAGAATAGGGCATAGTCTTTTATCACAGGGTAAATGCAGAGATGTACGCTATTGAACAATATACCTGATGCCCATTTTGAAGCTGAGATGAACAGATAGGGTGTGCTACCTGGAGGGAGGGAGCAGGAGAAGTTACAAGAGCCTGAAAGGAACAGCACCTATTCAGGAGGTTCCAGGACCTGATCAGAAGAGGAGTGTTTACCAATGGTAGAGTTAGCATCACTGGGGGAAGAAATGGGAATGACAGCGCCACACATCAAGAATAAAGGGTGAGGCAGGGTGATGCTGGAAAGGAGAGAATGAGCAATGAGGGCTGAGGCTGAGATGATCAAAGGTAGGCTGGAATGCAGCACAAAAAATGGGTCAAGACCAGTGGTTCAGAACTAAGGCTGTGAACAGCAAGAGAGAACCCACATGCTTCTTTTTTGTGGTGCCCAGTGTGTGGCCCTGGTGTGAGGATGGAGGCTTCCAGCAACAATTAAGGGCTGAAACAAAACACATTTATAATATGTACTTAAAAAACAGACCTCATTTTAGAACAAATATTCAGTATAAACAGTAAAGCACATTACTGTACGTTTTCTAAATAATGTACCAATAGATTCACACATGTGTCCTATGCAGAAAAAAATATTTTGACAATAATTAAACAATTTGAGGATCTCAGTTTATTTTCATGTTTTGTCTGTAGTAATTCTCTCATTAAGATTTACTTACCAATCAGAAATCAGATTCCTGGCCTTTGTCCCAAACTGCCTCATACTTCTCTGCACTGAAGAGTATGTCCTTGCTCTGTATTTTACCCCTCATACCAATTCCTTGAAGTTAGGATGTCAATTCATTGATGTCTTTGGAACGGAAACCTTAGCTTTTTCCCAGTCTATAACTTGTTTTATTTCCTGAATGGTTCTGCATTGAAAACCTGTCACACCAACAGCTTTAAAGGGCCACGGTAGGTCTAGAAAGCCCTACGGAGCACTTTTGAACATTGCTCAGTTGTCTAGGTCCCACCCGTTTTTTGACTCTTCTTTCTTCAAAATACTGGGCCTGCCTGGATCTCCTCCTTTACATAGCATCATCAAATCTCTACCCATAATTTTGATGATTCTGTTAGATTAAAAAATTTTCTTTCTCTCCATCAGTCTGAGCAAATTGGGCAAATAGGGCCAATCAGATGCATTTTCCACATTTACAGATCAAATTACAAGGCTATCTTCATTAAAGAAGAGCTACACTGGAAATCACGAACAGCCACGAGCAATTCTATTTACAGTAGGGCTGCCACACTTGCTCAACCAAATAGTATGTATTACCAATGCAAAGCATTGTACAGTCTTCAGTGCACTAAATTGAATTGGTTTTGTAATGTTACCTTTTTAACACCTTTCTTAGGTAGAAAGATACATATGCATGAAAAGTTAAATAATGATACAAGGAAACAGTATGAACAATGTAAGTAGCACATGATTAACTAGCCAGCAAACCCTATAAGCAGGAGAGGTTGATCAGGACAGGGGTGAACTAGAAAAGATCACTGGAGAAGACAGCACATGACTAGGTTTTTTTAAAAATGGTGAAAATTGTTAAAGGTGGAGAGGCAGAAGGGACGTATTCTAGGAGGGGGGGCACTGAGTGAGAAAACAATACATTTTAGAGGCTGCAGACTTGCTTATAAAAGAAGCTGTTAGAAATGCTGCATCAAATCTGTCCTTTCAGAATGATTCAACAGGAGTGTTTTTAGAAATTTTGAGGGTTCTCTTCTGTAGACAATGAATACTACCTAGATAGGTGATATTTCTAATTAAGACCATCTCACCAAAGTAGCGTAGCAGCCAGCTCCTTAGCTCCATCTATTGCTCCTGTATTACTTTGTTTTTCCCTCCCTCAAATGAATGCTCCAATCTACGCTCTTCCCAAGTAACTAATCTAGTCTTCTTCCCTTAAAGAATTTTTGTTTCATGTGACAAGCAATTCTGGTGGTAACTAGTAAGAGTAAAAAAGTTTTCTCTTTCCAAACTCTAAAAAGATCCACAGGTTCTCTATAAAAATCCTAAGGTGACTGCTTTTTAAGGAGATTCTAAAGCAAACATATGTCATCAGAAATATTTTGCAAGAGGTTGATTATATGATATTATATGATAGAAATAAAGAGTATTTTTTCACTTAGGTAATAAACCAAAAGTAAAGGTTCGATACCAAAATAAGGAAATATGATGAATCCACCTAAGAACAAGATGTGCTGAATCAGGTGTGGTAATTTTTCTGACTGAATAAGAAAATAAGACTAATTGACTAGTGCCACAAACAATGGAAGGCAGACTGAGATATTTTTTTATTTGGTGGTATGAGAAGGTATATGGTTTTTACAAAGGAATCTATCCCTGAATCTATCCCTGATGGGACTCTATCCCTGAGAGTCCCATCACCTATGGCTAGGAATGTTCAAGGAATTACAGTTCAAATATACCAATAGATGACTTAGGATATAAAAATAATACCATGCATGTTATGAATATGGAAAAATGATACTTCATCAAAAACATAAAAACACTTTCCCACCCTCCACAGGCAAACGAGTTTTGACAAGCGATGTTTCAGCAGTGATCTATAAACTTCACCAGTTTGGACTGACTACAAACACTGCCATCGGGATGCAGACAGTTATTAAGAAGATGGAGAAGGTATGTATGACACAGACATTGTATAGAAAGAACTTTCCATCCATTTGGGGAGCATGTATCCACAGCTAGATGTCAAAAGGGGAAAGAAAGCTTGGGAAAAATAGCCCCAATTCTCTCTCTGCTCTTGCCTTCTGATTTTCTGTTAGTGTTTTCCGTTGGCTAAGTCCAACCAGAAAGGTGCAAGACTTGCAAACCATAGGAATAGTCTCCTGGGCCCCAGAACAAGGCAAAGAAGTGCAGGAAATGGATGTGGAAGGTCAAATAGGGAGATGGCATTGCAGTAAAACTGTCCTTTAACTAACGACCAATGCATTGCATCATTCCTCCCAGTAGCCAGATGACTCAAGAATTTATTTCCAAGTCTAGCAACTTTGGACTCAGTAAGCTTCGTGGATTGTATTACCAATCGCAAATGTTAGCTGTCCAGCCCTGGGTGAGGATTATGCTTTCCTGCCCTATTTACATCAAGCTTATTCATGTGACATACCAATTATATGTGATCAGAACTGGTTTCCAGTTAAGTTAATAGGAGCACAAATAGGAAACCAAAAGGCAGGAGGAGGGACAATTTCCTTTCTCTTCTTTCCTGCTTCACAACAACATCTCTGGCAGTAACTGCCCTGATCCACACCTGCAGTCCTTCTGGGAGGCCCATTCTCCATGGCTCCAGCTCTCAATAGGTTCCAGTAACACTATTTCCCACCCCTGATTCTGTAGGCCTAGAAATAGTATAAGCTTCCATCAGTTGTTAGCCCCTGTACACTTTAACATGCCTTGTCGGCCCCCTTAACCCCAGCTATAATTCTGCAAGCACCCCCTTTATTTAAATCTCTTTGAATGTCTCATTAATAGGCCTCCCACTCTTGGTGCCCATGCTTGCATAACACCTCATATATAACATTATGCTTCTAATGAAAAACCACAAGCACTCACGTATGTGTCTGGTTAATGATATGAGATTCTATCTTAGCTGACACTGAAGAGTTGAACACTGACAGGGTTTTGTTTTGTTTTGCAGGGAGGTAAACACTGAACCTAGTAATTTGGGTTGAAATCCTTAATTTTCTTTAAAAGCAATTTTCTAAGCTTTAAATTATTTCTTTAATTATGTTAACGTTCTCAAAATTTTCCCTGGGAAGACAAAGTCGTTTTCTTAAATAACAATTTAGTGTTCTTTGGTAATAGACTACCTGGCAGCTAGCTGACATTTGAGGTATTATTTTAGTTCCTGACTTCTAACCCTTCATTATATCATCTTCCTATGGAAATCCAGCCAAAACCAGAAGCATAACCCAAATGTAAGAGATAATTTGTTAACACAGGTATTTCAATCAATTAATTAGAAATTCGGTGGATTATTTGTGTCAATTACATTCTTAGGATTTTCTTGGTGATGGGTGGTAAAAAGAAGTGTTTCTGTCCAAGAGTTGCTAACAATGAAATTGAAGAAGGCCAATACATAAGAAACAATTAGTGACTAGTACAAGATGGTATATGAAAGCGTTCTTAATGGGATAATACAGACACGAAGCGCTTTAGGAGCTCAGAGAAGAGGGAAATCAATAAAGCATCGAGTATCCCAGGAAGGTTTTAGCTTGAGGGAGTATGCAGTTTATATTTTGGAGTAGAAGGTTGTAAGGCTGTGTTTATCCTGAGGCATTGGCAGTGTCTCTCTAAATATATGCTACTCACGGAATGGAAGAGGCAATAACACACAACAGTGTCTACTAGCCATCCACTTCCTGTAATACACAATGTTCACACTGTTAAAAGTTGGCAAGTTTCACAACTGGCATCCATGTGAGTGAATGCACGACAATCGCAGAAAAATGACTAGACGAGAAATGAGGAGACCGCTCTCTTCTTTGTGTTCTTCTATACACACAATAAGAACAAATGGTAGTGACCTTCCTTTGCAGAACTCTCCTTATAAGGTTTTACTACAAATCTCATTACCCTGAAATCCTGGCATAGCATTCATTAGAATACTTCTACAGTGTGTGTGGAGGCCTTGATAGCTAAAACAAGCAATAGGAACTAACCAATCATTTTATAATTGAACTCCCCATGAATCTTTTTATGGAATTAGGTAAAACTCCTGGAGACATTCTCTTTGCTACACAATAGAATACCACCTAGACTTGTAAATACATGTCTTGTCCACATTTATAGCTTCCAAAATACTTATCTGGTAGATACTTAACAAATATTTATTTATAATGATGATAACACAAATTAATTCAGATTGGAATTAAATAGCAAGTACTATAAAACCAGGATTGAATGAAATTTACTGAATTTCTGAACAATAAAGTTCTAAACTGAAATCCTCTTTTTCTCCTTTCAGTTCTTCATTGGGAAGTATTGACCCCTGACACTTTTTCTAGTTAGCTCAATACATACATAGATATAGATATAGATACAGATGTAGGTATAGATATAGATACAGCAACTATTGTAAGCACTCTGCTAGGTACTGTTTCTGTTTTAATCAGGGCAGTTATGACTATAATTGCATTATTCTTTGATGATGATATAATCATTGGTTCATTCTGTGCATCAAAGCCATCATTTGTCATTGTCAACTTAAAAGTGGTGGTAATAGAGGATGGGTAACCTCTGCAGGGAAATGTTCCATGTGTGATGGGTGTTTTAGGCAAGGTGATATTGAGATGACCATGCAGTGTCTTTATCAAGTGAGGTAGTATCTGTGAATAGTGCACTCACTGTAAGGAGAGGACAGGGGAATATACCTGCTATCACGGAATGAGAAGCCTAAGTCAGAGGCCAATGTCCTGCTCTCCCAGAAATGTAGCAAGTAGGGTCTATTGAAATCAGTCAGAAGAGGACATTGTGACAGCAGGGAGCATGAGCATTGGTCAACAAATACGTTTATTATCTCAGGCAAATATGTCATTTCTTTTAAAAAATCTGGTGTTGATAATAGCCTTAAAGAGTAAAGACCAAAGCTTACAGCCAGAGACTGTTTAACAAAATTATATCCCTAATGATTTATTTATTTGCAACTTGGCCCTTTTTATCCTAAAATTGAACTATTAGGGAGAAAAAAAATTAATTGAGGTTTCTTTCTATCGTACCAGAAGTATGATTACTATTGATTTAAAAGTTGCTGGTGAGTGTTTCAGTGAAGAAAAAGGAAACCATCAGGCCTCTCTATAAACACTATTTGCAGTCCTGTTGAGCATAAAGGGGTCTTCCTTAAATCAAGGCCAAGAGAGATTACTACTGAAAGCATACCTCCTCCACGCCCCCTCAAAAAAATCCACCTACATCCTATTTCACCTACACTATTACCTTGAGTCATGGACCCTGAGGTGATAAAGTAAAGCTCTCTAAAACGGATTTTTTTTCTTGTGTGTTGCAATTGTTTTAAATTGTTCTTCACCTGAGAAAAGGCATTTTAATCAAATCTCAAAAGAAATTGGGGGTGGAGAAATGTATTCTGAATTGTAACAATGTGGACTTCCTTTGGAGATTGTCATTAGCCATATTGAAACTACAGCTACAAAGAGGAAGATGACTGCTATGACTGGTTAGCTATACTTTGATTTTAGATAGTGGGTTTTCTACCAGATTGGCCATGAATTTCTTTATACATGTTAGCACACATGAATATATATGTGTCCATTACATATTTGTGTATGTATGCATATATGGTATGATTTAGATGGTTATGTACACAATTATATATACATATACACAGATATATATATATATACACACATATATGTATATATATATGTGTATGTATGTATATATATATATATATATATATATATAAACTTAGATAGTTAAACAGAAAATGATAGTTAAACAGAAAAAGTATATATATGTATATATGTATATGTGTGTGTATATATATATATATATATATATATATATATATACACAAACTTAGATAGTTAAACAGAAAATGATACAATATCAAGTCCATCCGTGCTAATAGAGGTGATCTATTTTGTCTCTCATTTTGAAGAAGAACAGTAAGAAAGTCCAAAAGAGTTGACTTGTGCAACTCGCCAAGTCTCTGAATTTGCAGTCACATGTTTTTTGTCTGATACCCACATTGTTCTTTGTTATTCAGAATTATGGCAACATGCCATTTCTTTTCCTTAACTTTTCTGGGATTTTTATGAAATTCATATATAAAATCATGTTGTTAGTTTTTTGGACTGAGTAAATATAATCACTTGACTCTTCTTTATTTTTCCACAATTTCTTCTGCTACCTCCATTGTCTGCTAGCTGCCCTGACTGCTTTGGACAGTTTTCTGGTAGTGATGCTTAAGGAATGGACAGTGACTATCTGAAAATATTTCTACTTTTCCTTTAAACAATCTTCACATTAGTTTCCTGGTGAGGAAGTCTAGCTACACCAATAAGGCTGTCCTCATTCTGATCTTCTGGCAATTCTTATTGCTGAAGCCTCTTCAGAATCCATTCAAGAAAAAAATGAACAGAATTGCTCCCCCTCCACTTCTTCTCCTTCCTGCTATTGTTTTATAATCACATCTCAACTTTAATCAAGCCTCCTGTTATATGATGTTTGAATCTATTAACTTTCATTCATCTTATTTTATCCTTTAAATACCTCAAATTATCTCCCTACATAAGGAAGCAAATCTCAGTTATGAAACCATTTCTTATTATAACTGTAAACAAATTGGTAACCTTTATTTTCAAAAGTATGTTTCAGTGCTTCAGAACATAATAAAAAGTGTTGAACTCAGATTTTTTTTTTTTTTTTTTTTTTTTTTTTTTTTTTGCTAGTTTATAGCTAATAATTATATACTGGAAGTTGCTGGTTTACAGACAGGTACCAATCCATATTTTCCATAATCTTGTGTGGATGGTAGATAACTAGATTACCAGTAAAAAAAAAAAAAAAAAGTTTTATCAGCTTTGCTGTTTTTTCCTAAGCTATTTGTGTAAAGTTCCCTTGCTAAGAAATGAGAAGCAGGTAAACTCAGCAGAGAAACTGAGAGCTTGTTTTCATTTTAGTTCAGCTGAGCTAAATCTCCTTAGTGGACACCAAATGTGTAAATTCTTTTCTGTATTTCCATTCTCCTAGGCTGTCAGGCTGCACATATTGGGATTGAGACCCCAGAGCATTGGCTCCTGCATTTCTTGAAATTAGAATATATGAGAAGGATCTTCTGAATGTAATATGTTGGGTGGAAACAAATGTATTAAATTATTCTGAGAATACACATAAGAACTTTAGAAACCAGAATAAGAATCCATTTACTCATGAGTCAGGAATCCAAAATCATCTCTGAAGAAAACAGATAAAGGCAATTAGAAAGTAGTTGTTTAAAGTGAAGGAAATAGGACAATTAGAAGGAAGATTTTGGGCAAGGATTTAAATAGAAAATCCTGGTGCAGCAAAGGGTCATCTCTGTGCAATGCAGGAACTTGATCATGACTAGAGAGATACCTGAGTTATCACAATAACAAACCCAGTTTAGCCAAGTGTCCCATTCATGTGGATACCCGTTAGGAAGCAATGCACCTTACCAGCAGTCTTGCCACCATGATGCAAATCATCTCTACCATCATTATTGCATACCTTTGGTATTCATCAGAACCATCACAAAGGGGTAAGGACAGTTGGATTGAGAGAATGTCATCAATGGTATTGTGCTACTTTGTCCATTTGTCTATTGTGCTTTTAGACTCACATTTATCAGTGCAGGAGACCTTGGCCAGAGGCTCAGCTGCTGCAGTGTGCCGTCCACAAACATAAACACAGTGCATCCAGCTGCCTGATAGGGGACTCTGCTAATTGGAGAAGTCTGCTCTGGTCCCCTGTCACCAGTTGGCAGACAGAACAGTCTGGACTGAGGCTGATTTCCAGAGTCAGGCATTCATTTATCTCAGTGATAACAGGGTATGTGTAGAGAGAAGAAGCAAAGAAAGAAGAAGGCAGCTGCAGTTGAGGTGGGGACAGTGCTAATGCCCCAGCATCAAGGGCATTTTGTGTGTAGGGGCTTGGAAGTTTATTCCACTCTTCCAAGTTTAATGAGTCACTAATTATAAACAACTCTCTTTTATTATTTTATTATGGATGCATTTGGCCAGTGCTTTAACTTTGTTGTTGTTTATTTTTTATTTTTTTGAAGACACACCTTCTCATCTCAACCAAGTTCCAAATGCTAACGTATCAATGTCAGAAACTGCAGTCAAGCACAACCGGTCCCCAAATCCCAGCCCCTTGAAACACGATGGCTCATTAATAACTTAAAAAGGATGATGACACTGGTACTATTTATAGGGCCCTGCCAGGCAGGTCTGCCAGCGTTAAAGAAATTAACATGGAGAAATTGTCAACTGGAAAACATTAGTGTTTATCAACAGATCAATCAAACTTCAACAACTGTAAACTGTGCTTTTAGCTAAGTGAAATGTATTGACAATGACAACCACTTACCCACCTTGCTGGGGAGACCTGTATCCCCATATCAGCCTCATATCATGCACATTGTCCCCTTGACACTGCGGCCATGATCCCACTGCTGCTTTTTAGGGAAGCATCAGCCTGCCTCTGTGTCATATCCAGGGGCAAGCTGGAATGACTGGGTGGTCGTCTCAGTTGTGTATTAATTAGCTTACACTGCCAGTTTGTCAAGTCTCAAGCAGACTAAATTAAATATCAAGGTTAGTGGCTCCAGGAGCCAAATTTTCGATTTATGCATACTTTCTGAAAGCAAGACTCTATGATTTAAGGAGTTTTTCTTGGTTCTCTCATCCTTTTAAAGCAGTCCTTGACTCTCATTGTTGTATATTTAGAGATGGTTCTATTTTCATTTCTGGGCTACATCAGCGATGATGACATGGCTTCGGAACCTGAACAAAGCTGGAGAGCTCTGATAGGCTGCCGGTGATGTCATCTCTGTGCCTCTAATGCCCAGGAAAAGCACCAGGGACTGACTGTTTTCCTGACTTTTCTTTCTTTCCTTTCCTTCTTCCTTTTTTTCCCCCGGTTTCTTTTATTTATTTATTTTATTATTATTTTTCCCCCCCACGTATGAAATCCCACTTTCACACTAACAGTGTGTTTGGAGTTTCATATCCTAGCAACGTTATCACTAAAGGTAACCAGTGACCGCTCCACACAGACCGACAATGCTTTGGCTTTCTGCACAATTTCAGCTTTCACCGAGAGGATTTTGTGCTGCATCACACTGAATATTGCCGCTCTGTAATTTCTTGTCATTATAGAAAGCCTTTCACATGCTCCCTTTCTGTACCCCAGATGATCAACACCTGTCAAATGTGACTGCTCACACAAATCTTAACCAGAGGAGCCTCACAGTGGTAGGAGGGCTTGAAAACTGAAAAAGAGAGAAACTGTGCCCTGAGCTTCAAAATTACAATAGCCCCAACTCATCCCACAAAATGCTTCTTATGTTTCTGAAAGCCTCACCAACTTCCACCTTTTGTTCTTTTCGTGCATATATTCCTAAAACTGCAGCATAGTCAACATGGTGCTTTTACTGGACTTGGGCACATGGAGTGGGATAATAGAAGCCCTCCTGATCCCTATTGAGAGGGGTTTATTTTTGTGTTCAATATATAACAGATTCTATATATTAGTTGGGTGCAAAAGTAATTGCGGTTTAAAAGGTTAAAAATAATTGCAGAAACCACAATTACTTTAGTAACCAACCTAATATATATATTTAAAACAAAACAATGAAACATCAATCCTGCAGTTTTAGTTTTGACATCCTAGGGAGCACCCTAAGTCCCAAGTTCTTATCCATTAAGTGAGACAGTGAGACACACCTCACCAAGAAGATTGCAAGCATTCCAAACACTATTGCATCTGGACGCAAAGTATGTCAGAGGAGCAAAGCTAAAATCTGCTCCACCCAATTAGATTCCATACTTTGTGACACAAGTAAATAAAGATAACCAGAAATGGAAAAAAAAAAAAAGAAAAGAAAAGAAAACTGGAAAAAAGGAAAGTTGAGAACTATGAAACAATCTCTATGAGAGGCCAAGGAATCTTAGAATATTCTCAACTCCGGAGTCATTTCCCTTTCTTGTACCATCACCACTGGTTTGCACCAGGAATAAAATCTACAGTGCTAGAATTTGAGGGGTGGTACTAAAATTAAATTAAAAAACCAAATCCAAAATACAAAAAAAAAATTCCAGTGTGTCTTTATCTGATGCAAAAGAGATCAGAGAGTTCAAAGTAAAATCCTCTGTCTATAGCCAGATCTTTATAGCAGGCTCAGGAGGTGAAAATAAAAAGGAAAATAGCAGTTGTAAATGGAGGTTTGCAAACACTGTACTGAATTTTGTGAAAATTACAAAATAAATATTAGTCACGGGCTTTTGGTATTAAGACTTGCAATCCAATTTTAATATCAAAACATACATTTGTGAAAAGTCCATGAAAATAATAGTTCAGGATGCAAATAGGAGCCCAAGATCACAGAAGACATGTCAAAAGGTACTGTGTGACTAAATGTGAATTGAACTGTACATGTAATTATTTTATAGAAATCCAAAAGAGAATGATTTTACCTGTAAATAACATGGCCAGAGAAGAAGTTTGATTAAAGGAGAAGAGCTATCCTCTGGGCCACAGAACGGGTTTGACATGGATAAACAAAAGGAAGAGGAGGGTGATATTCAAGACAGGAGGAAAAATGTGCGTGAAGGCGAAGGGGAGGTACAGCTGTCTTCAGGCAGTGGAGCAACAACACAATTTGTATAAAGGCGTGGTGGGAAACAAGATTGGAAAGCTCTGAGTATTCCAATTAGGGACAGCCAGCCCTAGAATGTCAATCTATGGATTGTGCACTTAACATGGAAGAAGACAGGCAGACATTTGCTCTTAAACTCACTTCTACCTGTGAGTCTGAAATGTTCGGAGCGAGCAGTGCGCACACTGGTACCCTGCTTTCTGCCCGCTCCCATATCATTGATACTATGCATTGTTATCCACCTCCTTCCAGAGAGCAAGGCCTGGCCCAGATTCCAGTGAAAACCTCACCAATGAATCATATTTTAACACTTTGGTTTTCAATGTGTTTGGTCATTACGCGTTCTTATATCACAAATTGGTATAATTGCTTCAGAATGAAAGATGTTGTCTAGTATCTGTTTATTTCAGTGTCCCAAATTGTTTTGATGTGAAAAAAAACACGTTATTTTAAAATGTGAGAAAGCTCAAAGTGTTAGCTATTTAGTGTGTGTATATAATGCTGAAATAATAAATAATTTTTGTTGTTGTTGTTGTTGTTGTTCCTTTTTAAATTGACCTGATTAGGTAGGAACTTCGGCATCATCATTTCTTTCCATCTATACTCTCAGATGATTTGTTTCCTACTTAAATTTTATTTAGGATGCTATTCCTACCATAAGGTCATGTTTCTCATCAGAGGAAACTAGAAAGGCATGTAGCATAGGTTGGAATACAACAAACAACTGTAGTGCCACCCAGACGATGATAGAAACATTAGCATCCAGAGTGGCATCGTGCAGATCACAAAATAAAGCATCTCCCTGCTTTGTTTCTCTCTTGAAATTTTCTGAGTCATTCCGAAGTCTTTACTGCTTTGGACCACGTCTAGGTTTTATTCTTTGTTGCTTTTTATTTTCATTTTGTAAATTTATCCGGTTCTCATCATTTCTCACTATCAGTGAGGCATTTAAAAATGTTTGGCTGTAGAAATGAGCAAGACACCGTCCTATAAGGAGACCACAACAGAGAATTGCAAGGCACAGTCTTAGTCTCCAGGGAGCAATTGCCGACCTCCAAACGATATTTTTTTCAATGATCATTCCTGTCACATTAGACAGGTGGTTTTGAATCAATATCTTCATTTCAGAATTAACTAAATATAATATTTCCACTGACACATTAAATGGTTTCAGGCAGACATTTTCAATGTATTAGAGAAAAAGTAGCATGATTTTGGGGACAGATAATATCTTCAATGACCTTTGCTTTCCCCGTATCACAAGTAGATAGTCTCTGGCCTGACAAAGAGAGAACAGTTTATATGTTAAAGTACCTAGAAACCACAAAAGCTACTTTGTTCTATAAATAAAGCTATGTGTGTGGCTGGACAAGAAGCCTTTCCAGTTTATTAAGAAAATTTACCCTTTTTAAGCCTGTCTTCAAAAGTAGCCATTTCACTAGTCATGAAAGGTTTATCCATCCCTTCATTCTTTTTAAAATCTCTTCCTTCAATGCATATTGACTGAGGAACTAATATATAATAGGCACTTTTAGACACTGAGTAAATACCTGAGGAATAAAACAGATCTGTTCTCTTATCTCCTATGTTTTGTTATGAAAGTAAAACAGGGTCTAATGACATAGAGAAGATCAGGGAGGGAACTAGTGATGTCTGGTGGTCAGAGGTCCTGAGGAGTTGACATTAAACTTACACGTGAAAGCTGAGAAGGAGCCATTCCTGGGAAGAGCAGAGGGGATAGTGTGTGCTAAAACCCTGAATTAGACAAGAATTTAGCAAATGTGTTCCAAGAAAGTCCCAGGGGCTGTGACAGAGTGAACGTGGAGCAGAGAGGTTATGAGATGGGGTTGGCAAGGTAGCAAGGACCTTGTGGACCAAGGTATGTAGTAGGTAAGATATATTTCAAAATGAAAGGGAAAATGCCTAACAAATTTAAGGAGGGATGCAGAATGATCAGGTAGCTATTTTAAAAGATTACTCTGATAGTTATACAAAAAATGGATTGGGAGGCTAAGTATAAACAGGGAGAATGGTCAGGAAACTCACAATAATCTGAGTAAGAGATGATGGTGGTGAAATCCATTTATTATATTAATTTGAAATACATACATGTAGACACACACGAGGGCATGAAGATGAACAGAGTTGAGCGATGAGAGAGAGAAACCAAATTAAGCAGATAGTTGAATGGCGGTAGCCTCTCTGGGTAAAATGTGGGGGAAAACAGAATGGGGAAAGGGCAAACTGAGCGTATCACTTGGATCCTCTTAATTTTGAGATGTCTGTAAGCCATCCAAGTGGCGACATCAGGTAAACTATATACTAGTATAAGACTAGGTTTGATGACAAGTGGAAAGTTGTAAGACAAGGTGATAGGAGAAAAGGGTATGAGCTAAGGACAGTAAACTGAAGGAAACCTAGCAAGTCCTGTTTGTTCAGATTCCTGTAGGTATTCCTCCATCTTCTAATATAATGATCGTCCCTTCCTCCAGGCATAGAGAGGGCACTGCTCACTTGAGGGTCTTATGACTTGCTTCAGGGGAAATGGGAGAGGTCAGAGAGTCCTTTTTGCACCTGCAGTTTCTCAAGTTTCTTCAGCTTAAAATATTCAGTATGCCAACGTGCCGTATTTTGGGGTAGCTGTCCTGAACCTCGTCAGTGCCATTTAATCGTATGACAATGAATGAGATCACCTAGAGAGAGCTGCAGAACAGAAGCACCAAGGATGAATACTGATGAAATTCTAATGTCTAGATGCTGGAGAAAGAAACAGGAACAGAAAGAGTCTGAGCAGAAGTAGCCAGAAAAGTGGAAAGAAAATTAAGAGTGTGTAGTATCATAAAAGTCAAAGAATGGAATGCTTTGAAACAGAAAACAGTCAGTTTGGGAGAATGTTTTATACTGTCAAATAAGCTTAAAAAGTTACAGTGAGCACAAACCAGCCTGCATCTTTGCTTTAAAGTCAAACTGAAAAAAAATGCCCCTAACCCTATGTCATTACTTTACCCAGGTTTATATAATATCCCACACAATCGGTCCATTGGTTAATTTTGTGACAAAAATTCAAGCTGGTTGTGTAATTGAACTTTTTAGTCATTCCTACTTTATAATCTCTTTGTGTGTCTAAACATATACTCAAAACACAGACAGGGCCCAAGTACTCAACAAACAAGCACATAGAAACCACTCAGTGAAGAGGAACAAAACATCCTGTTCCTAAAAAGGGAAAGAAAGCTTTGTATTTATTTATTTTATTTTTTCATTATTCAGCTTTTTGGAACTTTGTTGCTCAAATTCAGCAGATAATTGTGAAAGTCTCTGGAAGAATCACCCTGTGGAGTCTCAGTGTGAAGCTAGCCACACTAAAATATGCAAAATTTGAACTCTGGAAGAGGAATTTTCATCCCCTCACATCATCAACTTAAAACATCCAACTGACTAGAGATTTACCTTTGTCTGTTGAACCTCTCCCCATGTCAGAAATTTCCTACTTCAACAAAACAGGCAGGATTCTGAAAGTTGAAAAATATGCAGGCTGTGTACATTTGGAACATTTGAAACATAGAAGCAATTAAATGCCCCCAACACACACACAGCCATACGTATTACACATCATCTCGGCCATACGTATAACACATCATCTCCTCAGACAAGCCATCCAACTTCTAATAAAAATTTTTGCCAATATGCAAGCTATGAAAGCAATGCACATTGTCTGCATAAAAGCCTTCTTTTGACGAGAAAATGACTATTAATGAGAACATGTTCGTTTCTGGCATCAGGCTTGAAGAGACACAGGTCATAAATCTCTTTGATCTTCTTACTAAAGCTAGAATCAAGCAAAGAAGCAAGTTCATTCATTTAAAAAAATGCTTTTGATTGAAATGATTCCATTTAGTTACAAGTAATTTATCATGTTTTTCTTTCCCTTCCCAGGTTTGGTTTGGTTTCCATTCTTAGTTCTTTCTGGTCACCACAGTTAAATCTTTGCTACAGTTCCAGCACATGTTACTTTAAGGTTTCTTATTTGATGGGGGGGTCAGGCAAAACTTCCAAGTGAAATGTGTGTTTGTGGGGGTATAGGATGGGGGGTGTGAGACAAACAGAAATAAGAATTCATAAATTTTGAACAAAAAAATGTCTCTTATAGCTCAGTCTGTAAGTCTCCCTGACTAGTTTTAGATGTATCAACACTGCCCTCTCTTGCTTATTCACAGACTATGTTGAAACCTTGGTTCCAGTATACAGCCTTACAAATCCACATCTCTCTTTCTTCCCACTGCTCCCTGCAAGTTGCCATAAATCAGAATGCAGAGTTCTTATAAGGTATGTTTCCAATTGAATGTATTCACTTTTTTTTTTTTTTTTTTTTATTAAATGTGTTTCCTCCCGTATTTCTGTTCTCTGCCTCCCTGGGTACCTGTTCATGTTTTAATACAAAGCACCTCAAAGAAGCAAGCCTCTCCCTAGCTAAGTCCCTTTGGAGATGTAATGCTAGCAGCGTTGGCAGGAGAATCGGCGTTTCTCCTTCCTGTAAGGAGACTTAATTCTATTTCCAATACCCTCTGAGAAGGCATTTACGGATTGCCATCCTGGATGCAAGGTGAAATCAGGAGTTCTTTATTGATCATCTCAACCAAACCTCGGAGCTTCCTCAATGAGAAGGATGGAAGCCAGAGGTTCAATGTGAGGTCACAAGAGTATCTGTCTGCCTTTCACTACACAGATGGCCAGGAATTACCAAACACTCACATCTATGACCTCTCTTCAGTCTTCAACAAACAAAATTTGAAGAAAGAATTTTTCTCTCGATGTCTGAAAGATTCAGAGAAAATGGGTGATATTAAGGTTAAAGGAACTGATTGACACAGTTATTGCTGTTACTTCCCTGCTTAGCATTTTGATTTTGGTCGCATGAGTTAAAATCACTTGACAGAAAAAAACATATTAAAAACACACTGCTTGTTTGAGTCATAGACTCTTAATTTTTTTTTACATCAAGGTATGGAGTTCTCATTCTTTCTCATGGATTGTGAGGAGCTCTTTTAGTGCTTCTGAATATCGTAATCCAAGATGGACCAGAATGAGACTAAGAAAAGTAAAGCCTACAACAGCCACTACCTTCTAGGAACAATATGTGGTTTGGGATTTGGATGGGAAAAGGATTATGGAAAAGTTCCTTATCTGTCCCACCCATAAGATATTTGGGTAAACGAGGATGTTAAGTAGATCCCATTTCTCTTGCCTCTTCTGATTAATTATTGGCAGTTGTCTAAAACACTGTGTAAAGAAGGAATCTGATACCCTGACTGAACTCAACAAGGGAAAATGTTCCAGGGTGTATTGATGGTCAGTGCCACCAGGAGTGAGAATTAGCAAGGTCAGAATCCATGATGGTGATCAGCCAGAGTCTGTTTAGACTTGGTATTTCTTCTTAGGATGCCAGCACATGACCTGGAAGACTGTGCTTCGTATATCACATTTAGAGTGGACGGGCTCATTTGTCTAACAGAGTACAAAGGAGGACTTTGAGGGAATGAGAGACAAGACTGGCCACTTCAAGGCGGAGAGAGGCAGGGCAAAACTGAACTTATTTACTGGGAGAGAGAGAAATAGATCTTTGGGCTTCTCAACAGCCAAGAAAAGCATCACTAAATGAGAAATTGTTCAAGAAAGGATTGGAGGAGGGTGAGGCCGGTGTTCACCGCTTTAGAATGTAACATCGAGAAGTATGTTTTCAGTATTTCAGTTTCCATTTACGACCAACTTGCTCTCTTTCACTTCCTGTCATTTTCATGTTTCAGTATCCAGGGGTTCTCTGTTTTCTCTTCTTTTTGCATATCCAAATCTGTTCTTGGGGAAACCTTTCATATTGGCCATCTGAAATATTCTGCTACAGTCATTGTAAAAATATACCTGTTTCACCTCTATTCATTTGGAAATGGCAAGGGAAGAGAAAAACAATTTTGTCAAATGCCTACTCTATTTCCTTGCCTGACAACATAGTACAGACTTGCAGAACTGGAAGTGGCCAACAATGTAGCTGAATAGACATTATCAGCTTCTGTTTGTGTGTTGTAATGGAATAAATATTGAACTTGAAGTTAGAAGGTGTGTATTCAAATCCTGTGAATGCCATCTGGGTGACCTTAGCCAAGTCACTTAACCTCTCTGAGTCTAGTTTCCTGTTCTATAAAACGAAGATAATAATTCCTACCTTGCCAACTTCACAATGTTGCTGTGAAGATCAAATGAAGTACTTTATGTGAAAGTCCTTTGAAACACTACAAAACACTACATAGATGCAAGCTATTGTTACAAAGCTGAATCCCTCTGGGTCTCTGTGGTTTTTGAGTCATACATGCGCACGCTGGGTCTGGTCTATCATTATTTCTAAATATGGCTGGTCTATTGGCTTCTGAAGTTTCCACATGAAATATAGTCTGTGTATTTGCTTGAAGCCTCTGCCTATGTCCTCAAATAATGGGCCATTAAGTGTTACATTCAAAACCAGCAAAACCAGCATTTCTGACCTTGTACCTGTGACCTGCAGAAATACTATTGTATCTCTGAGATAAACGTACCTGTACTGCAAGGTGCTTAGGAGATATATTTAGTGTGTAGGCATTTCATTTGTCACTGAGCAATTTTACAGTGTCTGATATAAGCTGGAGATTTTATGATCTATAATCAAAGGCTTTTGCAGACACCTCTCCTTAATTTGGGTTTGTGACAGTATTAAAAAAATGAGACTTTCATCTTTGGATCCATTTCACTTATGAAATAGCCATACATGCTTTTAAGTGTGAGTCACTTAAAATTTCTGACTGTCTTTAGTAACACAGGCACTCTTGACACAAACTTGTACTATTGACTTAAAGGAAAAAAAAAAGTTCTAATTCCTGCCCCTTTTGATCACCCTGGAACCTTCCTTGCACTAGGCTGTTTTCACTGTAGTAGACCCATGTGCTAAGGGTATAATGCATAAGGGAGGAAGGGGTATTTATCTTGCTGTAATTATATACAGAGGCTCTATGACTGAAAAATCTGTGGTATAATGGAAATGGAATCTCAGAATGTTAGAACCAGTCAAGAAGTTTCACAGCATTTCTTTAAAGTGTCCCATTTTACTTATGTAACAGCTGAGTCTCAAATAAATTCAAGGGTACACTAAAAGTCACCCTTCCATGACGGGCGAAATACGCACTACAATCAATACGTTGTAAAAGTATCCTTTCCGCAGAACAAGAGACAACCTTTCTATAATATGAGTAACATACCCATCTCTGCAATTTTTTATAAATTCCTACAGGTAATTTAAGCCAGGGGATCTTACTATATGGCATATGTCACCTTTTCCTGTCCTACTGCAAATGTCAAGAAATAATGAAGCATTTCTTCCTTCTGCAAAACTACTCTAAGAAGTGATATCCACATAAGGGCCCTACCATATATTTAACATCCATTGTGTGACTAGATTGCGTGCATATACAAACTGAGAAAAACCAACAGACCTCAATCACAAGAGCTATTCTTCCTTTTCTCTCACAGTTTATTCCTTTTGTTGAGCTAAAATATAAGACCTTGTGATGTAATTAATTTTGTGTCCATCTCGCAGCTTTCTAGGACTTTGCTGCCTCTTCTGAACCTTCGAAGGGGCTAAAAATGTTCTTTCGGCTTTACCTCAGTAAAAGGATCATCCCTCCTCTCCATTGGTTCATCTCTAGTGCTGTGTACTTACTTTCTAGGTGATACATCTGTGTTCGCATGGCTTTCCACCTCTAGAGAAACCAAAAGTCTGTCATCAACAGTCATGACCTTTATCTACCCCTGTATAGTGTGAAAAGATACTAAAGGTACTACGCAAGCATGGAAATAGTAGGAGATAAGGATTACTGGGGCCACTCGGAATCTGGCTACCAGAACTAACAAGGTAAAAAAATATATACTGAGAGAGGTTGATAGATTCAAAAAAATATTTAAGGAGATTGTTTCCCAGAGACCTGAAAAAAACATTTCCTGGTTTTAATACAGGTAGAGATTCTTGGATGGTATTACACAATCTGCACCACATTACGTTCTCAGGTGTAGCTACGATATTTCTTGGGATTCATGTTGCCCGTGAATTGTGTGTAAAAACCTTGGATGGGGAAAGATGGTAAGAAAAGGAAAAGGAATATGGCAGCACATCAAGATAAGCACTACAATAGGGTGAATCCTGCAGAGCAGCCCCTGACAAACCATTGGTTTGTGGTAACACAACACATAAACACTTCCAGGCCTTCACATTCCACTTCGGGGACCAAGTTTCATCCACCGAGACCTGTGCCTATGCTTTGCTACCATCCGTGTTTGTAGGATGGTCTGGCCTTGCCTGAGCAGTGGCCGGTCTGAACCACACCCATGTCAAGAATGTAAGATACTATTTATTGCTCACAGAGTTTTCCCATTGCCTTTGCATGGTAAGGATCTCATTCCCTGGATCTTAATAATTCTTAATATTTATTAGACAAAGCCCGCGAGAGACTGGCTGGCTCCAAATTGACTCAGAAGCCAAGTTCTGTTGTCAGGCTTTTTAAATTTTATTTTATTAGCAACAGCATCTGAATCACTCAGACACAAAGGAAGTTTTCCATTGGCTTGGGCTCAAAATTGGGTCATGAGCCAGACTGTGACCAAGCTGACCGTGTGTAGATGCCAATGGTGAGTGAGGGGAGGGATGCCTCTCCTCTAAAGGGGATCAAGAAAAATAAAATTCAAAAGGGATTTGGCACAGTACATCCCACACCTGAGCAACTGAGAAGCATTTTAATGGAGAACTGAACACAATGGAAGGCGGAATGGAAAGCCCAAGCAGAAACTCTTCAAGTGACCAGATTCTTTTAGAGGTATTTGGGAAGGTGAGTTGCTTGTAACATTTTCTTCCTGGGTATCCTTTAATCCAAGACAATTGGAAAAATAAAAAAATAAAAAAAATAGCAGAACCAAGTAATTAAGAGAATTGCAAAAATGTATGTCAGAAAACATACTTTAACTGGCTGAATGTAAGTGGAAGTCCCACAATAAATCACCCTTCAGGACTGGACAGATGGAGACCTAGCTCAGCTCTACCTTCCCACTTGCTTCTATAGTGCCAGCCTCAGGCTATGACTGAATTCTTCAATGAGGACAAACTTGTTGCTGCTGTTCCAGGCTTCACCTCTGCATACTAACCACCAACTTCAAGGAAATAAAGAGACCTTTGTCCCCCAAGTATCCCTAATAAGAGTCTTGAAATGGACTGTCATTAAATCTCTTTAAAAAAAAAAATGCTTAATGAGTGTGGCCAGGAGATTAGAATGTGTTGATTGGTTTATGCCAACCAGGCCTGTAAACTGGGGCAGAGGTAGGGTCAGAGTTCTTTAAAGACCAGACTGCAAGAGGAGGGGTAGACACTCCAATGAAAGTTCAGTCTATTTTCAGGAGAGGTAGCTAGGATTACTGGGGGGAGGCAATGGATTCTGGGTAAGCAGCCAATAACATCTAATCTCACCTCTATTGCTATTAATGGAAATAATAACAAAATTTAAAAAATCAGTAACAAAATAACTTATTTTGTGGTACCTATATGAAGACTTAAAATCTTTGTGCATTTTGCCACAATTCTACTTCTAGCTATCTATCCTGCAGAAATACAAGTGTGTAAATAATTTATGCTCAAGATTACATTCTCCCCATTTTTTGGAAGAGGATCCTGAGGCTTAATGAAGTGACTTCCTAAGGTCACATGGGAGACAAGGTGAGTAAGTAAGGTTTGGCCCCAGATGTGTCCCACGTAACCACCCTCTTCCTCCAACTGTTATTTTTAACTATGTCATGTGGCTTCTTGAACTTGACTTTTCTGGCTCTCCTTTTCTAATCTGTTAAATGAAGTGATGCTATTACATGCTATAATTCTGTTTTCCCCTATAACAAAAAGGTATTATTTTGGGCTTGCAAAACTATACATTTTAGCACTTGTTGGTCTGGTACAATTACCAATCTTTTATTGTGTTAACTAAACTCAGTAGTTAATGCAATTAGGAGACAATATCAAAAGGAATTTGAAAATAAGAATTTGCCTGAGATTCATTTATTTATCCATTCATTCACCTATTTGCAAATATTTATCGAGTGTCTATTATTTGCCAAGCAATATTCTTAGTAGTGGGGTAAGGAACCTTGCTACTAGATTATGCACTCCTGAGAGCATATTAGAAATGCAGAAACTCAGTCTCTACCTGGGCCTCCCAAATCATAATGCATTTTTAGAAAGATCTCCAGTTATTCATATGCACATTGATGTTGGGTAAGTATCATCTAACAAAACAAGACAGTCACTCCATTAACAAAGACAATAAAAAATAAAATAAATAAAAATAAAAACATAGTATTTTATTTAGGTTATATAGAAAAAGATTCATTTATGTATTTAGTAATAAGTTATAGGCTTGCTTGTAATTGGATTCATTCTCAAAACTGTATTATCTATTTTGGGGACAACTGAGAGGTCGGTTCTCTTAAAATGAACATCCAAGATTCCACCATTCATTCTAATTCATCTTTCAAAATATTTAATTACTTCTTGCTTACAAACTATATAAACACTGGGGGTGGGGAGGCGGGACGGGGGGATGGCCTTAGGTAATATGTATAACATCTTAGAAACCATGACTAAATCCACCAGAAAGAATTCTTGGAAACTAGTGCAGAGCTATCAAAAGTGCCAGCTACTGTGATGCCCAGGAAGGAATGGTATCTACCATTTCTTATTTAAGAAACACTTTCTTTTGGCTTATATATGGGGGAAAACAGCATCTTCTGGCCCTTCTTAATGAGGCTTTGGATAGTTACATATTCTGGAATACAGCTGGTTAAATGAAATATTCATTTTATCTTTCAAAATACAGACTGGAAATGTACCCAGTGCCCACTGGGAAGTATCAAAGAAGATAAATTATTGGGAAAATCAAATTTTGCCTTCGTCTTTTCTCTGGTCTCGATGCTTTCCAAATCCAAGCTCTCTTTTCCTTTTCCTTCCCTTTTGGGAGCATTTTAAGAAGATAAATACAGATTTATCATTTTTTAGCCCAAATGAATGTTTTCAAAATAAGTTGTGGCTCTCTCTGCCAGCAGTAGGCACCCCTGTGTTCACTAGTAGAATTCTGCCAAATCCTCAGTTCTCATGGGCACCTTTGCACTCTAAGCGCCAAAAAGGAAGGGGAAAAAGGCTCATATCAAGTATGTGGCACCCGAGGGATAGAAAAGCAAAGAATATGCACATGAATACTGACATTTTTCAAAGAAGAAACATAATTTTCTGGAGTGATGAGAGGTGAATGCATTTTTCTACAGATAGTCTCTCTAGGTATTAATGACATCACTGCCCTGGATAGAAACTTTCACACATGGGACCTCAAAATGGTCGTAGTGGTGACACCCAAACATCAACCCTTAGATCAGACCCAAGCAATTAAGCAGGGTGACCTTGCAGGCCGTGTCCTGTCCAGCTCCACTGCATACCTCCAGGAAGCACCATTCACCTGGACGCTGATATGCATGACACCTCCAGGCTGTGCAGCTTAGCCACCTGGCACCTCAGGTCCCTTCTCAGCAAGTCCCATCGTTCATCAGAAAATCATTAGCACCTCAGCTCGACATTCCTCCTCCTACCACCCTCCCATCCTCACCAAAAGTAGCTCTAAGCTGGGTAAAATGATACAAAATGTCACAGTATAACTATTTTTCATCCATTTCTTCTTTTGGTCAAAGCCATCTAAAATGCACTTCCAATGTTTGACTACGTTGTTTCTTTTCTAGGACATCCAAAAAAGAATAAAAAAGCAACACTTGAAAACTTTTTTGTTTGTTTGTTTGTTTGTGTTTGAAATCCAACAAAATAGTGAAATAACCAGGGAATAAAAGAATTCATCCTGTAAACAGTGCAAGTCTCCTTTCTACAAATTTCAACCAACGGCATATATTTGCAAACAAGACTGTCTTGCCAGTTATAAATTTCATGTGGAACTTTCTATAGTGTTTGGAAAACTTCGCTGATATCTGCAAGGATGATAACAAAGCTGTCTGTTTATCAAAGTTTCTCCTCATTCTAATTGAGCAACACTCGGATTCATTTATGAATGTGGTTTCATTTTTATAAAGGTTATACTGCTTTAAATATCTCATTGAGGTGGCTATAGTCACTCCACTTTCAATAAGCACTGATCATACATACTCAATTATGTTGGATGAACAAATAAGTGAATGAACAAATGAGTGAATGAGGCTATGAAACAACTCTGCTAGGGATTTGTAGGAGCAGAAGTTCACTGAAGGAAAATGTAAGACCTAGTCTCAATGATTGAGGAGTTTAACATTTAGTTGAGGTTTTAAAACCATGTCCAGTGAAATTAAGATCTAAGCCTATGCCGTGGTCCAAATAGATAGTAGACAGTAGACATAATGATGGTAGAAGAATTCAAGGTGGAGGGGCTGAAATCGTAGGGGACTGATTGGTCAGGAAATCTTCCTCAGGAAGTGAAGCTTGAGCTCCCCTTCGATGGATGTGTAACATTTGCTGTAAACCATATTAATTTATACATACCCATTTATAAAATTGGAGGAGCATAATGGCTGAGGAATGTCCATTAATAAAAGGGCCAAGAGACACAGGATTTGTAGGTCACTGGAACGTTTACCAACAAGAGCACAGTAGGTCATAAGACCACCAAAAGTGGATTGTACTTTTACCACCTGTCCTTGCTTTGATTTTAGGACACATGAGAGGAAGTTTGGTGGAAATTGGTGCTGAACACAACAGCCCTTCCAGGCAACTTTAAATACGTTGTATCTAATTAGCAGAGAAGAAACCCTAGAAACGGTATCAGGACTCAAGGAAGACCAGAGTGTTCCCGATCAGGATTCTTCTTAAAATTGGCACAGTCAATAGATACATACGTAGTGGTCTTCTTAAAAACGGTCTAATCAATAGGCACATATGCAGTGGTCAGTTTAACCTTATTAAACGTTGCATTGGTACAAAATAAATACATTTCATTCCATAGCATCTGTCTCTCCTCAACCCATTTTATACCTGCCCTTCATCCAGGTCTCCATTTGATAATCTGATTGGAAAAAGAAACAAATACAAAACTGTATTTGAGCATATTTATTTCTCTAAAAGAATGGCTTTAAAGGTTCTATGTGTTGCCTAGACAATACAAAAAAGTATCTAAACACCCTGAATTCTAGTAAAACAAAACTGCGCAATGTTTAGTGTCTGTGTCTTTTTTTGAAAGCCTTGTCTCTTTAACAATAGTGACTTTGTAATCATTTAATGAGGGGTGCTGATGGTTAGGGGCTGCCTTTCTCCCTTAACAGTGTGAATAAAGCAACTGGGCATCTGTGATATGCAGACTTATAAATCTCAAGACAACAAGGGTCATTTGGGTTTCCCATTGCTCAGAAAGCACCATTTATATTTTCCCTATGTTTTATTTATTTGTCTGAGTGTTTCATTGCACTTTTTCCTATTTCCTTTACTTTTGAGGGCATTGACCCATCTCTTTTTTAAGAGCACGAAGAATGAGAATAGAGATTAAAAAATAAAAATAAGTCAACATTAGGCCCCTCACTTCCTCTCAGTTCTTCAGTGAAAATTTAATAACATTTGAAACCTGATTCTATCCTTCATGTCAGGAGGGTATTAGTAACTTACCCTTTTATTTCCCCATCCAATACAAATTCTTTCTTTACTAAGAGAGAATTAGCCAAGAATCGGGCAAAACAATTTTATTCCACTTCAGAAATGGCCCCTGGAGAGTGTTCTGGGAGAAATTTCCTTCAAACTGCCCTGATCTTCAGCCTGGTCCTTGGTAGGGATATTTGAACAAGTAGATTCAAGGGGTTGTGATGTTGTTGTTTTTTTCTCTATTCTTACGACCCTCAGAGCTGAGCAGAGTTCACCAAATGTATCTTATTTTTGCCTTGTCCTTCACTGTCCCTACCTGTCAACCTTTACTCTCTGGGGATTTTAATTAAATGGTCATTATTTTTTGGCCAGTGTTTCTGAAAGGATAGAGAAGCAAAGCAACTTACCTGATAGACTAATACGTTAAGAGTAAGCTTTTTATGAAGGGGGTCACCTCAATCTTAGTCCGCTGAGCCTCAGTTTCTTCATATGTAAAATGGTAACAACAATACTTGCCCTGTTTGGTTGCTCAGAGGTTCTTGTGAGATTCAACAGCCTGACAGATGTAAGACATATTGTTCCTGACATTTAGTAAACACTCAAAAAATTTAGTTTCTTCCCTTCCTCAGGCTCCATTGCATTTCCACCCTAACAGTGACCATGAAAATCCAGGTACATTTGGAAGTTCTTTGGAATTAAAGGAAAATGTTAACATTTCTCACATGTGACTAATGAAACCTCTTGAACCAAAGCTGAACTCTAAAATCCTTTTGGAATTGTCTCCTTCCTTGTCCATTATTATAGCAGCTCGTATCAGAGCATCTGTCAAAAATTGCTGTGGGACAATTTAGCGGTCACTTTCTCCCTCATTCATTTAATATCATCAATTAAGGGGCAACCATAATCAAAGAAGCACTGGAATAAATGAAGATATTGAGCCAAGTGGAGTTTAAAAATTAAAAATAAAAAGTAAAATCTATTTTGATCATTGTTTGATGTCTGTGAGATACGACTCTTGGCATTAGAGGCAGCACTCAAATGTATGGTTCAGTGCATTTATTATGGGTCCCTGAAATGTGATTTTATTACTAGAAGTACTGAGCAAACATGCAGTGCCATAAGATTACCTGTAACTAGGTCATAAGACGTGGGCCCTGTGATAGTTTTGCAAATACAAACGTGTAAATGGATTTCTCTGTTCATGGTGGATTAGATCAGTCTTGTATGTAAGACTTTAGCAAATCTGCCATTTTGTGGGAAAAGGGCTTTTCAGAACATCCACGTCCTCTGTTCTCTAAAATAACTTCCCCTTGTGTTTGATCTGTGAGTGAGTCTGCTCTTGCACATGATGGAGCCTGTAAGGGCAAGGACCTAGAAAGCACTGCCACCTAAAGGGTCTGGGTACATTATCAGCCTAAGGAGAGGGAGAAACAATCACAGCAGATTCATTTCACATCAGTTGTATTTCATAGCATGGACTGTAGCAGCAACGTGAAGGAAAGGTGGCTCTGCTTGCCAGCCTGGGAGCTGCATGAGTACCACCTCACATCAGCAGCCTGGGCTGTGGGAAGGCAGACTCATGGTATGTCGTGCTCTCCTTGGAGGCCGTGCTCTTCACACGAACAGCACCCTTAGCACTAATTCAGATGGTAAAATAACACTGCCTCGTGCCCTATGTAATCAAAGAGCTAAGGAACTTGGCACTAAGAAGCCCAGGCATGAGGAAGTAATAAATATGTTTTCAGATGACAGTTTCAAGGAGCCTGCGTCTGCACGGCGGAGTTGAAGGCAGACAGCTCCAGATGGCAAAAGCTGCCGAGGAGATGTCTTGGAGACCAGCAGTGTCTGAAAGGAAAGAACAGAACACAGGCCAGGTCTGGATCAGAGGAAAAGCCCCAGAGACGTGTGAGGAGATGTGCCTTTTGCAATAGCTAGGAGAAAATAAGCAATAAGAAGGGACTGAGCCAGTTCAAGTATTCTTGCAATAGGATGAGGTTGCTTTCCTTCTGTATCTGAAATCAGTTCCATTTCAATGTGTCTCTTTTTACCCCACTTTGCTTTAGCCTCTGCTTCCTCAGTCCTGTTTCATAGTGCACCCAACCTGCATAAATAAAGCCACTTTGGAAAATCCCTCCTCAGTCATCTCGGGGGCACACATGATAGGCAGTGTTGGTATAACTCAGCCTTTTATATATTTTTAACTACCTGACATAAACTCACATTTAAATGTCACCCGTAGCAAAGTCAAGGCTAAATTCACAAGCATGCCTGAATTCAAGCACAGTAACATAAGTGTGCATGTATGCACACACACAGTGGTACTGAAAACAAACCTGCCAATTTGCAAATGGGGTATCACACTTCATTAGGACAAAGGTGGCCCTATGGTTTAAAAACAGCAAATAATTGGTTTTTTTGTCCTGTGTCATGTTTTAATTAAAGATAGCAATGCAATCTCCAATATATCTGGAAATTATTAGAAACCTTTTTTCCAGAGGCAAAAAGGATCAATATCTTTTTGTTTCCGTGGCATAAAACATCTCAGGTTACTTTGTCCCTGTTTATTTCAACAACTCGAGTTGAACATAAACATTAAAGTGATGAGGGTGAAATCATATTTTGAGAGGAAATGAGGACATTTTGAAATTAGCTGAATTGTTTGCTTCAATAGCTTTTGAGACATCAATCTGAAGGCCCTTGCTCTAGGGAGAGAGAGAGAGAGACAAAGGAAGAGGTAAACAATTCAAGGGGGAGGGCTTTCTGTTTTTCACGCAGAACAGTCAAAACTATTAGACAAAGCCAAGAGCTAAGACTATGGAAACGGTTAGTAATAATTCATCCCATCTCTGGGAGAAACTAGAACAGTTCGGCAAGACCGTGCGTGTTTCTCTCCATAAAATGGGTTTTCAAAATTGGCTGCTTCTTCTCAGGATGATGAAAGCAAAAATATCATGTTAGGATCCTGCAAAAGAAATGCTGCTTCTGTGGAAAATGTCGTGAGAGGTCCCCAAATGCAGAGGCAGGAGCCTCTTTTCAGCTGCCGAAAAAAAGCATCTGTCTAGGTCTTTTCCCACAGAAATGTAACCATCCTGATAGCATTTCAGCACACTCTACAGAGTATAGAAATGGAGAAAATAGAATGACCCTCCAATCATTATCTATAGGACATTACATTGATAAATGGTGGTATTAATGAACCCAAATGAATTTGAATACTTTCTCCCTGCAGTTATTTTGATAATACTGGAATCTACTAAAGTGCATGGAAGTAACAATTAAAGGGGCTTAAGCAGACACTTAATACTGGTTCCATTTTGCACAATTTGGCATTAATGCATCTGCTGTAATCAGAATTTTTATTTCTTTTTCAGGGGAAAAAAAAAAAAAAAAAGAAATGTTTATGTTTTGGAAGCAAAGCCTCCAGGATCTACTGCTCCGTTCAAACCTGGCGAGTATGTGTTTGCGTAGTGTTTGTAGCACTGCCAGCTTGGCTGGCCTGTCTGGCTTTCTCCTTTTGCAACAGCTCCACCTTTGGGCTTCTAAAGGGAAAGGTCTTTCTTTCTTTTCTTTCTTTTTTTTTTTTTTTGCTAAAGGATATGAAAACCGGGAACAACTAGAAATACGCACTCCATCCTCAAGCTTTTGTTCAGTGCAACTAAGAAATACAATTATTTGCCTCAGAAAAGGAGACACGAAGAAAAGAAAAAAAATGGGTGGAGAAAAGGAGGGTAATAGGGAGGTAGGAGAGAGGAAGACAGGAAAGAGGGAGAGAGGAAAGGAAAGGAAAGGAAAGGAGAAGGAAAAGGGTAAAGCTTTCTTTTTGGACCAGAGGGAGACGGAGCAGCTCATAGAATTGTTTCTTATGTGGTGCTTTCCTGCTTGGATTGCAGATTTCTATAAGGCTCTGATTGACCTGCTGTCCCAGATTTCTGTTTCAGACTTCCTCAGCCATGCCATTTTCTGATCACTTGTTAATAAATGATAGCACCAGCTTAATAAATGAGAGGCTAAGAGAGGATTTGGATTTCTATTAAGCCCATTCTTTTTGAAATGAAAATTAAATACAGCGTGTACACTTTTGTTAGATTCTTACTATTTCTTTCTGAACACTCAATAGTCTTGGATTCTTTCCAGACAGATACAGCCTTACTCCCTAGAAGCATAACCTTGGCTAACCAGGGATAGGGGAATGCACACAGAGAAACTTCTTAAATTCCATTGCCAACTAAATCCTAATCTTTAGATGTGTGAGCTTCAGTTAGGGAAGTGGTCCAGGAATATACAAGTCATAGGTCAGTTGGCAGGGCTGGATATCTAAGCAAATCTTTGTCTAGGAAAATTGGTTTGGGTCTTTTAGTGTGGGGGAAAAAAATATACACTCACAATTCTGGGTCTTGTAAGAATGTAGACTCTTATAATCAAATCTATAAGGTTATGAGAAAAAGAAGAAGAAAGGTGTTGCGAGTAGAATGGAAAACACATTGCAACGCCTCAGATTAACTCCAGGACTCAGCAAAGTCCAGGCACTTGTCTTTGGAGCTTTTAATGCTGACCTTCAGAGATTCAATTTGGGTTAGTTCTCATTATCCTGTCTAGTTCCTGTTTCTTCTCAGAAAATGACCTTGCCTAGTTCACCTAGACCCAAAATCTGAAAAGTGCCTCCTTCAATAAATACTCGCTGCTGAAAATCCTTCAAGTTCTTCATATTGTTCATAGGTTAAAATTCATATTTCTGAGCACTCCTACCAAAGATTGTACATATCTGCTCCCAGGAAACCCCATATGGGGACTGTCCTTTCCAGTCAGTGCAGGCGTTTGATGCCTCATCCCCAAGACCGCTCTGAGATTTTTCCCACGAAATTCTCCCTTAAGATCCACCTGTAATCTTACACCTTGTCGGGAGCGTCCCTGACAAACCCACTTATTAAAACATCCACTTCTCCCTCTTAATAATCTGTAGTGCTGATTGTGTAAATACTCACTGAGGGTGTACGCTTTATAAGGGATTTTGCTGACTTATCTCAGTATGTATGTGTGTATGCATGCATGCATGTATGTATGTCTCATATTTTCAACTCAGTTGAGTTATAAGCTTTTTCAGGGCACATTTGATGCCCATTTGAATCTCCTTGTGATGGTTGTATATATGGTGGTGCTTTGTATATATGACGTGTTAAATTTATATATATATATATCGATATATATATATCGATTGGTTTCATTGACAGGAAAATGAGTGCTCCAGTTTTCTTATTTTATTTTTTCTTTTTCTTTGTTGGACTCAAATATTCCTAACTGGCATCTTTTTTGCTAGTTTAAAGAGCCAGTGATTGAATAAGCCTGACCTGCAGAAACACAGGGACTTCTACTTTTAAATCTTTTACTATTTAATATTGAGCCAGTCTCTATTATAGAAGTAGGTAGGATCTTTACATGATCTCTTGTCTTACACCATCTAGCTATATTTACATGTGTTTTAGATTTATGTTAAGTAGCTATAAATCTTACATAAGCTGAAATCAGGAAACAGAAGTCTTCTTTGGCGGGGGGGGGGTGCATAATTTTTCACATACCCTATTTTACTAGAAGCAAACTGAGCTCTGAGAATGCTTGTAACTCTGAATAATCACTTAAGCCAGGAATATTTCCAATAGATGCCTATCTCCCCCTATTATATCCACATTTTATTATTTTTTAATTTAGCTAAAGAATAATAGGTGCTCAAAAATCATTGTTGATATATTCTCTGTTTAGAAGGCATTCTGTGTTTCCTTTATATTCTAATAAAATGTTCTCTCATTGGCTACTGAACAGTGAATTATTCTTAAGTAGGGCCTTTATGTTTCTATTGGTCACACACATGATCACAATGGACTGCAGAAACTCTTGGACAAAGAAGAATAATGCCCTGAGGGCATTTCATAGCATGGATGGTGCCTCTTTCTTCGCTCCAAGGGGCCTTTTCATGTGCACTGAGGAAGGCACTCTTTGAATGTTTACGTCATGGAGGAAACCACATTTATCCGTCAACTGGTATCTACCCTATTTGTTTTGTACAAAACTTTTGATGACTGCAGAAGAAATATCGGTCATAGCCTCTGCCCTCAAATTCTGAGCAAGACTATAGAAACTTAAGACTAATCACCTATGGAGCAAGAATGGTTTGTAAGAGGTAAATTATATGTAAAACTTCCTCCATGTTGAAGGAGCTTATGGGAGAGCAAACATCTTTCAGGCCTGGAATTAGAAAGGCATGCCAGACCCATGGGGATTACCAATATCCTCCTTGCTTGTAGTGGATTTAATCAACATGGCTCTTTTCCTGCACACTGTATGCTTTTCTTTTTTAAAATATGAATTTTAGAAAGGTGTTGAATTCATGAATTCATCTCCACACTTTCTCATCTTCATATTTTACTTGTAATCAAATCGATCTCCTCTTCCAGATTGAATTACTCACTCCTCATTCTTGATTTCTTGTATATACCTCTGTTTTACACAAATTATTTATTTTGTATGTCTCTTCCTCAGTAAGGTAAGTATTTATCAAGGGTAAAGAATGTGTTATATATATCCATGTATCCATTTTACCTAGAACACAACCTGGCACATAAAGGTGATCAATAAATGCCTGTTAAAATAGTCTAGTGAATCATAAGCTGCTTTAAGAGAGGGAATTATATCTTGATCACATTTACATCCTTAGAATACTTAAAACAATACTTTGTAAATAGATGGAACTCAGTAACTATTTGCTGCTTTAAAGTAAGGAGGAAATACATGAGCTAAACTCTAAATGATGAATGCTAAGTTAGGGCAGAACATACCTAATTTCCTGGTATGGGTCTCTTATACAGAACCCAGGCCATTAGTTGATATGAGAAATATATCAGACGATATACATTTATCTTTTCCTTCATTAGAATAGTGTATCCCCAAAAAATATTTTAAAGGAAGAAGTTTTCATTTATTATCATGGCATTTCATGTTTGCTTTCAAGTTCAATTTCTCAGCATCAGATTCAGTACACACTGTTTCTCTAGTAACTGGCAACTCTCTAGTAAGTGCTAACTGCCTGTCGATGGAGCAGTTTAAATGTGTGTGAGGTATAATTGTACCTGGCCTTTCACCTTAATGCCTTTAAAATGATCCCTGCTTTGTTTTTAAAGGTGACTAAGACAGTTTGATATCATAAAGGGCTGAGTAAGTATCCAAGGCAAATGCATTTCAAGTCAGAGATGGGCTGGCCCCCTACTGTTCACATTATAAATTCATCTTGTGGGTCTCTGAAATAGAAACACAATTGTTTCTTGGTGCAGTTTTATTCCTCCCCCCTTCCCCACCCCAGGCTATTTACTTCATGACTGCTCAGTACATGTAAATAAATATGTCATTATCCTTTTTATTTTCAGAGTGATAGCAGCAAGGTAAGAATTGCAGCAAACATCAGGATATAGACATGGATATTGTAGATCTCCAGTACTTAGAAACGTAGAAAATCCCTTTCCCTGCGATTTATGAGAACTTGGCTGAATGGCCAAAATTATAGAGGCTTGGTATATTAGTCAGGATTCTCCAGAAACCGAACCAATAGGAGATAGATAGATAGATAGATAGATAGATAGATAGATAGATAGATAGATAGATAGATATATATATATATATATATATATATATGGAGAGAGAGAGAGAGAGAGAGAGAGAGAGAGAGAGAGAGAGAGAGGAAGACATTTATTATAAGCAACTGGCTCATGCAATTAGGAGGCTAAGAATCCTAACATGTGCAGTCAGCAAGCTGGGGAGACAATGTTGTAGTTCCATTTTGAAAGCCAGGAAATTCAAGACCCAAGAATAGATATTTCAGTTCAAGACTAAAAACAGAAAATAACGCTGTGCCCCAGCTCAGTCGGGCAAGAGGAGTTCCCTATTTTTTGGCCTTTTTGTTCTACTCAAGTCTGTAATGAGTGGATGAGGTCCACGCACGTTAAGGAGGCCAAACTGCTTTACTCGGTCTACAATTCAAATGTTAAACTCATTTAGAAATACCCTCACTGACACAACCAGAATAATGTTTGATCCCGCGACCCAGTCAAGTTGACACATAAAATTAACCAACACATTTGGTACTGCTTACGACCATGATTGACTGTGATTGTACATGCATATGTGTACAAATATGTATTTAATTTCTCAATTTTACCACTTGTTATCTCATTGTGTGCATTTGTACCAATGCATTAAAAATAGAGTAAACAGCTGTTTAGGGTTTAGCGTTTAGCAAGTTCCTGACACTCTACTAAGCGATTTGTACACGACCTTACTTATTTCTCAAAACAATCCTACATGATAGGTATTCTCATGACTCTAATTTTACAGATGTAGAAACTAAGTCTGAGTAAGGTAAAGTAAATTTCCACAAGTCACAAAACTTGTAATTCACATGCCAAGACTAGATTCCAGATCTATTTGACAAAGTTCTGCACTGTTTACTCTACTTTGCACAACATACCTGAAAACCATGACACTGAAAATCTGCATTATATGCAGAATTTGAATATTTAAATGTAATTGTCCTGTTTTGAGGAATACTCTTACTGTCTTTGATGCCAGTTTGCAGGAAAATATCATGAGAAATAAGTCTTCTTAAACTTCTGTATGTGTAAGAAAATAATAAATATTATATTTAATATATTATTATATTAAATATATATTATATATATATATTAATATATATTATATTAAATATTATATTTAATATAAAATATTATATAAGGGGGCATTTCTGAGGTATAAAGCTTGGAATGTAGCAAGCTGAATTAAATTCATGGACGCTAGACCATTGCTTTACTTTGGGAGAAATAAATATCCCCAATACCATAGTGTTTAAAATTTCATTTCCCTAAACAACTTCTGGGTCAGTTTTCTCTGGTCTCCTTATGGAAAGCACAATTAAACAGACATGTTATGATAAAAGTATTGTGATGTTAAATGTTGATATGACAAACTATAAAATAGTCCTAGCTACCTTTCAAATTTTAGCAGGACAAGCCATCTAAAAAGAACACATAATACCCCTTAGTTTCCAGACCTTCATATTTCTCTTCCATGGCAGAGTTAAAAAAAAAAAAAAAAAAAGTACATGATAGCACATGATTTTTATGATACTTATATGATAATGCTTCTAGTTACCATATTTTCCATTAGACCACCTGTTACAAGTTCACTTTTGAGCCCACCAGGTTATTTATGGTTGCTTACTTTATTTATCATAATTCTCTAGCCCTAGACCACATCACTTGTCTTGACAAAACATTTTATCGAATCCAACGGAGATTTTTACTTATAGCTCTAATGGAATAATTGGTACCAGAATAGCCCAATTTTAAAATTGGGCAAAATATATGAAACATACTGTTGTCAGATAAAGAACAAGAGGTAGTATATGAGTATAATCCCAAAAGAAGTTAAAAAATGAAAGAGCTCTGTAATTGCCCAGTATTTCTGCCTGTGCACATTTTCTAGACCATAATATGTGGGAAGCTTACATCACGAGACAAAATTTGAGGCTATGAAGGTGGGTGAAATTTGCAGGACATGATTCCACAGAAGAAAGAACTCTGGAAACCTGGGTAGGGCCCCTTTGAGTCTTTTAATCAATGCTAATTAGAGCATATGCAGGATGAAACTCTATAAAGCCAAGAAAAAGCCTTACTATAAAAATAATAATTATGTAGAAACTGTGACCAAAACATTCCTGGGGCTCACGCAGGACTGGTAGATTTTGAGCTCTGAGCCAGGATAAAGAGAAGTTACTGAATAGCTAAAGCATATAGTAGGGATCCCAGAAAGACTAAATCTAGAGAGCCGAGCTTCTTTGAGGCTAGAGGAAAGGAATCTAGACTAAGCTGACTTAAATTTACAACAAGCCTTTAAAGGAGGCTGATCTACATGTAAACTAACTTCCTACATGAATAAAACTTACCGTTCTTCAAAATACATATATATATAGATAGATAGATAGATAGATAGATAGATAGATATAATAACAATACCCAGATACTCAACAACATAGAAATCATAATACCAGACACACAATCACACACAATCAAAACTTACTAGACATGTGAAAAAACAGGAGAAAATGACCTATAATGAGAAGAAAAAGAAAAAAAAAATTAAAAGCCAGGAGAAATAGACCATGGAATGATGGAACTGGCAGACTAAGGCTTTAAAAAGGCCTGTTACAATTACGTCTAAGAATATAAAGAAAAATAAATAAATGAATACATACATACATACATACATACATACATACATAAGATGAAGGAACAAATAGAATATCTCAATGGAGAAATAGAAATCATATGCAAATATCCAAGTGGAAATTATAGAATCAAAAAATATAAATAAAATACAATATCTGAAATTAAAATGTACGTTTGTATTAGCTTAAAAGTTAATAGACATTACAGAAGGAGACTCTCAGTGAACTTGAAGACAGGGTAACAGAAACTATTGAAACTTCAGAAACTAGAGGAAAAAGGAAATACTTTACAATTTATATGGTCAATATAATCCTGATACTAAATCTAGACAAGATCACTACGAGAAAACAAAATTATAGACCAATATTCCTTATGAACTTGTATAAAGGTTTCTAACAATATATTACTAAACTACAAGGTGTGATTTAAAAATACAGTAAATGTTTAAATTTTGAAAAAAAGTTATTACAGTGAAGAACGTCTTGCCATTAATCCCCCTCAAAACACTCCCCCTCACTTTGAACACACTTATCCCATCATTCTTGCCACTTTCTCAAGCAGTTCTGGAAGTCCTCTTCTGTATCTTTTCTTCATCCTCCATCATGACAACACTCTGTGTCACACATCACTTCTGGTACAGCAATTTCTGTCAAATAAAAACATTGTGGTGTGTCCTCATCCACCTTATTCACCAGATCTGGTATCTTGCAACTTCTGGCTCTTTCCCAGAGTCAAAATGACCATGAAAGGTAAATATTTTGAATCAATTCAGGGCATCATGGCAGACATGACAGCACAACTAAAGACACTCACAAAAGAAGACTTCCAGAACGGCTTCAGAAAGTGGCAAGAACTGTGGGGTAAGTGTGTTTGAAGTCAGGAGGAGTATTTTAAGAGGGGTTAATGGCAATGTGCCTTTTACTGTAATACATATATTTTTAATTTAAACATTCACCGTATTTTTTAATCATACTTCATAAATCCAGTAATATCTGTAAAAAGTAATACATAATGACCAAGTGAAGTTGATTCTAGAAATGCAGAGTTTGATTAACATTCAAAACACACCAATGTTATACACCACTTTAACAAAAATAAGGGAAAAATCTCACATGCAGTCTCAATAGATGCAGAAAAACACTGGAAACTTTTCAATATCCATTTATGATTTTAAAACAAATTAAACTATCAGCAAACTATAATAGAAGGGAACTTCTTCAACTTAACAAGAGGTATGTGTGCAAAAATACAGCTAACTTCATATTTAATGGTGAAAGACAATGCTTTCCATTTAAGATCAAGAATAAAGAAAAGAGTTCACTTCTTTTGTTCAACATTGCCATGTCTGTTCAACAATGTACTAGAGGTTTAAGCATATTTAATAAGTTAGAAACACAAATAAAAGTCACATAGATTTGAATAAAAGATGAAATAGTGTCTAATTCACAGCTGATAATGTATGTAGAAAACTCGAAGTCATATAAAACACTACTAGAACTAACAAATACATTTAGCTAAGTTGTAGGACACAAGATTAATACACAAATTCAACTGCAATTCTGAGTATTTTAAAAACTGGAATTAAAACTTAAAGAGTACTAGTTACATAAAACCAAAACCTATGAAATACAAATGGATAACTTAAAAAAATATGTGCAATATCTGCACATTGAAAAATACTAAACTTGGATGAGAGAAATTAAAGAAATTATAAATATTCACAGACTAGAAGTCACAATATTGTAAAGATGCCTTTTCTCCACAAATTACTCTATGGATTCTATGCAATATCAAACAAAAATCACATCAGATATTTTGTAGAAATTGATGAGCTGATTCTAAAACTCACATGAAAGTGCAAGGGCCCTAATGTGACCAAAGTAATCTTGAGAAAGAACAAGTTGGAGGATTTATGCCAGATGATATTCAGATCAATTATAAGTTTGCATCAATCTAGGAAATGTATAAAGAAACACAAATAGATTAAGGGAAGAGAATGGTGATTTCAGAAATAGACCCACTAATATCTGTTCAATTGATTTTAAAATGTCAAAGTAATACAATGGAGAAAAAGAAACATTCTAAATATATTCAGAAACAACTGCATAGTTACATGGAAGAGAGAGACAGAGACAGAGAGAACCTCATCCTCTATGTCACACTATACAAAAATTAAATTCTAGATGGCTTATAGTCCTTACCCTAAATTTAAATCTATAAAACTCTAGAAGAAAACATAGGGGATCGATCTTAGGGTAGGCAATAATTCCTTAGATAGCAAATGACAAACATTAACCATAATAAAGAAACTAATAAATCCACTTTATCAAAATTAAAAACTGCTCATTAAGACACATTGTTAAAAAAAAAAAAAAGTAACCACATGTTGGGATTTTCTTTTAATCCGTGACAAAGGATTTGTCCACAATAAACAATTTAGAAGAGTCAATATAAAAAGACAGAAATCCCTGTTATTAAAATGTGTAAAAAAACCTTAATAGGCACTTCACAAATAAAGATATACAAATGCATAAAATAAGATCATGAAAAGCACTCGACATTATTTCTTATCAGGAAAATGGAAAATGAAATCCCCATGAGAGTAAGCACCCACCAAAATGACTAAAATGAAAAATACTGACAATACCAGAGGTTGATTGGTAAAAATTTTGAGCAGCAGGATTTCTCAAATATTGCTGGTGGAAGTATAAAATGGTTCAAACACTTTGAAAATAGGTCTGGCAATTCCTCAGAAAGTTATACGTGTATATATTTCATGTCCCAACAATTGCACTCTCAGGTATTTATCCAAAAGAGATGATATGTCCACAAAACACTGTACATGAATATGCATAGCAACTTTAGTCATAATAACTACAAGCTAAAAACAATCCAAATACCCATCAGTAGAAAACCAGGTTAAAAGCATACTGTTTTATTCACACAAGGGAATAACATGTAGCAATAAAAAGAAACTGCTAATAAATGAGGCAAGATAATCTCAAAAACAGTATACTGAGTGAAGGAATAAGACACAGAATAGTATGATTCCATTTCCAAGAAATATTAGAACAGGCAAGATGACTGACTCTATGGCAAAAGAAATCAGATGAGCAGTTGTATTTGAAATGAGATGGGGATTTACAGGGAAGGAAAACTTTCCGGGGTGATAGAAATGTTTTATATATTGATAGAGGCATGGGATATGCAAGTACACGCATTTGTCAAAACTTAGGAAACTGCACTTTAAATCTTTGCATTTCATTGTACACAAAACATATCTCAATCAAATATTCTTGACCAAAACAATCCAATTGGAAAGCATAATGTCTGGTACATAGTAGGCATACAACAAATATGTATTTTGTGTTATTCCCAGGAAGCATCCCAGACAGTGAGTTTTTTTTTCTTTTTTTTCTTTCCCTGCAAAGAAGTAACAACCAATATTGAGGAAACAACTCAAAGAGAATGTCAGTTGCATATTTTTGCTCATAATGGATATCAAAATTATTTTTGCAATATTGATTCCCATTTTGAGTGAAACTAAAACAGACCAGTCTGTTCCATCTGCAGAGAGATTTAGGTTGTGTTTAAGTGGCTCCTTGGGAAAATAGAAGCCTCAGAAAACACAGATCTCTCAGCCTGACCTCTACCTTTATCAAACCCAAGCCAAAGACTGTGGTTGTCTGCCTCAAAGTCCATTCGGCAGACAGGAACCATCAGTAACCGTCATACAAAGCAGAAATTCATTAACCTGCAGACCTTTCCCATTTGGGGAAATATTTTTTCAGCCTATTGAAAGCATACTTATTTCTCTAAGAACAACCTCACATGCACTTCCTCCTTGAAGCCTTGCTCAAGCTTTGCAGCCTGAAATGATCTCTACATCTTTTAGATCTTACGGCAATATCCTAGTCCCTCTATTATAAAACCCATCACCTTCCACTTTATATTACAGCAATTTGGGTACCTGTTTTATCCCCTCTTGGATTGCAAACTGCTTTAGAGGAGAGAGATTGTTATTCATTTTATTTTTCCACAGAACATACCACACTATAGTTTTCTACCCACATATTTGCCAAATAAGTCCTTGAATAAATGGAAGAATGGAGAAATGTTTGGATCGATGATGAGAGAAAAATAAAACCTCATAATTACAAGCAGCAGAATGTAATTTCTGTGTAGTAGTTTTTCAGTAATCTTGCTAATGTTTTTCTCAAATGCATTTATTGAGTACTATCATTTGACAGACATTGTTCTAGCTGTGCATTACGGGTAAAAGTTGAATTAGAAATGGACCTTGATCCTGAAGGAGATCACAAATGAAAAAGGGAGATAGATTATTTACATAAGTACACAATTATTTGCATAAGTAAATAATTGTAAAGCAATATAGTAAGAGATCTAACGGAGGAAAGTTCAGGAGAGAATGGCAACACAAAAGAAAAAAGTAATCATATCAAATGGAGGACTGGGAAATTTATGATAGACATTTCAGATGACTTTGCAGGGTAATAATAACTGAATCAATAATAACTGATTCTATAATAACTGATTCTAGGCCATTTTCAAATCCTTTAATCCTCTCAACAATCGTAGGAGGTACTACTATTGTTCCTATTTTACAGATGAAGAAATTGAGGTGCTGACATTAAGTATTTTGCACAAGGCCATTACAGTTCATGGTAAGATCAAAATTCAGGTACAGGAAGTTTGAACTCTGAGCCTACATCCTCAAGCACAAATGATCTGGGTCTTGAAAAATGAATAGACGTTGCAGCTGTTCCACATGTCTGGCATGTGTAAGGATGTGTGTGGTGCAGTTAGAGTGGTTTTATCAGTCAAGGTTCTTCATTGTTTCACTCATGGTGAATCTCTGAATCTTGTTACCTTATGCAGTAACAGAGAATCTACCAGAAAGAGATGAGGATTTTTCACAGTATCCAAGTAAGTATTGAATATCCTAACCTTAGGAAGAGACAAACTATCAGTTTAATGGGTCTTAGCAGCTCCAGATAAAAACAAAACAAAACACCTCCTCTCTTTGTAACTTTTAAATTTTGGATCATGTGTAAATTCCTGGATCAATCAGTGATGGTCAAGGGCAGGGACATATTGTACCAGGACCACCACTCGTATAATTATAGGGGGTTCAATTTACATTATAAACTATATATGGGCAATGTGGAAGACGTCACCTAGAGTTGCACAATATTTATACTCAGATAGCAGTTCCAATTACAGAATTTCTGCCATTGGTAGCTTTTGTCCAGTACATCTTTTGTCCAATACACTCTTCCTGAGTCTCATTCTCCTTAAGTGGGGGCTACATTACTCATCACTGTGTTGGATATAACTGAAGTTAAAAACAACTCTCATGAAGAGGGACTTCTTTAATCAGTAATACCCAACTAGATTTGGAAACAGAAAGGGAGGCACCACCACCACATAGAGTGAATCCCATCCAAGGAGTTAGGAAGCTTGACCCACAATGTTGGTTAATCAGTGACTTATAAGGTGAGGCTCAATAAACAATGCAGTCACTCGGCTTTTTTCACTCGTCTATCAATTATAATGCATGTTTTAATCTGTAAAAGGCAGAGAGCAAGATCGTAAATGAGTTCGTGTCTGTGTAAGGGCCTTTAGCTGAAAACAAAATGCATTGTTATGCTTTACCTTGACAGACATTTTTAAAGAATTCACTAATTCTTCACATTTTTTTAAGTGGAAAAATCAGGATATAGGGAGGTAGAGATAGAAGGCATATCTTCCAAGAGACTGGTAGAGGAATTAGAGAATGGAGATGGCCCTGGGGGTCAAACAGAGAAGTAGGATTTGTGCTGAGGCAGACATTGATTTTCCCAGACAACAAAAATAAAATATCAAGAACCCAGTAATTTCAGCTAATAATGTCTAGGATGATATATCCCAAAATGTGAAGATCCACTGTACTGACCTGTCTGTTGGCCTTTGTCACATTTTTTTTGCACTCTAGATAATATTTGGTGAAATCTTCCCTGACTTTCTTCCTTCAGTGTAACTCTCAAGAATGTGAAACTATATTGAAAAATGTGCAGTCTAAAGAATCAGAGGTCAGAGGCAAAAATCTGTTCTGACCCACTAATAGAGCGCTGTACTAAAGGACTTAGGACCCTTTGCAATTTTGTTTTATGTAAATGTTCCCACCTCCTGGAGAGTCCTCCCTTATGACTTTGTTAGAAAGACCATATATTTCCAGATTTCATTTAGAGAAAGCATTTGTTCATTCAGGGAAGGAGAAAAACTAATTCCCTGGGGCGCACTGACATTGATGAGAAATAAAGCCAGAGCCCAACAATAGTGCAAGACCAGGAAAACTCCAGCATAGTAGAATGAAAGTCACAAGATGTTTCAACTGCACACAAAGGAAAGGGTGGGACCTTGTGACAAATTAAAACCACTCACTGCAAAGTTCTCTTCAAGTGTGTATTTTGGGGACAGAGGAAGTAAGGGGAGGTTGTCACTGGAAAGGTAGCTCGTAGGGTCTTCAGAGACAAACTTTTTGGACCAGCCATTTTGTTGAAGAGGGTTAAATGTGTCTGAAACAGCATCAGCTGGATGGAAAACTATTTGACCTTCATTGGATCGTCAGTCATTCTTTTGCTTGAGTGACTGAATGAAGAGTGTCATTCTGTCATAGCAAAAATCTGGAGAAGGGGAAAAAAATTAAATCGATCCTCTCCATCTCAGAAAGGCTTAGTTTCATTGGCATCTAACTGACACAAATACTCTTCACTGGGTTTCTGTTTGCTGATAGTAATTAAATATTTCTGTCTTTGACTTCACAGCCAAATGCCCTGGCTGATGAGTAGTACAATACTCTCTACTCTTAAAGGATGGCGTTGGAATTATGCTCATTTTAAATGCCTCTGATTATAGACATGTGTCTGCCTGGGGTCTCTCCCTTTCCCTTTATAAAATCTATTTTATTCACCAAATTCAATACACTATTAAAATACTAAACAATGGAATTCATAACGTGCATTACGTTGACATTTGTAGTCCTGTCTTGGCTGTTAATTGGAACCTACCTATATAAAAATCTGGATTGCGGATGAATAATTCAAGCTATTTATGAACTTACAGGTTTTCGGTTATTAAAACACTGAAAAATAAATAAAAAATGGAGAGAAGAGTAGGGTGACAGTAGGGCAAACAAGAGCTCCGGGTGACATGATCTATCATCATTTTGCTACAAAGTGTTCCAATGTGAGACCTTGATTGCCTTACAGCTTTTGCTTGCTGGTCTGCTTGCTTCTCTTTGTATCCCACCAACTCCCTGAAGTTAGATGGCAGTGAAATGGCACTGTGACTGACCACAGTTTGTTTTCCAAGACAATGGTTAGGTGTGGATTCCTCTCTCCCGTTAAGAAAAGAGTGAATAGCAATTGTCCTGGGTGGCTTTCAATAACTAGTAAGATTAACCCGAGAAACCTCTTCTGGCTGGGACATTGATTGTTCTTTCTCATCTGGGCCAGAGTCTATTTTAGAAGTCTCAGCCCCTTCTCTAAAAGGGAAGGGGATGAAGTGGAGGTCAGGTGTTATGCAGTCTCATTTTCTTCTTTAGAATTCCTGTGCTCAGGATGGTTCTCTACACACAGTCTAGTTGGGAATTGGGGGCATCACCTAGAGAACTTTAGACCCTAAAAATGCTTTCTTTAGAAAGTTATGTACTTTAGTTTAGAGAGTTTTGGTTTTTATTTCTTGCTGCAACTTACCTGAAAATTACCTCAGGACTCCGTTCTGCCTTGCTACATACAACTGATCAGACCACAGTCTTACTGTTTTGTTTAAGAAACCAAAGGTCTGAAACTAAGCAGGAGGAAGTGAAGGAAAATCTGACAAATACGATAACAGATGCTAGATAAATGGAATTAAGTTTACCAAGGTCTCAAAATGAGCCTTTTTTTCTATTGCTTTTTTTTATTTTTTATTTGCCTGATTAATACAATTTGATACCTTCTACTTTTATAGAGAGTGTGTGAATTAGATTCTTGGAACAGACAAAGTGTTCTAAGACCATCTTTCTTGTCAATATTCAAATACTTTTTTTTTTTTTTAATGCTGACCTGTTAACATCATTGAGCTCTTGCTTAACTTTCTAGTTTGAACAACGTAAATCAACAATATAAGCACACACCATGCAAGCCATTGGGTTTAGAAGATTTGGGATTTGTGCTGAGCTGGAAAGAAATTGGTGTGAGAAAAAAAGGAAGGGGAGGCTATACATGCAGTCCTTTCCTTTAGTTTAGGTAGCCACACACCTAAATTATCTAGCTATGACCTTATTTCTTACCTCCTGTCCTCATAAATAGATTTGTATTCATCAGGCTAAGTTTTGTTCAGATCCTCTGCTCTACATATTGTACCTTATCGCTGATCTTCATCACAATCCTGAAAGTCAATATTCATCAGCCTAGGTTAGCAAACATGTGACACACCCTTGGAATTGATCCGTCTTGCTTTAAAGTCAGGACTATTTCAATGCACCACACTGCTTCTGTGTGATCAATGATGTGTCAATGGAGGTAAACATGGGTGTTTAAAGAATGCTAAGGACTCCATGGTGTCTAGATTGAGCATATATTTTGGGGAATAGATGAGTTACGTTTGAATAGATTGATTTGGGTGAGTTAAGGAAGGTCCTCAAACATCAGAGGTGAAAACTGAACTATATTTTGGAAGCTACAGCGAGTCATTCAAGAAGGGGCAGGATATGAATGCTACTGACATCATAAATATATAAGTATTTTCACCATAACATTTATTTATTCATTTATTCATTTATTTATTTTTTGTATATAGCTCTTACATAGAGCCAAGAATATAACAGGTATTGATATATATATATATATATATATATATATATATATGAAGAACAAATGGAATTTAGTTATTAATCCACTTGCTAAACTAATTTAAACAAAATAAATCAGGAGCTACAATCAGTTCTTTTCATGGACTAGATTTCACTGATTAATTTTGATGCTAGAGAAAGAGTTGAACCCGAGTTCCTGTCATTTCTGGACACTCACTGAACAATTATATGTTAAGTTCTGGCTATTTGCAACAAATATCTGTTGAGCACCTGCTATACACAGCAAATATGTATTGAACACATTCTATAAAAAGAACCAGTTTGGTGCTTTGTAGATACCAAAAAGTTTACAATAACGCCTCCTTTTCAAAATATTTAAAATCTTGCTACAGAGATTAGACTTAATCATTTGAAAGCTGTATTAATAATAAAAGAGCAATAGCAGTTCACTAGGAAAATAAGGAAATACATGAGTATTGACTCAGATAATATGTAGTAATTCAACCTCTATAACAAATTATCTCCCAAGTATAAAGGCAAGGTTCTATGCAACTGTTAGGAACATCAAATGTTAAATGTATAAGCTATGCAGATTTATTTGTGAATTGGATGCTGAGTGTGTTTCTTACAAATATATTACAACTGCACAAAACCAAATATGAAAAATTATGCATCTGCTTCGTGAGCTCCAGGTGAAGAGAATGTTAAATTTTCATTTAGGCACTGACCAACAGATCACAAGGAAATGATTCACGGAAGTGACAGAGATGACCTACTTCTACTCTCTGTGATTTGGTAAGCATACTTGAAATCAACAACAAATGTATTAATGGCTGTATGTGATGTCAGAGGGGTAGTAGATGGGGGGAAGGGGATTATCACTGTGCGAGGGATATAAATGATAAATATCTATTACATTGCTTTGTACACCTGAAACTAATGAAAAATAAATAAAATAAACAGTTAAAAAAAAGAACGTATTCAGTCATCTACCGTTGGAAACTAATCAGAAACAGTCTCAGAGACATAGAGGAAAAACTGAGGGTTGATAAATGTGTGTGTGGGGGGGTGGGATAAGGGGGAAGGTGACGGGATTAGAAAGCACAGTCAGTAACCACAAGATTGACACGGGGATATGAAAGTCAATTTGGGGAATGTAATCAATAATGTTGTAAAGATGCTGTAGGGTATCCAATGGACAATTGTCTCATTAGGGAGACCACCTCAGGGATGATGTAGATGCCTGATCACTGCACTGTACACCTGAAGCTGAAAGCTGAAGCTGAACAATAATGAATGTCAACTATAATTTTATATATATATATATATATATACATGTGTGTCTATATATATAGACACACACACACAAGAAGTGGAGTACAGCATTAGGAATAGAGACAGTGGAAATGTAACAGCTGTATGCGATGTCAGGGGGGTAGTAGATTGGGGGAGGGGGGTTATCACTTTGTGAGGGATGTAAATGATAAATGCCTGACTATTACATTACTTGTACACCTGAAACTAAAAAAAAAAAAAAAAAAAAAAAAAAAGGAAAGAAAGACAAGAAAAGAGCAAATGTATTCAATGAAACTAACACCATGGCCTCTTCTAGGAGGTCTTTCATTGTTCTCTCTCCTCCTCACCTCCACATTTTTTCAAGGCCAATCTTTTTCATTTGTTGACAGACCGTCCTACGGATATTTGGATCTATTAGATAGCCATGGACTTAGAATAATACTAATTTCTGCTTCTGTTTTCCCTTTGCGGTTCAGTATTATCATTTCTATTGAAACCACCCCTTCCTGGATCTCAGGTGTGCGGACAAAAAATGGGGGGTTCTATGGAAAGTAACCTCACAGGGTTATCTGATTATAAATTCCTAACTGATCATGGTGCGTAGTTATGCCCTAGACATAAAACTTTTTAGTAAAATATTTATCTTTGCCTAAGCACACCCTGTCCATGGTTTCTGTGCATCTAGGTTAACATACCTTTGAAATAACCACCCTCAAGGAAGCACCTAATTTTGTTAATTATCCTGTAATCTCATCCCCTCCTTGCTTTCTCCTACTTCCACGGAGTTTTCCTTTATATTCCCTCCTTAATTTCAAATGCATAAAAGAAACTGCAAAACTGTTATTCTCTGCAGCAGTTGATATCTTACTCCCCGACATTATGTCGTCAGTTTGGCTCAAATAAACTCTTACAAAATTCTCTACAGGTTTGGACATTACTTACACTAACAGGTGTATCCATTACATGTGCCTGTGTAGGCTAGCTTGTCCTCCACGTAGGCAGGAAGGTCATCCCTGTTCTCAGTGGAACAATTACTTTACCAAAGAAAGCATATCACCAATGTGTGTGTGTGTGTGTGTGTGTGTGTGTGTGTGTGTATACATTTCAATTTTTGGTTGACATAAAACCTATAGTTAGATTTATTCTATAAGTTAGATAAATTTTAACAAGGTTGAAGCAGCATTATGAAACATTCAACTTTCTTTCTTTCCTTTTTTTTTTTTAATTCCAGTCTGGCCAGTGGTCTGTCTATACAGTTTACCTGACATATCTGAGATTTTATAGCACTTAGAGAGAGCTGAGTAACTGAGTCCCTTCCATTTATGTATCCTTCTAAAAGTTAAAAACACCCCATTATTTATAGATTTTAGATATTCTCCCACCATTAACACCATTAACAAGATACATCAGGTCTCTTCAATGCAGACTCAGTGAAGACCATTGACTCTGCTATGGATGAATGTTGGTTAAAGGATTCAGATCTAAGTCTGACTTTTTAATTCATTATGTAAATCCTGAAACACTTCTTCAGATATAGTCAAACTGCTCTTTATGTTGTAATCTATATGATAATGCCATGAAAATCCCATCAAACATTTTATCCTGTTCCATTTTTGATGATTTATTTACAAATCGATGGTACCTACTCTGCCAGAGGACACTTTTTTTTTGTCCAGCTATCATCAAAATACACTACTTTCAAGGTGGTTGAATTGCATGTCTTTAATACCTGTCAGCCAACAAGAAGTGTGACTATATTTGTACATGCGGATAAAAGTATGGAAAAGAAAAGAGGCTAACATAATCATTTAATTCACCTATAATTTATTGAGCTAATTTTTGCCTAACACTGACAAGAGGACATACTTTGTTATTAGTGGAAGGAAAAGAAGCTTAATGATAGCTACCATTTACTTTGTTCCAAGCACTTTAAAAAAAAATTAATATAAGAATCTCAGCAACCATATTAAATGAAAATTATCCCAGTTCTTCTCCTCTTTTTTCTTTCCTCCTCCTCCTCCTCCTCCTCCTCCTCCTCCTCCTCCTCCTCCTCCTCCTCCTCCTCCTCCTCCTCCTTCTCTTCTTCTTTTTCTTCTCCTTCTCCTTCTTCTGAGATGAAGAGACTGGGGCTTAGTGAGATGAAGTAACTTTCACCAAAGCCACATGGTTACGCAGTGTTACAGCTAGAATTCAAACCAGGTCTGTGACCTGAAGACAGCACTGGACACTTTACTACAGTTCCCCTCGAAATAGCTCTCTTACCACTGCCATAGTTCAACCTCTCTAAACAGACTTGAGAGCCATTTCTGAAATGGTGAAGATGCAGAAGTGATGAATGGTGTGCTGAAGCCTCCTCTGTTCTGTCTTTGTTTTTCACATGAACTATATTAACCAGGAGCACCTTAGGTAAACCCAAACCACCTAGGTTCCCCCGTTATTATTGTGAGAGAGGAATTGGTCAGCAAGCTCAGTCATAAGGTGAGATTTAGTAGATTTTTTCCTGCCAAAAGACACAGTGTCTGGATTTCTTTGGAAGACTACAGCTGTAGTCTTCCCCTCTCTACAACTCCTTAGCTACTCTTTTGTCCCCATTACCAGGTCCTGGTTAAACTAGTATCCATGGCATGAGTGCCTTGAATCCCATTTTATGAGCATAACTCTTCCCATTCTCTCCTCTTCTTCTCCTACTGAAACCATGCCAGAAACTTCAGCCTGTATAGCTAGGATAAATGTCTTCCTAGGTCTCTCAACAGCCCCTCCAAATAGGACAGTACTTCTCACACAGCCCATCAGAGCCACCAGGGGAACTTGTTGCCTCCCTCTCTATCACACATCCCATACCCTTCCCATTTTGATTGGTAGACTTGGTTTAGGTTGCAATTTTCTTATAACTTAGCACAATTTGAGAACCAAATCCTAAGAGAGTCTAGTTTTCATATCACTGGTTATGGAATTCAGTGATTGTGTCGTGACTGGAAGAACTCTTGTAACCTTGACATGTCTATGCCTGATTATATGTATATGAACTATCAAGTGGAAAAATTTGCTTTGCAAAACTGTGTTTCCTGAAGATAGAGCCCACCTGTCTTATTTATTGGTGTAAATCAAAAGATACTTATGGAATGTGGCAGATACTAATTGCTCAATAAATATTTGATTACTTTGAATCAACGTCGGAAAGCTAATTGGATGAATGGATGAGTGACATGCTTGTTGGGTAGACTACCCTATTCTTTTCTACTCACCGCATAGACCTTGTTCCCAAGATAATAACAAGTCTAAACTGCCCCTTAGAATTAGGGCCTTGTTATTTCCCATCAAACCTGTCAATTTCCAAGGACCCTTGGACCAAATACCTATAGAAGTACTGATGAATAGGAGAGTTTCAGTCAACACAGGTGAAATATCAAGGCCTTCTATAGCTCACCTTTATCTTCTGGGATAGTGAGTTTATGTGTAACATATTTATCTAGGTGACATTCAACCACACATTTTCTTATCCTAGTTCTAATTGTTTTGTTTTTGTTTTTCCATTACAAGTTCTCATCTAAATTAACCTAGTTCAATTTTATTTAGTTTTTAAAATCTAATGAGATTTTAACTAGAAATTACATAGCCACAGGCCATAAGAAACAGTATTACTAAGAATATGATTTTGGTTTTACAATAGGTTTCGAATCAGACTTTCAATGACTTAAAAGTTTTCTTAAAATGTGTACCATGTGCCTAAATTTTTTTGACATTTATAAAGAAGTTTATTCTATGCCTGAGCTCTTTGGTTATCTGACTACTAGATAATATGATGCAGAGAACACTTACTGAAAAGAAAATGTTCTTTTATTGCATCCTTTAGTATGCATTATAGCTCTAAAAGAAATGGAAACCAAGATTTCCAAATATATTAGTTTTCCAAAGTTATCACTCAACAGTATTTGACACAAGGAGAGACAATAGGTGAAGTTTGCACAGGCCTTGTTAAACCCTGAGTTTAATGATTTTTTTTTTTAGGACAGTTGTATTAAAATGGGATCGTTAAAAATATACTCCTATTCCAGCAGCATAAAAAATGCATACAATAAGTTCACACAACGCATACCGATAATGACTCAACAAAATAAATGGTGAAATGAAACCAGCATTGCTCACACTGTGTTTAAAATAACCTTTAGGCATTTGGGGATTTTTATTGGTAACAATTTGGTGGCAAACTGCTCAGTGTAAAAGAACAGTTTAAAAGCTAATAGGAAAAATCTGGCATTAATAATGTGGTAGATTACAGTGAGAACAATAGTGAGGTTACTGCAGAGAGCAATGTATCTAGATAATTAAACTTAAACCATTTTGGTCCGACAGCACTGCAAGATATGCCTGCTGGGAACATGAGAGGCCCATATGCAAAGCTGACTCTGTGAGTAAGAAGTTGGCTTCCCAGTTACATGAGTGGATTGAAATGGAGAGTTGAGCAATGTATAGAGGGGAAGCTGATCACTGGGATTCACTAATTATCCCTTCCCAGCCTTATTTTTCTTTAAATACAAAGGTTATTATCATTTTAATTTTGAATTATGACGGTAATCATACTATCTCCCTCTTAAACGTAATCTCTTTTACAATGAGGAACAAACAACTGACATGTACAAAAGACTTTGAAGATTCATACCAAGATGAGCTATAGATAGAATTATCTGTAATTTGAAATTAAAGTATAAATCTTGGTGCTGTTACTTCTTCCAGATATCCGTAGAGTCCAATAACATCTTTGCGTCTCAGTGTGTCAGTATGTGTGATAATGAAGCAAATGTTAATCATGATTCTATGACACAGTGTGATTAATAAGTGATTAGGTCTTATAGCTAAGTGATTTTGTTGGCAGTCTTATATATATACATGTTTCTTAAAAATCCACTGCTGTCAGAGATTGATTCTGACAACTACTATAAAAGAAAAAAAAGAATTAGAGGGTTTTAATGACCAAACCATAACAGTAATGAATCTGGGCTGAATCAATGATCAGAATATCATCACACATGTTTAGATATTAATGTAGAAGCCACAGTGGAATACCACTGCACTGCTCATGTGAAAAAGTAATACTTGTGGGATCATCCTATTTATTATATTATCTTTACTCTTTTGAAGTGAATTTTACTCACCTTTTTGTTTATTTTGTTTTTAATTTTTTTTTTTTTTTTTTTGCTTTTCATCATTTTAACCTTGCAAATCCTAGATGAGAGACAGACTGTGCTGGACACATTTGAAATTGTAGGAACCTAGAACTCCATAGTTAAGAAAAATGAGTTCGTCTGCACATGCTTTCAAAATTCTGAGTTCAAAATTTGTCAGACTCAGTAGGTCTTAACAGTAGGTCTTAAAATTCCTCACACCTGAAGATCACATGAAGCTTTTCCTTATGTATTATTCACATTAGGTATTTCACATAGTAATCGTAGCAGCCTTATGATTCTATAAGATACGGATGCTGAGCCCCTGTGAGCTGACAAAACAAAACAAAACAAAAAAACAAAAGAGAAAAAAAAAGAAAAAAAGAAAGCCCAGGTTGCTCAGGAAACATGTTCAAATAGAAAGTCCAGGTCTTGGACACTGAAACCCTGCATGGTTGAAATTAAACATACAATCACTTGTCATAATATAGGGGAAATTTTGAGTTTGGGTAATGAGTCTGTATTACAGTTTCACAAAATAGTTACTGAAATGTTTCAAATAGAGAAATATGAACATAGGATTCAAATATTTGGACCTCAGATCCACCACAACACCCCCACCCCCAACACACAAGCACATGTCAGCAAACCTGGATCATACCAGAGAGGAGGCAGAAGCTTTGGCTCTGCTTCACTTTGACATGTGACCCTGAATTCAGATTTGTGATGTTAACTATCAATGCCTTTATACATAGAGTTGTCAGGAAGAGAAAAGGATTTTTTATCTCCTGGGTGCTATTTTCAAATAAACTAAGTTTATTTTATATCCTAGAAGTCATCCTCAAAGAACCAATAAGTGACAAAACAAAGGAGGAGGAGCAAGAGGAGGAGAGAGGAAAGGGGAGGGGAGGGAGAGGAGAAAGCGCTCCTTCCTGTTCCCTTTGTGCGCCTGACCTTTCAGCCACAGATTTATCACCCTGATGCTCTTTAGATTCAATTCAGTGGGGTCTAGTTGTTAACACAAAGAACCCGGAAAGCATTATATTCACCCAAGATGGCAACCACAGTAAGGATCATTTCTTGATACCTGTTTCCTTGTTTCATTCTTGTCCTCTGCCTTTGCTTCCTTAAAGCAAGATATAGCTGACGGAGTTGGGGATGGGGCAACTGCTGGATATGGGAGAAGATGAAGGAAGGAAAAAAAAAAAAATGAGCCTGACTGCAACTTAGCTTTGTGAATTCAAGAAGTGTGTGTTTGAAAAATGAAGGTGCATAAGTTAGCGTAGCTCCGGGGCACCAGCTTCCCTAGTGTTAGCATAGCTGACACACTGACAGTTTATATGGAATTTATGTGCCTATTTCCTCTGCTTTTTATGGGAAAACATGTTGTTACCTTACAGCTGCCCACATCACATGCCGCCTATCCGCCTCTGAGCCATAGAGCACCTTTCTCAAGGAAATGTACATACATCAAGGGCTTATGTATTTTTTTTACAATGTTGTAAGGGGAAAATAATAAAATATGGGTTATTGTGTACACCATTCCATGGTTTAATTTTTTTTATTTCACTGGTTTAATTGACTTTGACCATTTTTATTGCTCCTTTCCCCACATCATCTTGCCATTTTAATTGTTTATGTGTTTGTGTACAATTGGATCGCATCTGGAAAAGGACAGGAGCTGTAACCACAACTTAAAAGCCAATTGTAGAGCTTTAAAAAGTAAATAAAGCATTTAAGCTGCCACATCAGTGGAAAGATATATGCAGATGTAAGCAGAAGGAAATGTATGTTTTAAAGTAAAATGCTTAAAAATCATCTCTTCTTTTCATTCACCTGCAGGAGCCCTGGATTCTTTGTGCTCTCTGCCTGGTAGAAAGCAATACACAAGGAAACACAGCAGGGGTCTTGTTCTGACTCTTCCTTTGAACTAGAAGTTTCTCTGCAAGGGCCAGAGCCAGGGTCTTCACCTGAGCCCACCTGAGGCATTGTCTTGCCCGCATTCCTAGAGCCTGCCACCGTGATACCATTCCTATGGCATTGTAGTGTTTCTTCCAGGAAGCATCTTACTTTCTCTTTTACCCTCTATTCCTATTCTTTTAATGAGATGATAGGAGAAAAATAAACAACTTATACCAATTTACATTTTCTGGGGTCATATATGCAACTATGACCTTATGATTATGAATTGATATTTAATTGGAAAGTGAAGCATGTAATGTAATGAGAGAAAAAATGAGGATAGATTCAAAAATCGGAAGCATAGGAAGCACCTTATTCTTTGCAACACACAGGACTGCTCTGGACCCTTCGAAAGGCAATAAATTGAAATATGATTCAGCATTCATCTTGTCAAACTCCCCTCAAACTTGTCTGTTCAAGATTTTTTGGGTACCCCTGATTATGGGCATATTACTAGGCCAGAAAATGTGAGAGAAATTTTCACTTAAAAGGGAAAGATAATGTATGTGAACTTAGTCTTCTCTTGGGTAGGTTGGGCGTTGAATCATGTAAAAGATTCTCATTTATCCACTGTGTGTGTGTGTGTGTGTGTGTGTGTGTGTGTGTGTGTGTGTGTGTCTGTGTGTGTGTGTCTGTGTGTGTGTGTAGGTAGGTACCTCTCGAACATCCCTGCTTATCAATCTTGCCATAGTGACTGTCCAGAATTTCTTTTTTGCGGGGAGGGGCTGATGGATTTTGCTCCAAATATTGCACTTCTCCTCCAGACTACCTTTTGAGAAAAAAAATTGTGTAAGTTTATAGAAAAGTCATAACCTAAGATGCTGGTACAGGAAGAAGCACTTGTAGTGGTGATAGGCACCTGTTCTGTACCTTCTGCAATGTGTCCACTGATATTACCTTTCTTCTTAGATTGCCTAGTGAATGAGAGCAAAATCTATGATGTCATCTAATATTTGTTCTTCTCTCTATAATGCTCAATGCCCCAAAATGACACATCATCTTCCCTTAATATTCTGTACCAAAACTGAAAGAAGGCTAAATCATTTAATTAACATACATATAAAGAATCTTTAATATTGAAAAGCAAATAAGCAGATATTTTCATGAGTTAAGTTGTCCATTTTCCAAGACATGGCTTACTTATTTTCAGGTTCAGTCCATTCTGGGTTGGCTCCTCTCTCTAAGTCCTAACCTGCCTTCACATAGCAGAAGCTCTCTTTAACCCTGCCCACTGGGACTCAGAGTTAATGTTAAGAAAAGTCAAGAACTCCAAGTCAGTCTGATTCAAATATATGAGATCCTATCATATGGCAGAAAATTTGACTCGCTCTGTTGAGATCTGGTGTGTGAAATTATAATCAGTGAAAGTGATATAGAGTTTTAGTTTAGCCAAGTATGGAGAGCAACCTTCTAAAGGGCAGCTCTGGGTTACATAAAATGAGATGCTTTAGAATACTGGGAATCAGAAGTACAGCTTGATTGAATATATCTTCTCCCATAGAGTTGGTTGCCTCTTTGTTTTGTTAATGATTTCTTTTGATGTGCAGAAGCTTTTTAGTTTGCTATAGTCCCATTCATTTATTTTTGGTTTTACTTTCCTTGCCTCTGAGAAGGGGCTAATATCCCAAATATATAAAGAACTCATACAACTCATACAATATATAAAGAATTCAACAACTACAAAAATCAAACTATCAAACAATCAAGTCAAAAATGGGCAGAGGACCTGAACAGACACTTCTCCTAAAAGACATATAAATGGACAGTAGATATACGAAAAAAAAATGTTCCACTTCACTAGCTATTAGGGAAATGCAAATCAAAAGCACAACGAGATACCACCTCACACCTGTTAGAATGGCTCTTATCAACAAGACAAGTAATAACAAGTGTTGGAGAGGCTATAGAGAAAAGGAACCCTCATACACTGCTGGTGGAAATGTAAATTGGTACAGCTGCCATGGTAAACATTATGGAGGTTCTTCAAAAAATTAAAAATAGAATTACCATACAACCCAGCAATTCCACTTCTGGGTATCTCTCCCAAAAATCTAAAAACATTTATCCATAAAAATATATGTACCACTATCTTCATTGCAGCATTATTCACTGTGGCCAAGACATGGAAACAACCAAAGTATCCTTTGATAGATGATTGTATAAAGAAGATGTGGCATATATACACAATGGAATAATACTATGCCATAAGAAAACTGAAATACTGCAATTTGCAACAACATAAATGGATCTAGAGATTATAATGCTAAGCTAACTATGTCAGAAAGAAAACATCAAGAACCTATTATTTCACTCATATGTGGGGTATAAAACTGAAAGCAACAAACAAACAAGAAAAACAAACAAAAACTCATAGATGCAGACAACAGTTTATTGGTTATCAGAGGGTAAAGGGGGAGGGAGGGTGATAGAAGAGGATAAAGGGTGTCAAATATATGGTGATGGAAGGAAAACTTACTCTGGGGGTGAACACACAATGCAATATATAGGTGATTATAAAACTGTACACTTGAAACCTGTATACTTTTACTAACCAATGTTACTCCATTAAATTTAATAAAATTAAAAATAAAATAAAATTGTGTATTTTTAAACAACAACGATAACAAAATAGAGCTTGAAAGACAAGCAAGGACATAGGACACTCATATGTAAGGGTTGGAAAGGTTCACAAGGTTGCCTAGGGCAATCACTCCCTCTTTATCTGAAGCTCAATGACTCTATCATGGTTTCAGTTTAATGGTAAGATTGTTAAAGAAATAGCTTCAAAGGAAAAGGCTACACAATGATGTAACTCAGCCTACTGTTAGGTAGAGATAGCATTTGCCAAATTCTAGGTCTGAGTGAATGCCTAAAGTGGGAATAAATGCTAAGAGGACTCAATTATCTGTAGCACATAAGTCTTTGTGATATCAGAGACAGAAGGGGTGATATTTGTTCCCTCCTGCAGTTATTTAGATAATGTTTGGGATAAGTTCTCAGTTTGGTGTTATCTATTATTGGTTTTAGGTTTCATGTATGCTTATCCTATTCATAAAAGTGTGTGTATACCCTAGCTCACAGCTCTCTTAGCATTGTTTCTGAGGGATATAAATGTATTCTGCATTTTTCTTGCCCTACAGTTGTTCCTCCATACTTGGAATATACACAAGAAGAAATACGACAAATGTAATCTGCTCTCATGCCAACCTATGTTTATTTAAAGTGAAAAGGCAAAGAGATCAGAAAGTCTATGTACCAAAATTTTGTACGTTCAGTGCCACCTGCCACTGACACAGAAAGACCGGGAAACTTCAACTTTGTTCAACAAGGAATGTTATAAAGAGAATACAGTCATGTGTATGTGTATGTGCGTGTATATACTTTTACTGAAGGAAGGCATTTGACAAAGAACTCCTTTTGCTAGATTTTTTTTTTTCCTATATTCCCTAAACGTAGTTTAAAGGTGAGAACAATAAAAACACAAATAGGCCGATCTGAAATGATTCCTAGAGTCTTGCATCTAACTTCCTTATTTTACTGATGGAAAGCATGAAGTACAAAGCAAGTAAATGTCTGGTCCACAGTTGCACAATTTGTTAATGACAGGACCAGAATGTGACAGCAGTCCATCGATCTTTCTCCCATAACAGCTCTTAGGCAAACCACTGATGGGTTTCCCAGTGGCTGGAGTAGATTGGTGGTTTAATCCAAGATCACTATTGAATTTTGTACATCTATCATAGTGAATTATGGGTTTTAGGTGACTGAGGCCTACACCTACAAAGCATTTATTGAATGCTTACTCTGCCAGTCAAAGTTCTGTTTTCATATAATAATCTTAAGTAATCCATAATACAGAAAAGTGATGTAATCAACAGAATTATTCCACTTTACAGAATGAGGAAACTGAGACTTGAGATATGTGCCCAATATCACAGTTATAAGGACAAAAGTAGAATTGCAATCTAAGCAAAATGATTCCAGGGGCTGCTTTCTTAACAGGCAAGCTATTTTGTTTCCCTGCAGAATCAGTATACCATGGATGGTTATCTATGCTGTGTGATTTGAAAAGAGAGAAAAGCCCCAGAATGTCTTTTCTTTGTCTCCATCAGTTCTTGAAACTTGCAGTGAATCCAGGCAGTGTTTTCAGCAGGAATATATATATATGTATATGTATATGTATATGTATATGTATATGTATATGTATATGTATATGTATATGTATATGTATATGTATATGTATATGTATATGTATGTGTATATATGTGTGTGTGTGTATATATATACACATATATATACATATATGTATATATATATATATATATATATATACATGTATATGTATATACATGTATATTGATATATATATATGTTCAAATATGTTACATAATAAAAATACTATTTAAAATTGTTACCACTACATACTTCATTATAAATAATTTCCACTTTCAAAAACAGAGCTCTAAAAGAAACGCACTCAAGGCAGGTAAGTTTTGAAATTTGTTTGGTCGCAGCATTAAAAAAATTCATACCCTACAAACACTTACCTAGAAGGCCAGAGTAAGATACATTATGCTATTAAGAAGCTTCAGAAATATAGGAACAAAAAATACTGGAATTCTGAAGAGAAGCCAGACAAATGAGAAAAAAAAAGCAAGGAATTTGCAAATATATATTATACATACATACACATATGTGGGTATATTGCATTAGTAAATAACCTACCTCATAATACACATGCAAAATACACATAATCTACATTATAATTTATGCTCTCATGTGCAGTTTTCTAACTCTTGCAACTGAGGTTATAGCACATGTCCACCCCTCTTATTCTTCATTAACGAATGTCCCAGTTGAAATTCAGTGTCTCTTCAGTTTGTTCATTAAATTAAATATCCTCTGCTCTTATTGAGGTTCTTACCTCCCTCAATTCTGATTGGTTCACTAGGTCAAATATTATTCTATGAATTCCTCTTTTGAACCCTCCTCTTTTTTCTCAAGTCTCTCTTATTCTATTTTAATCAAGCCATTCGCTAGCTCAAATGTTTTCTTTAAGTTTCCCCTTTCTAAAACATAAACCTATTTATCCTAGCATTTAAGCCCATCCACGTTCTAACCTCAACCTACCTTTTCGGTCCACAACTCCATGGGCAAGTCCTGTCAAATGGATCCACTGGCCATATCCCTCCACTTAGAGTCTCCTCTCCTACTCTTTACTTCAAAATCCTGCATTGATCGGGGTTATGATCAATAGACCTCTTCTCAACTGCTATCTCCTTCTGGAAGCTTTTCTTTTTCTTTTCTTCTTTTTCTTTTTTCTTTTTTTTTTTTTTTTTTTTTTTTTTTTTTTTTTTTTTTAACACAATCAGAAAAATACTTTCTGGTGAATTCTAAAGGATTTTTAATGATGTGACACCAAATATACTCTGCCTTGCATTGCAGTTATTTGTGTGTAAGTTAGGAATGTGCAAAGGTGACTCAATCAGTATCTGTCTTCAAACCCCCTTGATTGCTGACCATGTTTTTCGTGAGCCCGGGTCACACTTTTTTCCCCACTCCAACCCTCTCTAGAACTCTGCATGCAGACACACAGAAGCTCTAAATGAAGAGATGATCAATGTTTCATGAGCTATCCACTTACTAGCTTTCTAACTTCATCTCTTCCTAGTTACTCCCATATTCACTGCTAGTTACCATGGCCCCCTTTGCCATTTCTCAGACCTTCAAGAACAGTCTCCCTTAGGGCTTTGCTCTTGTTGGACTGCTCATCCCACAGATAGCAGCCTGGCTCACTCCCTCACTGGAAGCAGATCTCTACTCAAAGGTCACTTGATCAGAAAAGTCTTCCCAGACCATCTTATATAAAATAGTAGCCCCTTCCCATCATTCTCCAACCTCCCTGACGGTGCTTTGTTTTTTTCTCATTTACTTACCATCACCCAACATATTATTCATTCATTTGCTTGTTTATAGTCTGTCCCTCCCCTACTAAAAATAAAATCCATGAGAATATGGAATCTGTGTTATTCTTGGGGGTATAAATAGCATCTAATAGAAGCTTAATAAATATCTGTTGAATGAATAAAGGAATCAATTATTCAGTGGTTAGTTTTGTTTTTAGCAGGACGTGAATTGAAGAAAACACAGAAAATATCACTATCTCCACATCAAGGTCATTTTAAAGCAAAGCCATATATTACAGTTTAGATGCATTTATCTCAAATTCCGTACATGCATAAAAAGGAGCTTAGCTCAAGGGGCTCTAACTAAAGTCTGATCCATTCTTTGGATCTAGCTGCCATTTTTTTAGGGAATTCTAAACACAGAAGAACTGGTTGAACTACATACACCATGTATACACACTTAGCAGCATGAAAACTGTGGAAAACTGCAGGTCAAATGAGCCAGATTTTCAACAGATAAATGATAAAGATAAGAAAAGCATGAAAGGAGAATTTGTAGATCAAAAGACACATGTTGAGTTTAAAAAAATAGGCAAGATTAACTCCACTAATCTGAAGATGCATGCTTGGGTAATGAAACCATAAAGATATGCATAGTAGTAATTACTAAGAAAGTCATGAAAGCTATCACTTTTGGAGGGAGGAAGGGGTTGAATTGGGACTCAGGCCACAGAGCGGCTTCTGGGATAGACGGTAAAGTTTCATTTTTTAACCTAGGTGGTGAGTCAGAATTATTGCCTTATAGTAAGAATATCATGTATTTTGTGTGCATGTGGTTGCTATATCTGTTGTATTTTGCAATAAAATGAGGAAACAAAAGGGTTGGCTCCCAATGAGAGGATCTACACTTTAATATTTCAATTCACACTGTTGCATCATCTGCTCAGGGTGGTCTTCCCTATGGCTTTGTCTTGAATTCCTCCATGAGTGCACTGAATGATGAATTTGGTCAATTCTGGAACTTAATTCCACTGCCTCACCACCTCCACCATCCTCCACTCTTCTTCATTTTTCTAATCATCTATTGATTTCAAGAATTAGTCTGTATGTTCAGTGCCCTGTCACTTGTTGCCTAAGGAGCCTAAGAAAACAACCTTCTAATTTCCTCATTAGATAGAGAGAGGGATAGAAAGAAGAAAGGAGGGAAGGAGGGAGGGTGGGTGGGAGGGAGGGAGGGAGGGAAGGAGTAAGGGAGGGAGGGAGAGAGAGAGAGAGGAGGAAGAGGGAAAAAGGTAAGTTGAAGACTAGGGAGAGGGGAAAAGTAGAAAAAATAATTCTCTATATTGTGTCTTTATGCATAGCCCCACTTTGAGTGGAAGGGAGAGTGAATTGGGTCTTCAGGAAGACTGTTTATTCACTTATTTTCCAAAAGCAGAAAACTTTGGTCCTCAAACAGCTTTACGGATAATTAAAGCAATGATGAAATGTATTGATCAATTCCAAATTTCCTCACAGAAGTGATTAATTGCATTTTGGACTTTGAGAAATTCCAAAGGAGATTACAAGAGAAGAGAATCTTGATCTTGGGCTGTGTCTGCGGCCCCCCTTCTCCCTTCCTACTGTTATTAAAATTACAGCTCTGTATACACAAAGACAGGAAGAATGCATCCAGTGTTTAAGAAGATTTAAAGAATGACCCCCACTGTGTCACTACACCTCAGTAGACATCTTACAATGTGCTGGAGACACACAGTCAATAATTTAGGAGCAAACAATCAATATGTGGACAGTACGTAAGCCCACAGCCAGACTACCTTATGCACATCTTGGCAGTTTCTCCAATGGCATTAAGTGATGTGATTAGAGGAATTTTTTTTTTTTTTTTTTGCTTCTTCTTAATACTGCAATTGCATAATTTACTTTAATATGGCTGATGTCACAATCTTCTGTTGGTAACCCATCAGTGGGGTCATGGAATAAGTGTTCCAAATCAAGGTGTTTAGTTAGGGGAGAGAACCAAGTAGAATCCAGAGGAAAAGAATAGATTTTTCCACCTATGGGACTGTGGTCTTTGTAGCCCCGTTAGCTCTTTTCCCTAGCCTTAAGTGAGTGTTGGGTCACATCCCCAAAACAGGCAGACTCCATGTAGCTAGGCAGCTAGGACCTTCTCTGTATCATAAAAATAGTAACTAACATTGATTAGGTTCTCTAATCATGCTAGACACTGAGCTAAGACCTCAGATTGAATTCTCCCCACAATCCTATGCGGGAGACCCTGCTATAACTATCACATGTAGATGAAGACTCATAGACTTAGAGGGCTTTGGAGATTGGCCTCTGCCAGAAACACAGGAACTGGAGTTTTCAACCCAGTGGAGACCTCCAAAGCCCATCCTCTCAAAAGCTAACTGCCTCACGATCTGTGGTCCTGCCAAAATTGTAAATTATTCCTCAGGTCATCAAACATCATACAGGTGAAATCCTAACATGTTAGTTTTGAAGGCAGCAAGATGAAAGGGAAATTCCATAGCATCTGGAATCAGAAACCTGGAGTTTAAATCCAAGAATACAGAGTTACTGGCTCTGTGATCTTGAACAAGTTTCTTATCCTCTCTGGGCCTTTATTTCTTCATCTATAAAATGAACACTTACTTTACACAGTTGGGGTGAGAAAGTGGAATAGCACATGTGAAGCTTATAATACACTCTGATGGGTCACGGGTATATGAGTTGTCTATGAGGAGGAAACTGAGACCTAAAAATTTTAAGTGGCCACCCCAGAGTCACACAGCTGATTAAGTTAGTTAAGGCATGAGCCAAGAATCCAAGTCTTTTCACACACATTTATAAACTTTCCTTCCAAAGGCATGCCAACATGAAATGAATACCTATTAGTCTTAGGGCTTTTATAGATTAAAGGTTAATATTAATTTGTTAGCACTGTGTTTGGCATACTATAGTTACTCAACAAATGTTAGGTGTTATAGTCATTAATATTACTTTCAACTTTGTTGTGAAAAGACATTAATTGAGAAACAAAAATATTTACAAAAAAAAAACAGTATATGTTAATAATGTCAGACAAAGTTAAGAGATTATGTTCAGTATTATGTTCAAATTCAATAGCTCTTGACTCATCACCAACACCTCATCCAGCATTGTTTGATCATGAAACAATCAGAGAGAAAATAATTGATCCCTTTTGTGAAGAAATTTACCTTCTGGTTCAAGCCAATTTTTAATCTGAGCATGTCTCATAACCTCAATCAATGCAGATATCCATCTTTTCTTATCCTCACTAGCCAATGCAGGTTTAAAAGTCTTTGAAGGAAATTCAAGTATTTTCACCTCTTGTCATAACTGTGATTGTATCTCTCTTTGAATTCCATATTTCAAAGTCTGGGAGAGTGTGCAAGTCTCGTCAGCCTTTGTTTCCACCAAAACAATCAGCTCCTGCAATGGTTCGTTCCTTGAGTCAAAGGCCATTTCCAGGAGCAAACCGTATGAGTCATCTCACAAGGACATTCACTCACACTCCACCTGCCTCATTTTTGTACTTGGGAAACTGGGTCAAAAAAACCATAAGTAGCTACTGGGGTATTGCTATAAGATGGACAAGAAAATGACAATTAGTCCATTAGGGTAAAGGCTATTCCCGTTATTTTGCTGCAAACAGGGGGCAGACTTACAATGTATTATTTGTCCTCCTTAAATTTGCTACCTCCTTATGAATTTCCCTATGGTGGTTTGACTCTCCTTAGCTCTGGCTCCTCACGTGGACCCCCGAACTACAGACAAAGTTGAACTGTGGCCTGGTGACTACCTTTTCTGGGCTGCCCCATGCTGCCCCTGAGCTCCAAATAGCGGCTGAACTCGTGATTCAGATACACATGAGTCTAAATCAATTGGCCTGACTCCTCTCTCTATAGCAGGAAATGTTTTCTCTCTTTCAGCCTGCACAGAATGAAAGCCTATATCAGGCACAGAGCTCCTCCGTAGTCAGGAGATGGCCATGTAACTGGGTGAAGTCAATGACAGCCTCTCCCTAGAGTGGGGGGCCTCTCCTACTTGTTTTCTTTTTCAATTTGTCAACCTAAGCTGTTCCTCTGCCTTTTGAAAAGGGTGGAAGAAGTCTGAGCCCAGGGAACTTCTCACCAGTAGGACCTGAAAGGGCCAATTAGCAGGGTCCCCTATCCAAGATTTCTCCTCCTCTGGCTGACTTGGTGGGGACTCATAAATCACCCATGCTGAAGTGGACGCTGAGACCCTGGGCACCTGCTCGCAGCTCTTCAAACACCACAAACTAATCGCCGGCTTTCCTCTGAGAAGGCCTGAGAGACTTTCACTAAACTTGCCTCAGTGGGAAATCAGTGATTAACTAGGTCACAGGCAGCAGGCAAAAACTCTAAAGGGAGTGAGTCTGCTAGGGACTGCCTTTCTTTAAAGAAAAAAGTTTGTTCTTTGCACAGGAGGAAGGGTGGGAGAAGCCAGAAAAGGGGCCAACACTTTAATAAATGGAGGAAATGAAGAATGGGAGGAGGGAAGGGAGAAATGGAGTGAGTGAAAAAGGAAGGAAGGAAGGAAGATAGGGAGGGAGAGCAAGAGAAGGAGAATCTTACACGTTAGCTGCTGCCAACTTCCCAAAATAAACAGAGATGTTTGAGGGACTTAGTGTATGTGGACATGATTTTCATATTAGGGTCTGACTGTGCAAGAACCTAATATGTAAATTTACAAGAAGCCATCTCATGTGTTACCTCCTCTGATACTGATGGACATAAACGCCATCATAGGACCTCTTACTATAAATTCAATTCCTTTTCCAAACTATCAAACTGATGTATTGGTCTAATGTTTCTCATCTCAAGTAAGAGTGTGAACTAATTGTTTTTTCAGTGTCCTCTGTGACCTTCCTAAATAAAACCTTAGATTTCTTTGGGTATATACCTCAAACACAATATATTTAAAAGTAAACTTCTCAGCTTCTCCCTCACCCTGCTCCTCCGCTTGTGTTCTCTCTCTTGGGAAGAGACTCACCTTCTGCTCTGTGGCTCAGTCCTTGACCTAGGGACATTTGGGACTTCTTCCCATCCTCCCTGGTTATGAAGCTCATTCTGCCAAGTCCATGTCTAGGACGCTATACACCTGCTGCCTCCATTTGCCACCATTGTCACTCTGAATGCATGTGCCAAGACCCTCATTTCCCCTGGCAGACACTGCTGAACTTACTCATTGGCCTCCCTGCTTCTAGTATGTGTCATTTTCTGTCTGTGCTACACACCACAGTCAGAGGTCTAATTCAAAAATATTCTCAGAAAACTAATAATGCATACTGCATATGGTGACAAGCATGAGTCATCAGTTTATCATTCAAGTTCTACAATCTTTTTTTCTCCTGTCTACATTACTTTCTTTACCCCACAAACTGCACAATTCAGCCAAAGTGGACATCTTGCATTTCTATTTCTTGTATGCTCTGCATACTCCCTTCGATGCCTTTCCTACTATCTTACTCCACTCTTGCAGGCATTACTGAAACACCATGTCCGCCAAGAGAATTTCCCAGTGTTCTCAATGTCAAAATAACCATTTTTACCCCTTTTTATTTTATTGCTATACACCTGCTCTGTCTCGTACAGTAGCCGCCAGTCACATGTGGTTATTGAGCACTTGCATTATGGCTGGTACAAATCAAAGTGTGCTACAGGTGTAAAATACACACTTAAGACTTAGTATTAAATGTGTAAAATACATCATTAGTCATTTTTACATAGATTACATCAAAATAATATTTCAGACAATTTTTTTGAAAATATTAGGTTGAATAAAATATATTAGAATTAATTCTTAGTTGCTTCTTACTTTTTTAATGTGACTACAAGAAAATTAGAAAATTTAAATTTATACATATGACTTAATGTCATGTTTATGTTGAACAGCACTGCTATAGATCAGTTGATATTTCATATTGTATTGTCTTACTATTATCTTACTACTATTGTGTCAGCCTCCCCAGTAAATTACGAAGCTCAGTAGGGAAAGAAAAAAGTTAACTTACTTTGTTTGTTTTGTTTTTCTGTTTATTTTTTTTAGTATTGCAATGCTACCTTTATAATATATCAAATTTTGTATTATGTTTCTAGTAGATCAGAACAGAGTCTACCTACTCTTGAACTACTATGAGAAGAATAGCTGTTTAGCTAGCTATTTCTGCAAATAAAGGTATCAGAGGTTTACCTTCTCCTCTACAGATAAGATGTTTTGACAACTCCAGGATCAACCAAATGATTTAAATTTGTACACATCCAAATGCGACTAGTAAGGCCTTTTGTGTCTATCGCTTGTCCATACATGTGGCAAGCAACCTAACATCTTCCACACATCATTTCAAGAATCTTGAATGGTTCCTTACTGCTCCTTACTGCCCATTGCCACACTGTTTCTCAAGTAATTGCTCTCGCAGCCACTAGGGGTTTCTTGAAGGTAACTCAGAGGAGAGTCAAGGAGAGAGAAAATGCCTTTCCTACATGTAAGACAACGCAAAAAACCCCGATATGAATGGTAGATGGGTATGTTTTGAGGATGGTTGATACAGGGACGAATAGCTAAACTCTCCCATGTTTACCAGAAGTTTAGCAAAAACAAACAAAAAAAGTTTTTAAATGTAGAAAAATGCATGTTTATTTTTTTAAATGTGGATAAATGGACAAATTATATTCATAATGATTTTCTAAAACTAAGATTTTGCTGTTTATATGTCTAATATATTCATAAATTATTGGTATGTCATAGACATTTTTCCATGTTATGAAATATTCTTTTCAAATAAATCATTAAAGATTGTTTCATTCTATGAATGTGCCATTTTTTTTGTTGTTGTTTTTGGTTGGGTTTTAGTTTTGTTTCTTTTCCTCTGTGTTTATTCTTATTATAAGTAACATTACAAGTATATGCATATTTTAAACCATTCTGATTATATCATACTATTTCCTTAGCACAATTTCCATAACAAGAATTGTTAGATTAAAGGGAATGTATATTTTGAAAGCTTTTGATGCATGCATGGAGCTATGGGGAAATATACAGACTCATATTTTAGTAAAAACAAAACCAAACAAATAAAGAAAAAAACCCACTGTTTTTCTTCTCTCACATTGCTATTCCAGAAAGATGGACTACACATATTTCTTTCATATTGCGGGAATAGAAATGATGTCATTCTGCCTTTGCTATAGGAATTGCTAAAGATTTGGGATCTAGGTTTTAAGGAACAGTGAAGTCTATGGTGAGAGAATAAGAAAATAAAGAAGAAGAAAAAAATTTTTCAAGAGAAGGCCAAAGGAAGCAATTGCCCTTTAGGGAGGAATAGGGAAGTGTCAAATAGAAAACAAATCTAGACTTGGTAGAGACTTTCTTTGAAACGGTTATCACAAGGTGGGGAGCATACTGTCACAATAAGAAGAGTGAGACAACTGAAATAGGGACAATTCTCTCACCATAAAATCTACAAGCATCTCTTGGGTTATTTATAAGGCTAAAAAGGACCAAGTGGGGAAGTGGATGAAGGATGTGGTGTGATGGAACTGGAAATCAGAGAATGTTTTACCCTGAGGCCAGTCTATTCTCAGCTGGAGTAGTTAAGGCTGAGCTGTATTCTGGCTCAAGACAAGGGTAGGTTAAAGTTCAGGGACTTGAGGGGACAGAGAGATGTTTAACAGAAGTTTGGTTGCTAAGCATAATATTCCAATTGGTCAGTGGGGACAAAACTGTTCAGATAATCATTTATGAGGCAAAGAATGGGAATTTGGATGGTCTGTGTCTAACCTTGTCATAGGTAAAAAACAGGAGGGGTTATCCAGGAGTCATATAATGCAGCAAGATGGTTCTTTGCAATAAGCTGTTGCCAGAATACAAAAAGGTGTGTGTGTGTGTCGGATTTCTTAACCTTTTCTGTTTTCCAGGAACACAGGGCTCAAATAAAATTCAACATTGTGAGAAGAAAGGATGTTACTAAAAGATAGTGGTTAGAGAATGGTGGAAGTTGGGGCATAGAGTTTCCCAGAGAAATAGATGCTGACCCCTATCATTTCCAATACGAAGGAGGGCTCATGGGAGCCCCCTAGAGCAAAGAGGGTACCAGGTCATCTCTGGAAGACTGTCCAGGTAGGGTGGGATGTCCCTCCAAAGGATGTTCACCCAGAAGCATCTCCAGCAGAAGTAATCAAGAGTAAAGCCTGCCTTGCCACAAGACTTTGCTGGTTCCTTCTAAGTACGTAGACTTCATGGAGCTGACGCAGATAGACAGACAAGTAAACAAGCAAACAAAGAGACATAAAATGTGATAAGCAGCAAATAAACAGGACACCACGAGAGAAAGTAATGAGGATGCCTAATTTACAAAGAGTAGAGGGATACTCATGAAGGAGGTGACGTTTAGACTGAAGTCTTAGCAATGAGCAGAAATGAATGGAGTGAGAAGTAGTATGCCAGGTAACTGATGGGCACCCAAGATCTTAGGAAGATGGGAGCAACCCAGCATTTGACAGAAGCACAGGTGAGTGAAGGGCACTGGGCAAGTCATTCTGTTCATAATATTTTTCTAATAACGTAATATGATATAAAGGAAAGGTATATATTTTTGTATGTTGCTATTTTTAATAGTTTTCAAATTGGTTTTCTTGGGTTTCCTAAATGGATCATCACATCATCTACCAATATCTTTCTCATTTTCCATTATTTATCTGATGCTTCATCTTTCCTTTTATTGTACTCTTATTTCAAAGAATAAAAAAAAAAATTAATGGTGGTAACAGCAGCCACCATTATGTATATTTTGGCATTGGTTTGAAATGAATATTCTGTGTCATATTTAGAAAACATTTCATTTCACTGCATTAGCATTTGTTAGCTAATAATAAATTTAGGTTATTTATAATTTGTATCTATATTTAGAAGCAGATTTTATTTATAGTTTTCTTTTTGTATTCTGCATTTATCTGGTTTAATGTCCGCGTTATATTAGCATCTTAAAATGAATTAAGAGATGTTTCATTTTCCTATATCACAGGACATTTATCGTTTCAGTGTAAGTTAGAAATAGCTCACTCACTGAAACGTTTAGTAGGTCAAATAACATTTTTAAAATAATTTGACGGTTTATAAATTTTTTAAATAAACTTCCACTACTAAGATTTTCTGTTTCTGAGTCAATTATAATCATATTTTCCAAAAAGTATTATTTTTTTTCTATTTATTCAAACATAATTCTGTATATTTTTCTCAGTATTATTTCCATTTCACCTATGTGTGCTTATATTCTATTTATTTTGCTCATTTGAATATTTATATTATTTTTATTGTATGTTAGTAAACATTTTACCTCTTATTTGTTTTTCAAAGAAGCTAAATTAAGATGTTAATCTTTTTATTTTTAGCTTCATTATTTTCTTTTTCCTCAAAATCTCAAGAGTACATTATTTGACTCAAGAATTATTTAGAGAAATATTTTATAAATTGCTATGCGGTTCATGTTCTGTTTTAATTTTTGTTTTTTTTATTTTGAGTCGTATTTTGGGGAATCTTAGAATAAGATCTAGACAATTTATTGCTTTTTATATTCTACCCCAAAATAGAGAGTTTGGTAAATACTTATTAAATCAGTTTATAATTTTGTCTCTCTAATCTGTCAAAGTCTAAGGCAGTTGTATTAAAATTTCCCAGCATAATAATTTTTGCCTTATATACTTTACTTATTTTATAAGAGAAAGGTAATCTCATGGTAAATTGTATTTTTTTTTTTTTTTTTTACTTTTTTAATAAGGATGACCTTTGTCACACAAGATGACTCTCCCAGACTTCTAGGAATCTAATAGCTCCATAAGGATCACTATTTCTTTTTTCTTGTTCCATCTCTCGCTGCCGTCCTTCCTTTCCTCCATCTTCTTTCTTTCATTATTTACTGCATGCTTTTCTTTCTGTAGCTTCTGAATCTTCTTCTTCAGGTAGGTATCTTGCCAAAGCTTGCTTGCTTGCTTTATTTATTTATTTATTTATTTATTTATTTATTTATTTATTTTATTTTTTTTAACCTAATCTGAAAGTGATAATTAATAAATCAGATAAATAAATTTCTAACTGTATTTATCAGCCAAAAGGTTATTTTTAGTTTACATCAATCTTCTTCTGTTATTCCTTGTACTTGTTATACATCATTGGGATGGTCTTGAATTTCTGTTTTTGCTAAGTGAATTATCTCTTACCTGGCTTTCTTTCATAATTTGGGAAGTAAAAATTTAATACTAAATTCTACTTGTTATTTTTAAGCTTTGAAAAATAAATATGTACCTTAACCTGTATATTTCTTATTTGTTTTTATTGGGGGACAGTGTGTTTCTCCAGGTCCCACCAGCTCCAAGTCATTGTCCTTCAATCTTGTTGTGGAGGGCGCAGCTCAGCTCCAAGTCACGTTGCCGTTTTCATTCTTAGTTGCAGGGGGCACAGCCCACCATCCCATACTGGAACTGACAAACTTGTTTTTGAAAGTTCGCGCTCTAACCAACTGAGCCATCCGGCCACCCCTCTGGAAGCTCAGCGGCAGCTTGTTGTCTTCAATCTAGTTGTGGAGGGTGCAGCTCACTGGCCCATGTGGGAATCGAACTGGCAATCCTGTTGTTTAAGGCTCATACTCTAACCAACTGAGCCATCTGGCCACCCCTAACCTGTATATTTCTGTATTGCCAATTTGTCTTATTGATAATGAGTATTAAAACTTATTTAAATATATAGACCTATGAGATTTGCCAAAGATACTTTGTAAAATAACAGGCATGAAGGAAATCTTTCTCCATCAGATATTAAAATATATTAAAAAGGGCATTAAATTGAAAAATGTGGTTCTATTGCAGAATAAATATCTGATCATTCAGGGAGAGAGAAGTAAATTAAGAAACAGCCTCAGGAATTCAAGAAAATTCAGTACATGAAAAAAGTTAGCATTTCAAATAAGAGGAAACATGATGAATTATTCAATAAATTATATTGAGAAAGATAATTATATATTTGAAAAATGTAAAGTTAAGTCTAGGCCCTATTACATATATATATGTATATATATGTATATATATGTGTGTATGTATATGTATACATATATATATATACATATATATATATAAATAGGAAAAGAACATACATAAACTTAATAGGAAAAGACAAACTGACAAATAAAATAATTTCACCTATTTCTAAGAAAATAAGGGAAACTAAAAGGGTGGAGAGTACTTTCTAGCATAGGGATGGTAGGGAATTTCAATAGGGTGATGCAAAAAACTTTGAAAAGAGAAGTATCTAGGAATCAGTCACATAAAATTTGGGAAAGCTCATTTTAGGCCAGGGGACGCAGCAACTGTAAAGACCCTGGAGTAGAAATGGTCATAGCTGGCCAGTATCACTGCAGCTTAGAGAAAAAGTACAGAAACAAAGTTAAAACCAAGTTCAATTAAGAGGAATCATTTTTAAGCTGGATTGGCAAACTGTATTTAATAACTACTTAGTTTGCCAAGTGTGTGTAAAAATAACCACTGTTATACATTCTTAGCTAGATTGTAGATTAATAAAATCTATGTGGAGAGTGATGGCTATATCTATCAAAATATACAAATGGATCTCTACCCAGTAGTACCTCTTCTAACATTTATCTGATAGAAAAATTCACACAAATAAGCAAAACTATATCAGCTGCAGCGTTTGTAATAGCAAAAGATGAAGACAAACATATCATGGTACAAACCACCCAACAAAATATGTATAAGGCAGCTGCTAAAACAATCAGAGATCTTCTAATTTACTGACCTGGAAATCTTCTCCCAATACATGTATCATTGTTGCTTTGCTTTATTTATTTTCCCCACAATGTATTTTTAAGTGGGGAAAACTGTAGAAAAAGCATAGTATACTCAATTATTATTTAAAATATAATTTATTTTTGTTATACATAAATGTATATGTAATGTTATATATTTATGTATAACATAAAAGCAAATTTTATGTATGTATGTATGTATGTATGTATGTATGTATTTATTTATATCCATGTCCAAATTTATTTTGACATGAATTTGGGGGCAAAGGGAGCCTGGGAATCTAATGTCAATGTGTGCTGTAATAAACACACTTACAAGTTTTCTCTTTCCTATCTTGAGTATTAGTATATTTCTAAGGCTTTTATGTTACAGAGATTCTTCATAGTTCCCAAGCTCTTAACTGAGCCCTGGCGTTTGCCCATATTTGGAAAGAACAGTGTCTTCTTATGTCTGTGGCTGGGTACTGACTGCTGTTAGAATACTCCTCTCAGGTTCCAAGGTAAAGAGTCAATGACTGATGTGCATTTTTCTTGTCAGTTTACCTTTCACCAACCTGAGGTGTGGGGGAAGTAAGGCACATCTGTGTGGGTGAAAGTTTTCATCGTGCTATTTTTGTCTCCCAAGAACCAGTTTTTCTGTAACTGAGTTTCATTAGAGCACTCTTCAAATTACATTATTATTGTCAAATAAAATGACTTTAAGGAAACAAAAGCACCTCATATCTTATAGTTTCATGATTAGCACTCCACCCCCTCCACCCCCCCCCCCAGGACCAGATGTCTCCATTCTCCTCTTGAATGAATAAAACATATTTCTGAAATTCCAGAAAAGTGATTTTTCTTTAAATCTGTGTCTAAAGTGGTTGTTCTTTTATGAAGAGAAAAAGCAGAGCATCATTACTTACATTTTCAAGTAGCTTTTGGATCCTGAAATAAGATTCTATTTATTGCTTAATGGCCATGCACATTCAAAACATTCTTAAGTGACTGGATGAAAGTGAACAAAGCTTTATGCTCAGCACTGGAACTATTAGCCTCTCAGAACGGACAACTCCCGCCTCTACTCTTCAACCAGTTCCCTCTATTCAACAAAAAGCACAGTGCCATAAATACCATATCCATTATTCTCATCAGAGAATTTTCACTTCCAGGTAAATGACTATTGGTTTTATTGACTCAACCTACAAGGCACTAAGTTGATCGGTTCAACTCTTTTGAATACTGTTATTCTACGTGAAGTGGAGATGTATCATACCCCAATGTCCCACCAGCTAAAATGTCCTATTTGCTGTTATATCATTTTAAATAATCAAGGACCTTTATAAATGGACTTCCTGTTATATATTTCCCACGGCTTCCTACTATACCTATTTCAGTTCTGTTAAACTTACCTTCTAAGTTTGCAAGCACCCCCTTCACATAGCACCATCTCTGTCTTTATTCATGGTTTTTGTTATTACCAGAATACTCATCTTTTCCTCTTCCACTTAAAGAAATCCCTCCTACCTATCAAGGTCCTGCTTAATTCATATCTCTGTTTTGAAGATTCCTCACAATTTTATTAATCTCCCTTCATCATAATTCCTGCAGCACTTATACTTTGTACCATATTATTCCAACACCTAATTATACGTTGTCATATTACTCTATTCAAGTTTGCTTTCACAAGACTGAGTTCTACCAATGCATGGATAATACACTTATTTTGAATTACCCACAAAAGGAGACATGTGGTAGGCATTCATTAATAAATAGCAGGAAGATTAGCTGATTACTTAATTGATTACAGGAAGTGATGACTCCTCAAGTATGGCCATAGCAGTGACTAAACTGGTGTAGAGATTCACCAGCATCACTGGGGTACTTTTGAAATCATATATAAGCTTGGAACCTTCACATTCCTCCTCCACACCTCCATTGTGGGGATCTGATGTTGCCAACTCAAGGGGACATTCCCCTCTGAGAGAATCATCATCACAGGGAGCAAAGGGCACTTACAGAACTGTGTTATAACCTTCCATGTTGTAGGGTGGGAAAAAAAGTTTTTCACTGTTGAGCTAGACACACGAGGCAGAGTAAAGATATAAATACTTGAAAGATAGGTTTTATCCTTCTCCCTAATCAGCAAAGCTTACCTGTGAGTAATTGGAGAACAGGAAAAGGTCAAATTATGGAAGGTCTTGGAGACCATATGAGCATTCTGGCTATATTTCTAAAAGACTTATTATGCTTTGGAACTTGGCATTTTTCACTGAAGAATTTATTTTTCTGCCTCTTTCCATAATAATGTTTGAGAATTGTATTATTTTACCACTTCATACCCATGAGGTATCATTATCAAAGAAAGTGGAAAACAACAAGTATTGGCCAGGATGTAGAGAAGTTGGAACCCTCATACACTGTTGGTGAGAATGTTGGTGCCATTGTGAAAACCAGTTTAGTGGTTTTTCTGATAGTTAAATATACAATTACTATACGACCTAGTAATTCCACTTCTGGAAATACATCCAAAAGAATTGAAAGCAGAGACTCAAACAAATATTTGTACATCCCTGTTCACAGCAGTATTATTCACAATAGCCAAAATATGGAAGCAACCCAGGTGTCCACCAATAAACCAACAGATAATAAAGTGTGGTATATGCATGCAGTGGAATATTATTCAGTGTTTAAAATGAAGGAAATTCTGATACATGCTACAAAATTGTTGAATCTTGAATACATGGGAAATGAAACAAGTGAGGCACAAACAGCCTGATACCTTATTATTTTGCTTATATGAGCTAGATAGCATAGGCAAACTCATACAGACAGAATGCAGAATAAAAGTTAGTGGGAGTTGGGAGAATGAGGGAATGAGAAGTATTATTTAATGGGTTTAAAGTTTGTGTTTGAGATGATGAAAAGTTCTGGAAATGGATAGCAGCAATCATTGCACAATGTTAGGAATATACTAAATGCCACTGAATTCAACACTTAGGATGGTTAAAAGAGTTGAGTTTATGCTATGTATATTTTATCACAATAAAAAAGGAAATACATAATTTTTAGAAAGCTTTTGCTGTATGGATTCTATAGGTCTAATTTTGATATACTTATTTTTTAAATTTTTTTTCAGTATTGTTTTATAGGAAACACCCATCTATATTTCAATCTTATATGTTCCCATGCATTAAAAACTCAGTATTTCCATCTGCCCATCTCCCTTCATTAAAGGTGCTCACATGGCAATCTCAATCATTCTTTCTTCTCTATACTGCTGCCTTAAAAATCTACTGCCTCACTCCTAACCACATACTCCAATGTCCAGTTTTAATAGAGTGGCTATCTGATACACATGTAAATGAGACACCATTTTATCATAATCAGGAATCTGAGTATGTTGTAAATGAAATGAGAATCTTTCTATATTGTTGTTACATCATAAAATATACGTTTCAGCTTAACTTGATCAAGGGGTTATAGGTTTAAATATGCGTTCCCATTTTAATCTTATCTAACTGTTTATAGCCAGCTGACAGATTTTTTTTCCAGCTAATTATTTTCATTACAACAAGACTTATTTTCCATACTTATTTTATTAATCCAGAGTTGGGTCTTCTATGACTCAACTCAGACAAGTCTACTCAGATTACATTGCCTAACAATTTGACCAAAAACTTCATGTTACCTATTTTTTTCTGTTTCTCAGGTCAACACCCATCATTCATTCTCAGGTAGTATTCATCATTTTAGGCAGTTCCACTGTTTTCTCCTTACCTCAAAGATGTCTCTTCAAGTGAATAAAGAAGATGTCTCTTCTTTATTCTTCATAGAGTCCTTTAGACTTCTGTCCATTTTCTGGGGAAAAAAAATGCAGTAAATGCTTTCTTATCATAATCAATGTACTTATTTTATTTTCCGTTGTTAAATACTATTTTAAATCTTACAGCATTAATAAAACTGATTAGAAAGCCAAACTTGTTATATAAACAAATTTCACTTTAGCTATGCTGCTATTTATCCCTAATGTTAATTTTGAAATCCCATTAACTGAATATGACTCTAAGGAGTAACTATTAAGAAAATATATGTTAATAGTAAAAATGCGTAAGAGTTAATTTCAATAAATAAAAAGTTTTGTTGTGATACCCCATTATTATCAGCCAAAGATACAGAATGTGAGAGAGAGCATGGAGAAGAATGAAAGGGGAGGAGTTCAATTAAAAACAAACAAACAAACAAACAAAAAAGACAACCCCAACACATTAAACAATACAGTAAAAAATCAGTTTCTAAGTTTGTGTTATTAGGTATATGATTCATAGAGTCTATTTCCAATGGCTCTAGAAACATGGTGGGGGAGATAAATAAGTATAAACAAGAGATTCACCCTTCATAATTGCTATGGGGTTCACAAACGAAATCTCTGAGTCAAAGCACAGAAGAAGCTTTGTTAAGGTGTTAGGTACTTGGGTGCCACCTTGAAAAGTGGGTAGGATTGGATAAGTGTGGAGGGCAAAAAATCCAAGGAACTGAAAGATCCACAACACAGGTGTGCAAAAGAACACTGAGCTAACAGGAAAAACTCAGTTGACACTGAACAGAGAAACAGTACTCGGATGTAGTCAATTGGCGGGTGCAGGCAGCCGGTGGATGTCTTGGAAGACCAGATTCTGTACGTGAACAGTGGAGGTCGCTCTGTGGAAGGGGCATTTTAGGAAGACAAATCTGGTGACAACATGAAAAATGTTCTGGAGGGAGAGAGACTATAGGAAAAACAAACAAACAAAAAAAAAACAATGAATATAGGCTGTGTCGTCATAACCATGACTTTCCTGTGGGGTGGAGCAGGTAGAGGAGGGCATATCAGCATCTCGCTGTGGAGATGGGGAGGAGTAAAGCACAATCTCTTACTGTTTGATTTGTTTTAAATTATGCTACTTACTGTGAGATTTCCTAAACATTAGGGTTTACTACATTTTGCAATGGGTGATTTTTTTAAAGGTTAAGATAGAGAACTAAAAAATAAAACCACATAAATATGGACAGATGATTTTTGACAAAGAAGCAAAAAAACGTACAATGGAGAAAAGACAGCCTCTTCAATAAACGGTGCTGGGAGAATTGGATAGCCACGTGCAAAAGAATGAAACTGGACTGCTATCTGACACCATGTACCAAAATTAATTCAAAATGGATCAAAGACTTAAGCATAAGACCTGAAACAATAAACTGCACAGAAGAAAACATAGGTACTAAACTTATGGACCTTGGGTTCAAAGAGCATTTTATGAATTTGACTCCAAAGGCAAGGGAAGTAAAAGCTAAAATAAATGAATGGGACTATATCAAACTTAAAAGCTTCTGCACAGCAAAAGAAACCATCGACAAAATAAAGAGGCATCCAATTGAATGGGAGAAGATTTTTGCAAACAGTGCCTCCGATAAGGGGCTAATATCCAAAATATACAAGGGACTCATGCAACTCAACAACAAAAAAACAAACAACCCAACTGAAAAATGGGCAGAGGACCTAAAGAGACATTTCTCCAAAGAGGACATACAGATGACAAAGAGACATATGAAAAAATGCTCAACATCACTAATCATCAGAGAAATGCAAATAAAAACCACAATGAGATATCACCTCACCCCAGTCAGAATGGCTATCATCAACAAGACAAATAGTAACAAGGGTTGGAGAGGCTGTGGAGAAAAAGGAACCCTCATACACTGTTGGTGGGAATGCAGACTGGTGCAGCTGCTATGGAAGGTAGTGTGGAGGTTCCTCAAGAAATTCAAAATAGAATTACCGCATGACCCAGCAATCTGGCTCCTGGGTATCTACCCAAAACATCTGGAAACACTTATCCATAAAGACATGTGTGCTCCAATGTTCATTGCAGCTTTATTTACAGTGGCCAGGACATGGAAACAACCAAAATGTCCTTTGATAGATGAATAGATAAAGAAGTTGTGGTATATATACACAATGGAATACTATTTGGCAGTAAGAAAAGATGAAACAGAACCATTTGTGACAACATGGATGGATCTTGAGAATATAATGCTAAGCAAAATAAGTCAGACAGAAAAAGCAGAGAACCATATGACTCACTGATATGTGGTATATAAAACAAAAACAACAAAAGAACAAGACAAACAAATGAGAAACAAAAACTCATAGACACAGACAATAGTTTAGTGGTCCAGAGGGTAAGTGGGGAGGGGGGTGGTAGATGAGGGTAAAGGGGATCAAATATATGGTGATGGAAGGAGAACTGACTTTGGGTGGTGAACACACAATGGGATTTATAGATGATGCAATACAGAAGTGTACACCTGAAATTTATGTAACTTTACTAACAATTGTCACCTCAATAAACTTTAATTTAAAAAAAAGAAAGATTTACAAATCTCAAAAATAATGCATTGAGGTGTTTTTTTTTTTTTTTTTTGTTAGTTTGCTCTTTATAAGCATGAAGGAAATATGTTACAAATAACTCTTTGAAATTATAACACATATTTAGAATTAAGTCAAATAAACACTATGTAAAATAATACTAACATAATAATTAACCTTTATTGAATGTTGACTGTGTACCAGATCTTTCTATGCTCTTTCTCTGTGAAATATTTGTAGCCAGCAAAAATTATCTGTAGGGCAGGTACTATGGATGGACGAAACAAGTCACAAAGAGAATAAATTTGTAGATATCAGATGTAGAACCTGATAAAATCAAGATAGTAACCTGGGCAGTCTGCCTCCAAGTCCATGAGGTAACGTGGCCAAAAAAGCAATAATAAAGGAAATATAACAACAAACCTCAAAACATAGTTACTCTGCTACATATATATACATACATTAGACCTCTAGAACTACAGTAACCAATATTGTATTGTGTACTTGAAATTTGCTAAGAGATTTTAAATGTTCTCATAAAAAAAAGGTAACTGTGAATTGCTGGATCTGTTAATTAGTGTTGGTGTGGTGATCATTTCACAATGTATACTTATATCAAAACATCAAGTTGCACACCTTAATTACATACAATCCCTATAAAAAAGACGATAAAACATAGTCACTCTATTAATCAATAACAATAACAGTAACAATCAGGATGCTATAGAGTCTTTAAAGACGACCTTCACCGCTATGTTATTGTATAAGGTTCTTATCACTTGAGAGGTGAAACTAAGGTACAGAGAGCTTATTCGTAAGAATATTCTAGAAAAGTTGAGTTTAAGCTTGAGCTTTTTTTAGGACATCGGTATTCTTTCATTTTGCATAGCACACACACAATTACCACTAAAATTTAGCAAACAACAGAAAAAACAGTAAAATGTCTCTAAAGACAGGAAAGTCACCAGCAATCAAAACTGAGGGGAATGCCAAAATTAACAAATAACACGTGTAGAAAATTAATAAATTAGGTACCTATAATGTTTCATTATTTTAAATTATGGCACCAGTAGCTGACCTAGAAAGTTTTGTGTGTGTGTTTTTATTTTTTCCTGGTTACTGTATCTTTAAAAATATGAATTTCATCTCACTGCCTCTTTAAATAAGATTAATTCATGGCATTTCCCACTTAATTGCTTTATCTGTTTTGGTCCATTAGATTCTATTTGAGAATGTAGCTTTTATGATAAATTAAATTCAAGGTTTTTTTTTTTGACATCTAAGTTAATTTTTAATTCTAGAAAAAGTTCTTCCCTATGCAATTTAGTTCTTTCAGAAGTGCTGGAAAAATGATATTTGGAGCACTATAAGTTATCCATGAAACAGGTATTGCACAGACAACCAGCCCAGGATTTCTTTGGGTTTTCTTAGGCCTAAGTCTCTCTAATGAAAGGTATCTTCAAGAGATGTTTGCCTATTAGCTTTTCCTAAGATTTCCAAAGATAGATTTCATCAGAGGAAGTAGCTTGGTTGGTGCATATACCTAGATATTGGAATGGAATTAAATCCCCACGCTGTCTTCACTTGAGTAACTGAAAAGGCATTTTCATACGGGTAATTCCCTATAAATTAGTCTAGATTTGATCATGGAATCAGAGCCTCTCTAAGAATTACAGAGATTAAAAAAATTAATACATGAATTAAGGCTTACACACATGTTAAAAGAGTAGGGAGAATAGAAAGTCAGGACGGTGCTACCGTGTTTCCCCGAAAATAAGACCTAACTGGAAAATAAGCCCTAGCAAGATTTTTCTGGATGACATCCCCTGAACATAAGCTCTAATGTGTCTTTTGGAGAAAAAATTAATATACTGCCCAGTCTTATTTTCGGCAAAACACGGTAGTCACAAGAAAACAGTCACTAATGATTTCATCCTATAGTGGGTCATTTGCTGACAAATTGCTTCCATTCCAAGTTTAAAGAAAGACTACCACAGTTCCAATCTACTTCATCAGAATGGGAGCTCATAGGTCAGTCTGAGAAGCCTCTTCAAAGTTTCCATGACTTTCCAAGAACAATGTTTTCTGTTCTATTTACCCTCTAAATCCGGAGCAATACAGAAAAAGGGGATTCTGGGAAATGCATCTCCTGGCTTTACCTAAGCAATGCAGATGAGATGTTAGACGTCTGCAGTGGTGATACTCAAATGACAATTACACAGCCACTCCTATGAGACACAGAAGGAAATCATGTCACACAACAGTGTATCCTCATGTCACACAACAGAGAGAGTCAATACTCTTCCATGTCGTTCATGAGACATTATCGTAAAGTATCAAGCTATATTAGAAGGCAACCCTGTCATTTTCAGTCTGGACATTTCTTAGGTACCTGGCGTTCTGGCATGCACTACGAAAAAGGTGACTTTTTGTGAGGCACAAAATCAAACCACGGTATGAAAAAAAAACTAATTCTGCCTAGGGATTTGACAGAATTTGTCGAAATGTAGCAAGAAATTCTGGGGCACGTAAACAGTTTGTTGAAACAAGGAACCTAATTATTTGAAATCAAGGTTGATACAGAAATTTTAAGATATTTAAAATCATATTTTTTCTATATATTTAAGACATATGGTAGATATTAACCTGGGGGAAGCAAGAAAAAAATTGCACTATTCAGGTTTGGATTATTTGAACTTGAAGAGCTCATGGGAAGTTGATGTTTCCAGAGAATACAACACACAACTGTGTGCCTGAAAACTGTTTGTTGTTGTTGTTTTTTAAATTTCTGAATATGTATAGTTTTCTACAGTAGCCATCTGTCTCCAGAATGTCTTCGCTGACAAATAATCTAGAAGTCTTTGGAGGCAGATACCATATCTAGGGCATCTATTTTCACTGACTAACAAAATGCAAGTACATAGTAGAGACTCGACAAGTATATGGAGTTAATATTTATAGTAATTCAAACAAGATAGTCCCAGATAATATTGAAGATGTGTGTATATGACTTCTAGGGAAGTGATGGCGGTGTCTCTTCCAAGATATCTCACAGGGCGGCATTTAGTTTCTTGGTAAATTTTCTCACAATGGCTTAGCTGTGCCCCTTCTCCTTGCAGTCTCAGTAACCTGCTTTCCTCAGCACATTGTGACTGCATCCATCTTCCTCACGCATGTTCCCTTAACCATACTTCAGACTGAAGAGTAAACCCAGAATGTCAGCTTCTTCATTTACTGGAAACAATACCTTTCTACTGGGAGAATACATTCTACTCATAGGAAATGAAATATGCAAAGTCTATGACCAATTCTTGTCTTGTTAAGGGGAAGGTATTTGTGGGAAACTAGATAATAATCAGAATTGATGAATATTTGATTCAGAAAAAAAGTAATTAATGGAATGAATATCAATCTGAAAATAGAATGGTCTTGTCAATAGGACCAGAATACGTGAAATCTATTGGGTATCACTGTTGGCATCCATCTCCACAGGAGATGGTTTGTCAACCCAAAGTCCTTTATATAAACTTCTCTCTCCTCTGAGCAGTGCCTTAAATGGCATTGCCAACATGTGTCCATGTGGTTCTTGTTTTTTAACCCTATTCTTCAATGGCTGACCCAATTCTTTGCAATCTCTATATTCTCTCAGGTCACAGGAAATGGTTCCAAACTCAGGAAATAGTCTTTCTCTTTCAGGAAGACAGTCTCTCTGATCTAGGCCACAATGCATGAATTTTGCCATTGAACTCTTGGTGGACTTTCTTTTTTTCCTCACAGCCAAATTCCCTAACATCTGACTATTTGCTACAACATTAATACCCATCATTTATCAAGAGTTATATATTGTTCCAAATGTCATTTATGTGCTTTATATATATTTTTTTTCTCTCAGCAGCCTTGTGAGGTGGGTACCATAAACACCAATTCTTGATGAGGATAGTTAGCTGAGCTCCCACACATGAGACTGGATGATGCCTTTCTAGGAAACATATTTCATTTACTTACATGTCTACTCTTTCCATAAAAATTTGAGGAAAAGAAACTTGTCCTTACTACTTCAGACTCTGCCATTGTCAGAGTCTTTGCACAGAAACCCCTTGTCAGAAATAGATTTCCATACAGGGCACCTGTCCTACCTTCACCACTGTCTCCTTAACCAAGTTTGCTATAAACTGAATGTTTGCACCACCACCACCAAATTCAAATCTACACGCCCTCTGGCCCCAAATGTGATGGTATAAGGGGACTTTGAGAGGTGATTAGGTTTAGATAAGACCCTGGGGTCCTCATGATGGGATACGTACTCTTATAAGAAGTAACCAAAAAGCTTTCTCTCTTTCTTTTTCTTTCCCCACACCCTGCTCACTCCTTCCCGCTGCCATATGAGGATACAGCAAGAAGGCAGCTGGCCATCTGAAAACCAGGAACCGTGCCTTCACCAAACCAAATAGGCTAGCACCTTAACCTTGGACTTCCCAGCCTCCAGAATGGTAAGAAATAAATGTCTGTTGTTTAAGCCACTCAGTCTATGGTATTTTGGTATAGCAGCCTGAGCTGACTAAGACAAAGTTCTGAGAAAAACCATAGGGATCAGTGCCACGGGACTATAGATGACTAAAATAGACTCCAGCACTAAAACTTCTATTGTATATCCTGGTTATTTAACTTGACAAAATCATTGGGATGTCTGCTAGTAAGGCGTGCTTTCTTCTTCCAATTGCGCAATTTATCTTCTATCTATTTTATCCTTTTATAACGTTTTCTAAGAATGATTGTATTATTTTTCTAACTGCAAATTGTCTGAGTTCCAGAATTAAGAGAAATGGCCTTAATTCCCTTCCCTGTGCTGTGCATTACTTTACGTTCGCTTACTTAACTCACAGTTTTCTTTTTCTCAATCTCCACCCTCCAACCCTCACCGCACAGGACCTGTTTCTTTCCATTTCTTCATTTAATTTCCTGGGGTGATTCTATCCTTCTCTGGTCAACTCCAGTCATCACAGGAAGGATGGCAGCAGAGTTGGGATGAGACCAAATTCTAGTGACAAGTGCTGTTCTTCAGTCAGAGCAGGTGCACTAAAGCCAGAGAGATGCTTCGTGCAGGCAAAGCCAACAACTCTCCCGGCATCGAGATAGCTGCCATGGCCTTGCTCAGAGCTCATCGCTTTAAATGGAAGTCAGCTTTAAACATTCATTCAGATCGATTTATTCAAAAGTGTTTAAGGTTGAGCTGAGTTTATTACTACAGATGTGGCTGGGGCCCTTACAGTTTAGCATAATGTTTCATCGGTTGCAATGCTAAATACACTCAGGTGACATGTGGTGTCTGCTTTCAGGTGTGTGGGGGGTCTTCTATGGCAAAGCCGAGATTGGGGGAGAAAGTCTGCTGGAGAACTTGTTTTCATAATACTCTGAGGAGGTTAAAGTTTATGAAGATTTTAAATCTTTTCTCTTAGCTTGAATTCTCTTTTTTTTCCCCTTTTTCCCCATCCCTGTCTCCAAAGAAAGCAATAAGCCTGTCAAAGGAGGAATTAATTAAGCAAATCAATCAGTCAGTTTTATTAAGGAATTACAAAGCCCAAGTGGAGCATTAATTATTCAGATAATGGGACATCTCTGAGCCTTTCTTTTCAATTATTGATAAGCTGCTATCTATCATCCAGACTGCTTTGGAACTGATTTAGTTGTGAATGAAGCCAGGTCATTCAGCCAGAGCATATGCTAGTTATGAACACTGCCTGGAGGATGGGGGTAAAAAAAGGGGCTGGGGCTCTCTGTTCCCCCAGCATGAGTGCAAACCGTAACCACCATGAGGCAAGGACAGCAGACATCTCAGTGAAAGGCTTGTCATGCTGCCTGATCAATCGCAAGGACGGAGTGAGTGAGGGGAGGGTCGCTTTTCCTTTACCACACCTCGATTCTGGTTGGCCTTATAAAAACAGCTCAACAAAGTACCTTAGCATAAAGCTAACGTCATTGCTTAACAACTGAAAGAAAAAAAAAAAAAATGCCCTTCTTTTTACATCTAGAGGAACGTTAGGTGTTTTCCTCCTAAGCATCAGGGATAATCTTCCAACCACAGGATTATCTGTAATACCCTTGGTTTAATGTTTATAGGTGTATTGATATGGATAGACCTATAAAAGTATAGGAGTAAAAACTGCTGATTTGTGTCAGCAGTTGAATCACTTATTCTTCCTTTCATCAATGATTTACTGAGAACCTACTATGTGCAGAATTCTGACAATGCTAACACTGAAATCTCAAGGTACTCATGGTGCTATGATAAGGCATTTACTACTACTAGTACTACTACTAATAATACATATGTGTATATATATATATATATATATATATATATATATATATATATATGGAGAGAGAGAGAGAGAGAGGGAAAATGCATATTTTAAGAAAGGAAAAACTGTATTAAAATTGCAATACTCACCATATATCAACAACAAAAACGAATACAAGTTATGTGTGTACATTTATTGTCACCCCCAATATATATGTTTTTAATCAGAGAAGCCATCCGTCTCTCAAAAGGAAGTTCAAAACAAACAAAATCAAAGATCTCAGTGTAGCAAAGAGGATCACAGCAATAAGTAAAATAAACAGACAATTTGTTTCTCATAAATCACAGAAGAAAATGTAAACAACCAAAGGGTCCGCCACAACTTAACTGAAACTCCTATGGAATAAAAGGCTGTCTGGCTGGCAAGGGGAGGAGGTGCTGGGCAGAGCTGAGGAGAATGCCTGGGTCTTTACATCACTAATAATTTTGTTTAGGGCTCACTGGCCACAGATAGATAGATATATTTCTTAAAGTTTATGTGCTTAAGCCAAATCTTGAAACCTGAACAATATATCTCAATAGTTAGAAAATTCAAACGTCAGCAGCAGCTTATTGGAAAACTGTTAAGCCATGTTGCAAAACTATGTACTTCTAAGGGAGCTCTCCCTCCGCTGAAGTCTTATGGAACTTGACGTTACTCTTATGCTACTTAGAATAGCCTATGGATATTCAAGCAAAGGTTTTAAGCATAACTCCATATTAAAACCTCCTTAAGGCAACACCAAAACTGCGAACCATAAGAGAAAACACTGATAAATTGAACATCATTAGAATTAAAAACATTTGCTCTTGGAACCAAGGTCTTCTAGTTGAAGGAAATGGATCAATACTCATGCTCACTCCTTTGCTCATCTCCTTTCCTCAACATCCCACTAGCATTAAAAGGTGTTTTTTTTTTCTTTTTAAGTCAATAAAAAATGAATACAAAATGTAAAAATTGACAGCAAATATGTGAGTAGAATCATCAGTTGCAAAGAAAGAAACAACCTATAAATTTCTAAAAGCTAGAAAGCAAGAAAAGGAGGTGTGACTGAACACCACTGGTTTGAGAAAAACATAAAAGGATGTAATGGCAAGCATAGAACTCTTAATTTTGTTTCTGTAGAAGCTAAAGAAGCCCCAGATTCAGAGTATCTGAATATGGAACACTTTGCCCCTACCCCCTTGCCTTGTTTCTCCTACATGGAATGGGTTTGCCTGAACGTTTTACCCCTCTTTTTGATTTCTCACTCCAATATGTTGGCATTGTAGTGACTACAGTGGTCTTTGCCTGTTGTGACTACTTTTAAATACTTGGTCAAAGAAACAGGCCAATGGACCATTCATCTCACACTAGACTCAGCCACCTTTACAGCCCCACCTAATTTGAATGATCAGGTCATCTGACTGGTATTTGGGAATACCACTGTGCAGTAGCCAGCATGCTCAATTGGTTAAAATAATTCAAATTAAGCCAATGACTATGGAAAGAATTTTGGCAATTTCACTTGTAACTCCATTGAAATTTCAGTTGCAGCACCTTCAGGTCGGTTTTGTGATTTCACCTGCGTCAAAGAAAGACCCTGAGCACCAAATGACAGGGAGACAGCAGCCTCTCAAAGAATAGCCCCACCCATCACAGAGAACTCAAGCCCATGTCCTTATCTTCCTAGACTATTGCCGTTCCCTACCCCTGCCTCTGATGATAGATCAATAACAATGCCTTTTAAGATGGAATTTGACCTTCATAAATCAGTTTGATATAGGATTTCAAAGTGTGAAAGGATTGGGTGAAAAAGGTATCTTGCGTTCTTTGCTTTTTGCTCAAAAAATGACTTTTGCATCCATCCCTCCCTCTCTGTCAGCATGTCATTCTAAGTAAGCCTCACTGAGCAGCATGGCAACCCTGGTAATACTGTTAGACTGTCTCACTGTTACAGCTCTGGGACCAGGGGTGTCCTTTTATGATATCCTCTTTCTGCCTTTTGCCTCTGGCTCCTCCAGCTGGCACAATCCCTCTCTCTCTCCCTCCCCAACAGCACTGGCTTCATCTTTGACTGCAAAAGGAGCTATTATGTTTAGGGAAGGGGTAGTAAAGAGGACAGACCACTTGGTCTTTCCTCGGGTCAGAAGTTAGATTTATTGGCCGAGTAGCAGAGTCTACCGTAAGCTCTGTGTGGTGGTTCTCTCGGTCTGGGTTCCTACCTTCACTCTTTGTCAAAGAAGTGAGTGCAAGATGGTTTTGTTATTTCAATACTTTTCAAAGCTAAGTTTATGTCAAAAGATGGATCCCCAAATAGTACAAACACAACCTCTTGACAAGACAAACCTGAATTGATTACTTGAGAACATCACCTTGCAAGGCTTTGGCTATGTCTTCGGGGAGAAAGTAAGGTCAAAATTTATTGACCTCAGGCAGGTCTCTAAAGTTAGGGTTTGGTTAGGACTGGGTAAGTGTTATGACACAATAGTCCAGGATTGATGGAAACAGCAAGGTGAGTATTTTGAGGCAAGATTCAAATAATAGATTGTTGATGTTTTCCATTGAAAAATGGAGTCTTCCAGAAAGATCTTGTAATGAACAATGAAAACATTTGCTTAGGTAGGATACTTTGGGAGGAATTTTGGAGGTCATGCTCATGAAGACTGAACAATAGCAAAGACATGTTAACAAAGACAGAGGCATGGCCCCGTCATGGTAGTGTAGAAGCTAATGTGTGGGTTCCCTTCTTAGTGTCTAGGCTATGTGTGGAGATTGATGGTTTGGTTCTCATTTGTTGCTACAGTATCTGTCAGTATGCAGATAATAATTCTTACATTTTCTGATTACTTTGCCCATTTGTTTTGGAACTTTATTAATTACCTCTAGATCATGTTCATTTATTCCACTTACTGACACTGAGGACGTTGGTCCTTGGCAGGTCTGACTCTGAATCCACATTGTATCATTTCCTAACAATGTGACTTTACTTGAGTTACTTCATCTCTCTAAGCCTCAGTTTCCTCATCTTTAAAACTGGAATCATATTATGTACTCAAAGAATAGTAACCCAAATTAAGAGAGCAGGATTTCACAGTGTTAAGTTCTCTTTGTGTCAATGCTATATATGAGGTCTGACAATTAAGTTTGTGAACTTATCCTAGAAAATTTGCTATATATCTCATTGCTGAATATCACTATAGTCACCTTTGAAGTGCTCCCCTTGGGAAGCTATACACTGATGCCAGCGCCTAGTCCACCCTTCAAAGCAATTTTTTTCTGGAATGGCCATCAGAGCTGTCATCATTCTACCTTTGATGTCCTGAATGTCATCAAAATGCCTTCCTTTCAACATTTCCTTTATTTTCCAGTAAAGAAAGAAGTCATTGCAGGCCAGATCAGGTGAGTAGAGAGGGTGTTCCTATACAGTTATTTGTTTACTGGCTAAAAATTCCCTCACAGACAGTCCCGTGTAAGCTGGTGCATTGTCGTGATGCAAGAGCAATGAATTGTGGGCAAACAGTTCAGGTCCTTTATGTCTAACTTTTCAAGCAGTCTTTTCAGCATTTCCAAATAGTAAACTTGGTTAACTGTTTGTCCAGGTGGTACAAATTCAGAATGAATAATCCTTCTGATATCAGAAAAAGGTTAGCAACATTGTTGCAACAAGTTTGTGAACTTAATTGCCAGGCCTCATATGTGTACTTTTACTGTGTCTTCTGCCCTTACCCCTTTGGTGTTTATCTCAGTCCTCATTTCTAGATACTTCTTTGCCTGAAAATTTGGCTAAATTCTCACATTGTCCTCCCAAGTTCTGCCACAGTTCCAAGAGACTGACAATTGTTTATGAACATCAAATGTACTATTTGGCTCATTCTTCTGATACTTATGCAGCCTTAATCATGTTGAATTGGAAAGAACACTGGAGTTTAAGTCAGAAGTTCTTGACTTAATCCGTAATTCAGCTCTTAGCTCTCCCTATGAACTTTGGCTATGATGCCATGCTAAAGTTTGGCTCAGTAAGACCTTTAGTATTACATAAAACCCCACTAAGTGTCTGCTCTTTGAAGAACTTCTCTAAAGAGCCATACACTCATCCAAGCAATTTGGCCAACAATTTTATGGAGTTTTCTGACACGTCTCCATGGACTTCTTATGGCATGGTTTGAAAATAACTGTCATGAAACCATGGCACTGACTCAATGAAACTCATTTATTTTTCTATTCATTTGTTTATTCCACTTTTTTTTTTGTTTTTCAATGACAAAGTGCCGAGCATGATAGGCAGTCAATAAAAATGATCCTAGGGATAGAAGCTTCTTATTCCCTTGCCTTAGAAGTCTTACAATTCTCAAGTTCTCAAAATGAAAACAAAGCTTCCCCCACTCCACACCATTCCCTAAACACACACACACACGCACACACTCTCATATCATCATCCATAACTGCCAAGCTTTCAAAGTTCCTCCACCTCCGTGCTATTTTATTAAAAAATGCATCTCCAGTGGCACTGAGGCCAGGCTCAACTGTGCAGTCATTCTTAATTTGTTTCAGCTGTATTCTTTCTCCTACAAGCCATTTCAGAGCACATCACAGGCCTCTGCCTTTTTCTCCATCGTTCCTCCATCTCATTTATTTTTTAGTATTTTCTCAACAGTTCCTCCAGACGCTCTCATTAAGTGCTGGGCTAATTAACCTCCTGTTTCTGAGCAGTGGAACTGTGGTGAGTCACATGGCCCTGCAGGAGGGCCCCCCTCCATGGGAGGAAATCAGTCCAGCTCTAGTCAGCTCACACACCTGCACCATTTCACAACTGGACCTGGCACCTACTCAGCAAGGTTGTTCTTTTCATTTCATTTCTTTCTTTTTTTTTAGTTTCTGCTCCTTTTTTCCAGACAAGGTTACACCATGGCCCCAGTCATCCCCACTTAGTGACAATACCAGTGATTGAAATCTCTCGGTCCTCGGAGCAGAAGCTCTCTATTAACTTTGCAGACATGTTTTCCAAGCTACAGACCCAGTAGGCACTTAGCAGATTCTAAGATGCTCTGGTTCATGGCTAAGAGTAGCTGATGCAGCCAACGCCACAGAGAGCCGTGCCCTGAATCAAGAGAAAGGGATCAGTGGGTAGTCCTGGAAATCTGAAGTATCTGAAACGGCACCTCACCATAACATAGCTTTTCTCCCCACTTTCATATCCAAGCCAAAGTATATTTGAATCTCTTCTCCTAGATCCTGGCATAGCAAACGTTTTGGGGCCACGCTTGTTATAACAAATATTCAGGTCTGAGCTCCACCTTTGTAGGAAGATAAAAAAATAAAATAAAATAAAACTCTCCCTGATCCATTCATTACCTGTATAGCTGAGACATGAATCTAATATTTTGCCCAGCCCTGGCTGAGTCTGTCTAGGTGGAGATAATTGATGAGCTACTCTGCATTCATCTATCTTTGACATCCTGTGGATAAACTTTTTACAGTGATAACATTGTAAGTGAATAGATGCTTCCTAAGTTTTTTTTCCTCACTCTAGATAATAGTAGTGTATCACTCTATAGGTAGAAAAATACTTTCTAGCCCACCAGCTTATATCTTCCTCAATTGGGTGCAAGTATTACCATCATCTGAGATTTAGAAAGATTTGTTCAGTCACCCAAATAACAATGAGAAAACCAAAATTAAGATTGAGCCTCAGAATCAAAATCCTATGCTCTTGTTCTTATACCAAACTGCCTTCCTTCTTCTCCCATCCTTAAAAAAAAAAAAAAAAAAAAAAAAAAAAAAAAAAAAAAAAAAAGTTTTTAAACATGTGATATTTTTTTGTTTTCAGAACCTCTTCACACACACACAGTTGCTGTGTCTCACCCAATGCAAGAATCCCTATCTCCCTGATCCTGGGAGATAGCAAGTCCATCATTTGGCTGATTCCAATGTGAACAACCCTAATAGACAGATCTAAGTTATCACTGCACATTATCTAATGTGAGTCTAAAAATGACAACCAAAGAAGTACCTGGGGCCATGATACTAATTTTTATAAATAAGAAAATTCAGTTCTTATATTTAGTGGCTTCCTCAAGTGTTATGCATGAGATGGCCCCTTCTCTGTCCCTCATGGCTGCTCTTGACCAACGTTTTGGAATGAAAGGATAGTAGAACAGAGTACAGAAGTAACACATCCTGACTCTGCTCCTCTCTGAACACTAACCTACAGCACATGGGTAAATACTCATGACCTCAATGTCCAAACTGAATCTGATTGCCATTGTTAACCACGCAGAAGGAACTGTCCCTCTTTCTCTCACAGAAGCTAGTGAAGTTTGCTCCAAGGAAGGTTTCAGAACTTTTATGCCCAAATACTTATGTCAGGTTCAAAGCCACGTAAGCTATAGGAAATGATGGAATTATACTCCTGCTCTAGTTACTTTACTTTTTTGTAACATTACAAAGGAGAGTGACTTTACTGCCTAAGGCTCTGGAGTCCGATGGATGCTCTCCAGGTCTCTGGGTTTAGCCTGGATGCTCCCTCCCTCCCTCCATGCCCAATCCTCGCCTTCTTTACATTCCATAGCCTTCTTCCTTTTATCATCACCCTCTCCTTGAGTCCTGCCCCCTTTTCCCAAAGGATGGCACAGACATTTTCAAGGCGTAAATCTATTTATGCATTTGTTCATTTTCTTAGTCTCCTCCCTCTGGTAAACATTAAAGCTACTACTTACTCAGTTTCTGACAAGAGGAAGACAAAACTTGATTCTCACTATTGTTGCAGAGTTACTTGAGAAGGGATATGTATGAGAAATTAATATTATTGCTACTATCATATTTTGTGTTTATTACAGGTGAACCAATATAGCTAATATTATTATGAAGTAAAAACATCTCCCTGCTCTGGTTGCATCTCCAAGTTTTCCTAGCCACACCTGTCATGAAGGGAATCCGGCTCAGATCTCATCTCTTGAAGCTCTTAGTGTCTCTCAGGATTACCAAAAGCAGAACAAGGGAAAATAAGATTTCATCGCTAGAGAACAGTGGAGCACAGACTCAGACCGGGTTTTCCAATCTTTATCCCTCTTGTGTGACTCTGTGAAAGTCCCTAAACCCAACCTGGCCTCAGTCATCTCACAGGTCAATTGAGAAGAGGAACTAACATGATTTTAGAATTTCCTCTGGCAATAAAATTCCACAATAATAATTCATAAGGTAGCCTGTTCCATTGGCGAACAACTCATAGTGTAAGAGAAAGTTTTTTTTTTTTTTTCCATTGAGCCAAAGTCCACTCACTTTCTACCAATTGATATCAACTGTGCTGCTGTCCCTTCTCTCTTTTCTACATACTAATGCCTCAAGTGGTTGGAGCAGCATCTACTTTCCCCTGGCTAATTAATTTTCTCAGCAGCGTACATGGCTTGGTCTTGATATTTAGTGTTAACACATTGAATAGCTTTGATATATCCATTAAAATACACTATGACATTGGGGGCTGGACCTTCTTTATAGAAAGCAGAATTGCAACCCATGGACTGCTTTGCTTCTTATGTAACACTATTTCTCCTTCCAGAGGATTAGATTTTCCCCCCTCTCTGATGGCATTAAAAGCACAGAAAACTGCCATCAGTCAAACTATGCCATGGAATCGCTGACCTGTGACCCGACTTCTCCCCACTCCAGATGCTTGCCTCAGAACCTTTGAACAGGACTGGATGGGAGACCAACCTTTGGGCATTTCTGCTGATGCCTTAGAGAAGAGAGATGGATCAGGAGGCATCTCTGGGAATTTGGAGAAATGGTGATCTGGTGAAATTGTAAACAGTCAGTCAGTGGTGAAAGTGGGACTAAATCTGTCTGACTCCAAACCCCAAGCTTTAACCATTAACCTATGAAGAAGGGCGAGGAGTTAATAATGGAATGGGAAATTCAAGAGTAGTACAGCAAGATCTCTGACTCCAGCTTAAACTAAGTAAATGAAAACATTTCAACTCAAAGCTGAAAGACTAAGGACAGATTGAGCAGGTGACTCATAGTAAAGAGATGAACCAGAGGTATTTTTATTGTGATGAAGACAGAAGAATAAGAACATATGACAACTTTGAGCATTTCTCTGTTCCATCTGAAAGCCTGAGGGCAGTTTCCAGCTGAGCAAGTAGAAATGTGTATGTGCAGTGACCCTGCAGATCAATGTCTTGCTTTTCCTCCTTGCTTTTACTGGCTGCTCCTTCTCAAGTCCCTTCCCCATCTCCTGACTTCTAACTGCCTAACTGTCTAACCCTCAACTCTCCTGTATCTAAAATCTTCCCCTAAGTGTCCTGTAGTTCAAGATGAAATCAGCCTTCTGGTCTAAAATAATGGAGGCCAAAATTTGGGAGTTATACAGCCATACTTACCATCAATCAACCATTCACTGATGGCTCTTTCTTTTTCTTTTTTTTTCCCCTCTCTCTTGCTATTAAAACTGCAACTCTTAATTTACTGCCTTTTATTAAAAGGCAGCTGTTTTTCAGAGAATAACATTAGCTCAGTTTTCAGTTATCAGTATGTTGGTATGAATTTATTCATCCCGGACCTTCCTTGAGATAAAAGAGTATGGTGATAGAAAGCTCAGCCAGTGTGTAAAGCATGACCTCAGATGTGTGGTTCCCAGTGGGATGCCGTCAGAAAACCAGGGTGCAACAAAGGGGAGATGTGACAAGGAGAGAAGAAGGTCATGGGGTCAGGAAGGGAGCTGGGGGATATAAACTCAGAGCAGGATGCCAACCATTCTCCAGATCATATTTCACTTGACCATCAGAAAAAATCTGCAACATACAAGTAAATATTGTTATCCAAAAGTAGCATGTTATAGTAGAAACATTCTCAGGGAGGTTCACTAGCATACCTCAGGTTACCAAGCCAATCTAGGATGATGCACAGGTTGATTAGAATCTAAGTTTTCCTCCAAACTCCATTTTCTTTCTCCCCTATCCACCTGCCTCCCTAATAAGAACAATGACTAGAACGTTGGAGTCATATTTCAAGTGGACTTGACATATATTAGTGACAAGAGATGATACTAAGTAAACCTATAAGCTACTCTTCCATCACTGTACCTAACCACCTCATTTTTGGCAAATTGTAAAGCCAGAACACCTTATTGATAAGGTTTTCCACCTTTTTCCTTCGCCTTCTGCCTCAGGTGCCCACTGTCATCCTTTTTTCTCTTGCATAAATCCACATTTACTTTTTTTCTTGGCAGTGTGGTTTTTTATTCTTCTCCCCATCAACTCCCCCCTAAAATTTGGATACTCAAAAGGTGTGGGAACATTTGGCAATCACTGCCATAATGAACCACAGTTGTTGTTGGGAGGTGTGGCATATCTTTCAGACATTCCGGGTCAGAAAAAAACAAAAAAAGAAAAAAGAACAGTCTAAGCATTATTTGTTTTAGGTGAGAAGCTTCTGAAAAAGAATTTTCATGTCAACAGGGATCTAGGCATAAACGAAAGGAATAAAGCTTGAAAAGCAAGTTTTCAAGAACATGACATTGGAAAGGATGAGGGACTCATAGTGCCATTCAAAATCTCTGAAAGCATGTGATAGAGGCATGAGGTTAGTTCTCGGGTTACATTTTGATCATTAAATACATATGTTTTTGTATTATTGAAAATTAAACTTATTTTCAAGTCCTTTAAGCATCCTTTCCTAAAGAACAAAAGATAGATTGTATTTCCTCCACAGGGAGCCCAACCGCAAATCCCGGCCACCTCATCCGCATGCGGGAGCGGTAGGTGGCTGTGTTTGGAAGAGCTGATGCAAACCTTTAATCCCAAGTGTTTATGCCACTTCAGTTCCTTTGTTCTCAGTCACGCACATGACCCATATCAGCAGCTATGTTGACTATTTTTTTTTCTTCAATAATATCTATCACAGCAAGCATGATTCTGGCAGCCAGCCACATTAGAATCATCTGCTACTGGTACTTACCAAACCCCTTGGAACTTTGGTCTGCATCCAGGGAGATCACTCTGGGGGCTTCACTACTGACTTGGCAAATGGACTTCAGAGAAGTTATTTAACCTTTCTGTGATATAATTTCTTCACTTATAAAATAGAAGAATAGTGCCTTGGGAATTTCCCACTTCATCTATGTCCCCACTGATAACCTTTTCTACCTTTCCAGAGGGGGCTCAGTGAATCAAACTTCTTTTGCATTTAACCCCAGCCTTCTACTTTGGACACATAAGAAACCTTACAAAATTGTTCCGAAACCTGCCCATGATATTATGTAAAACGTTATGTGTGAACCAAAAAGTCTTTCTACAGACCATGTGATGGTTGGCAGATGGGAGGGCGGTTTGGGAGGATGGGTGAAAAAAGGAGAATAGATTAAGAATTACAAGTTGGTAGTTATAAAATAGTCATGGAGATATAAGGTACAGGAGAGGGAATAGAGCCAATAATATTGTAATAACTATGTATGGTGTTCGATGGGTGCTAGATTTACCTGGATGATCACTTCATAACTTATATAAATGTCTAATCACTATGTTGTACACATGAAACTAATATAATAATGTATGTCAACTGTAATTGAAAAATTTTTAAAATATTAAGAAAATTTAAAAATCAAGTTGCAGGTATAAAGTTGTGCAATATTTATATGATGGATGTTATCTATGGCAAAGTCAACTTTTCTCTGTTGGGATTTGACCCAAAAGTCTAAAGATGAATTACATGCATGTGTATTGTTACATAACCCAGCAGGAATCCCTATTCAAAAATTTTTGCATTAAATACAGGCATCTCAAGAAGCTAAGTACTCGGAGCTCATGATTTTGAAAGTCTTGCTCAGAACATGGAGTACTATAAGCATTTTATTTCTCCCCAGTATAGTGTGAAAAATGTGAAAGTAAGCACTGCAGTGGACGTGTCATGGTCTAAATGAAACCTTGGCTGACCTCAAGGATGTTAAAATTCCACTCTCCCAAATGCCTAATTTCATTCACTTTAAGACACTACCTTTGTACAATCTTTAACATTTTGTCTTGAGATATAGAGTCACTTGGGATATTTATTATGAAATCACTGCTATAATGAAGAATACCCTATAAGGACACAAATTATTTTGGATTTAATTCTTAGTAAAATTTATTTTCTTCAAGACTATCATACTAATTTTTTTCTCCTTCACAAACAAAGACTATTGTAATTTTTTTATTCTCTGAAATAATCCAGTAAAATAAATTATTTTTCTCAAAAAAACAAATAGAGGCAATAATAGCAGCCAGCCCATAGAGTTGAAGATTAAATACGGTAATACAATATAAAGAGCTATTTATAGCACCTATCACAGAGCACACATTCTATATTCAATTAATGTTGGGTATTAATAAAATCCACATGTCTTAAATTACCATTTTCTTTGTCACAAGATTCTGCAACTCCCAGAAATGAAGGAAAATCCCTCCCTTTACAGCATTATGAACGTTTTCAGAAGTCCCTTGTTCCAACATCTGTTTACTATAAAAATAAATAACATCTTAAAAGTCATAAACCTGGTGCTTGATATTTGTTCTGCAATGTACATGCTATGAAACAATCTCACGAGTTATTTAGAAGATTATCAACTAGCAGGATGGAATATTGCTAAATTATTGGGGTCATATGTGACCCAACTGCAAGAGTAAGTCAAAGGAAAGGATTCTACACTCCATAAGGGCAATTGCACCAACAAAATTAACATTCTGAACCAGCAGCCTCATAGCTTAAGTCTAGAGACACCACTGTCAATCAAGTCAACTAGGCTATGCTGACAACTGTAGGAACATGTCAATGAAGGCATCACAATAAAAAAATACCTGTGTGTTAGGGAAAGAACTGGGCAGTATAGTTTCACTTTTACCTAACCACCCCGATTTTGTAAGAGCTTAACCTGGAAAATTCCCTGTAATGTTTATCTATGTCATCTGACAGTGTGTCCCTCAGGAATGAAAGCAATCTGATAAACTCATCACACTAAGGTGTTAAAGATATCATGCTTTAGCTTTACTAAAAGGAGTTGCCTTTTAAAAGAGGAGTCTGGACAGGGCAGTGGTTAATCAAAAGCAGGGAAGACTGATACACTTTCAGTAGATGAGATATTTGAAGATAGGAAAGCATTTGACATCCATCAAACCGTTCCACTTAAATGACTCCTCTAAAACATAAAGTGTTTCTGTAGCTATTTATTCATTTACTCAAAAGTATTTAGTAGGTACTTAGTATTGTCAAGTTATAATGCTATAGTCATAAGCAAAGAAAGCAAGGTAGAAATACAACCATCGATCAAAGAATTGTTGTAAGTACAAAGTTTAATGAGAGTGTGTAATCAGAACCTGAAGAAGTTTGAGGAGTCAGGGAAGGTTCCGTAAGGCTTCTTACTGAGTACTAGAAGAACTTATATATGAAAAGAGAAGAAAAACATTCAAGCAAAAAGACCAACACATGTAAAGGCCCTGAGGGGAGATGAGCATACCATCTGCAAGGTACTGACTGAAAGAAGATTGATATGAGTAGAACACACAGAGTGAAGGAAGGGGCTTAACAGATTAACAAGGTAGGCGACAGAGACTCCCACGCTTTATTTCTTTATAAATTAAGGTCAGTGAAACCCACAGAATATTTAAAGCAAGGGATTGACATATATACAAGGTATGACAATTAAGTTCGCAAACTTGTTGCAATGATATTGCTAAACTTTTTGATATCAGAGGGATTGTTCATTAAGAATCTGTACAAACTGAACAAACAGTTAACAAACTTTACTATTCGGAAGTGCTGCATATATACTGGGGGTGCCAAAAAAAATGTATACAAGAGGACACTTCGATCAACGTTACTCAAGCACTAGTTTGCCGTAATCAGAAGTGTCTGGAGGCTGATGGTAAGTAACCACTTTGAACACCTCTTGTAATTGCAGAAGTCAAATGGTACTTGTATTCATCTTTTGTAATATATATATATATATATATATATATATATATATATATATATATATATATATATTAATATTACAATTTTAATACAGTTTTTTCCTTAAAATGCGTACACTTTTTTTTTTGCACCCTCTGTATATATGAAGAAGGGGTTAAGTGGAAAGAGAAGAAGAATAAATGGGGTGGGTCACTTAGGAAGCTGCAGCAGAGGCCAGGTGAGAGTTGACAGGAGTTTAGATTACAGTGGAGACAGAAAATGGAAAGGAGTGTAAGGATTTGAGAGGTAACTACAAGGTAAGAAAGAAGCAACAAAATTTTTTGCTTAATTGTATATGAAAGCTGAGGACAATAGAGCTATCAGGACTAACTGTCAGTGTTCTGATTTGCTTAGTTGGATGGGTGATGGAGCCTTTTGCACAGGCAGGGCTCTCCGGGAATTCTAGGTGCTTCTGGTTGCAGATGGCTCCATGAGTTTGTACTCTGATCACCACCTCTGCTTTGCTACATAGTAAGTATGAACAAAACATATAATGAGATAACTAAACAACATATAACATGAAAAAATCAACTAAATATTTCCAAGGATCAGAAATGGAACAAAAACACAAAATGAAGAAAGAAGCTTAGGCTATAGGTCTTCTCACCCCAGATTTACAAACAAATAATGGTGGCCAGGTATTCTGCTTCTCTGGAGCAAAGGAGATTAAATGCCCAGCAGTTTAGAAAGTTGACTAGATCCAGGTTCTTTGAATGCATAGGAAGAGACCCCCCACCATTGGTATAAATAAGCTGTAAAAAACAACAAAACTGTTCACTGTTAACACCCAGTTTCTATCAAGTGAAATATAAACACACATGCTCATTTCTATCAAATGTTTATAGACACTTTATAGGTAATTGCCCAAAGTGGAAACAATCCAAATGGCCCTCAACTGTGAAATGGATAAACGAACAGGTTCATTCATACAATAAAATATTACTCAGCAATAAAAAGGAATCGAATATAGATACACGCAAGTGGAACACAAGCAATAATCAAAGATAATAGAAAATAAAGCTTTCCTCAGCTGAAGAAGGAACCATGTATGCAAAGGTCACCATATTCCAGGAAAATCAACTGCAACAGACTGACACATTCACTTGAGGAAATGAGGGAAGGAGTGGGGAAAGGAGGGGAAATTATGGTAGGGACATAATATAGAACAAGAAATTAGGCTTAGACAAAAATGCTTACCATGTAATAAGACAATGGGTAAACAAAATATGGTACATCCAAACAATGGTGTATGACTCAGCAATAGACATGATGAGTTACTGATGCATGCAACAAGGATGGATCTCAAAAATATATACAACAGAATATCATTCACCCATAAAAAGAAGAAGAAAACCCTGACATTGGGGAAAACATGAATGGACTGTGAAGACATTATGCTAAGTGAGATAAGTCAGACAGGAAAAGACAAATATTGTATGATCTCATTTATATGTGATTTCTAAAAGAAAAACAAAAAACTGAGCTCAGAGATACATAGAGAACACTTTCTTTGCAAACTAGAAAGAAGGGAATTTGAGGCTACAGATCAGTAACTTTGAACTAGTGATTTTAGAAGTGAAATTGTTTCACAGTTAAGGTGAAAAACTGGAAAGAATATTCTGGAAAAAAAATTGAGACTATGAAAAAAATATGCTGATCATAGAGCAGACATTCCAGAGAGAAAAGAATTGGTTTGGGTTAAAGTCAAAGCATGGCAGTACAGATGATTTTGGGCAAAATGGTGCAATTTCCAATGTGCAACAGTAAGATAGACTAGTTCCTTGGGTATTGACCAATGGCAGGATTGAGCATTGGGTGATTCGATGAAGTGAAGGCCCCTGCTGGCTTCAGTAGTGAACTAGAGCATTGTATGGGATGCTTTTCCGTATTCGCAGAATGTTCCACAAATCACCAACTAATGTTCTCTCTGGGATGAATCAACCCATCTGAATGAAAAATGGTATGTTCTATTTTTCTTCAACTTCTTGGAAAGCCTGCCTATACATAGAAAGCTGGGGAGCACAAATGATGCATGATATGTGGTTCTAAATCTGGCTCCAGAGACAGCCTTTGGGAGACCAGTGTTTGGGGACAGTTGACTTCTCTGACTACCCCCCTTCACCCACCAAACACACACACACACACACACACAAATGCACACGCACACACACACTTGGCTTGGCTATCCTGGCTGTAGTCTTTTAGACCCCCTCAGTTGTTCACCCTGAAGACTTGAAAGCAAACCCCAATCCTTTGAGCTCTACTGTCCCCTGTGCTTAACCCCCTGATGTTGACAACCTGTCTAGATTCTTATTCCCTTTGGTTCTTGTTGGTGACTGATAGACTAATCATTCAAAACAATTTATGCAGAGACATAAGTGGCTGAAGGTAGCACAGTGCATTATAATGCTTTACAACCAATTCTTAACTCAGGTTATCAGAGTTTTAGTCTAAAAGACTGATTAATAGTATCAGCTTCAAGCTCTGTGTGAGAGGCAGTTGGACAGTCTTTCCCATGAAGGAAAGATTCTGAAATTTCCCAAATTCATTCTTTCATTTATCCTGTGTCTGAGAGCTTATTATATCCCAGACATTACTCAAGTTGTTAGACATAAGAAATGACTAGGCCAGTGCACCACACCTCAAACAATTTGTAGTCTGGAAAGAAGAGAGATACGTAAACAAAAAAAATTAGGGTAATAGATGATGCCATCGAAATCTGTAAATGCACAAAAGAGGCATCAAGTAGCTAATCCTCACTCTCTTATTTTCCTCTGGGAACTTACTCTATTAATGACCCCTTCTCTTATATTTCTTCTCTACTAGCCCTCTCTACTCATCCTATAACTCAAATCTCCATTACCAAAAAAACAGAAGAAAACAACAGCATCTTATTAACTCTGGATAGCCTTCCATGTCTCTGTTTCTCTTCCAGTTTTCTTAATCAAATGTTCTTAACTTACGTTGCACATTTAAATCACTTGCGGAGCTTTAAGAAATACTGATGTCTAGTCCCCATTCTCTAGAAATTCTGGTTTTATTGATCTGGGAAATGGGCCTCAGGATTTTTAAAGTTCCCCCGGGTGTACACTGCCAAGGATGAGAGCCACTGTTTGAAAGGATGGTGAAGACTGAGCAATCCAACATACGTACAGTGCAGTACATATTAAGCACTCAATAAATAATAACTATTATGGCATTCATCCATAAACATTAGTGTGCTTTCTGTGCATGGATGTCACAATCTAGGTAGAAAACTAGTGGAAAGATTGGCCTGACTGAGGTTGAATGACTGAGAAATTACTGGCTGTTTCAAATTTGTTTCTTCTTTAAAGAGTTCACAGCTAAAAGGCAAGAGTTTGGGCACTCAGTTTCTCCACCTATAAAATGGGAGAAATAACTTTGTCTGAAACCATTGACTTTGTCTGAAACCACTGGGTTGGCAAGAGGATTAATTAATTCATCTTTGTAAAATGCTCTGCAGACAGAAAAACACACATATAGGAGATAAGGATTATGTCTCCTGGAAGCATCTGTAATTTGTAGAGACATTTATAGCCAGTCTGGTCAGTGAAGCCTGCTGTTGGGAGCCTCACCCCTGCATCTCAGCCTTAGAGCACAGATTGTAGCTCAACTCATCAGCCCCCATTAAGCCCCTGGCAAAAAGGCTATGAACTAGTTGCTGTCGAAAACGTCCGTGACCTTTGCTCTTTATGCTCTGGGGTGGATGTGCAAATTTACATGCTTCTAAAATGCCAGTGTTTACTCCTTCTCATGGGAAAGTGAATGGGGGAAGTGGAGGACAAGGGTAAATGGGCGCCCCCTCCCCAAAACATATTAACTGGATGATGTTTCTTGACAACTAATCTGGACCTTTACCTATTTTCCTGGAGGACTTCCTACTGGCTGTTTTCATATCCCATTTCAGTAATATTTAATGTCTCCTCACTTTCCCATTGTGCACAAAGGTCTTCATAAGGACACTGAAATAAAAAGAATGGTTCCTGGCATCTGCACAGAATGAAGCAAGAGGATATTACAAATGAGAAAATAGAGCAGGGGTACTTCCTTTCTTTTGGCAAAAACCTGCTATAGAAACTAATGTAGATGAGGGGGCACTGAGCCATATATAAGTGAGTAATTATCTACTGTTACAGGCCTTATTATCTCTCCAAATGTTTGCTAAAATTCTGTTGGGCAACCATCTGGACCCAGAGATTTACCAGTGGATAGAGAGTGGATTGTTGTTTTAACTTGAGATGGGAAAATTTCTTTCTCTAATTCTTTCTTGTCATTTTCTGTTAAATAATTTAACTGAATGTCTCTTAGATAGCTCTCTTTGAGTCCTTGGAGGAAGTGGAGTCTGTGCGTTATACTCATATAAAATATTCTTAGAAAGTTGTTGTTTTTTTTCTTTTCTTTTCTCTCACTAGAGGATCCAAGGACAGTTTGCCATCTGTTGCAAGAATTTCATTAATGCACCTATTTTCTCTTCCTTTTTTGCAAGAGTGGTCAGTCCAAATAATTTGTAGCCCTCTCCTGTTACAGGCAAAATTCGCTGCCCAGAAGCCTCACCCCACCATAGCTAAGTCCCTGCTCTCTCATTATGGTTTTCTCTCATGTGGCTTTGTTAGCTTGGAACAACAAAGCCTGTGTCCCAAAGCCTGGCTGGTTATCAATAATTTAACAACATGTCATAGACAACAGTGAACCATGCTGCTAGGGTTGAAATATTCCTAGGGCGCACCATCTATTATGCTCCGCTTTCTCAGTGTGCTGCGAATGGAGTACAGGTGGGCCCAGCATTTTCCCAACTCAGAAACTTACAAGATAATATGATGGCACAGGGGAGGGGTTATTTGCATTACAAAAGGATTCCATGCTTTACTACCGGGTTCACTTTAGCTTTTCTTTAAATTAAGAGCTCCTCTTCAGCCTCTAAAAGTTTATAGGCTTAATTAGTTTGGGTTTTTCAGGAAAACACTCCCAAAGAAACACCTTTTTCAGACGGGATGGTCCTCCTTCAGACTTGATTGGTTAAAAGTCTGTGCACAAAACATTTGAAACGTCCTAAACCCACCATTTTTGCTTCCAATTTTTTCCTGGTTCAGATTTTGACTCAGTCTAGTACATACAAGTATAGCTTTGAGTCTGCTGAGCCTGATCTGAATGGACTCACCCTATGTCCCAACTGTCCTCACTTAGGCACAAGACCCAGCTCCTCTTACAGTGCCCAGAAAAAGTGCCCAGGCACCGAAAGCACTGGACAGCAATGCAGAAGGTTCTATTCTAGTGATTACCTTTGGGAGATGGAGGAACGTTTTGCAATGCATACTCCATAGCACACAACCACATAGATACAAGACAGAGATACAGCTGTAAAATTCCTCTCCAAATGTCACAGGTCCTCTCCTATCTGGTGTTCCCAACACACTGCCAAGGCTCCAGTCTCTTGTCTCCATCCTCCTGGAGTCAGTCTCTATCTCCTCCACCTAAATTATACAGACAATTCTGTGCTATTTGTCCAGCTTCTACCTCCTATCATGTCACTGTGCTCAGCTGAGAGCTCTCCAGCCACCAGAATCCCTCATCCTACCTCTCCTGCCTTTTTTCTTTTATATGATAAGTGGCATTTTTGGTCTCAGTTAAACTATCCCACTTTCCCTTGGAAAGTCTACTCCCTTTGAAACGGGCGTGCTCTGAAATATCAAATAAAACAGGCCCAAGTTTGAAACATGACACTGGGCTATTCTACATAAATGTTCAGAGCACTTTGGACAGAGGACACGCATCACATACCTCTGAAAGTCAGAGAACCATTGCAGAAGACTTATTTCTTACACAGCTCTGAGTCTTTTATGCCACTTGTCTTAGATCACGTCAGAGTGTTTGGGAGCGTCAACTTTCCTCAGGAGAGACTAGAGTTGGTCCCCTGATCATAGGGTTTCCATCAAAACAGGGCTGTGATTCTACACAGGAGTCGTATTATGGAGGGTTTGAGAAAGAAATAAGTGAGAACCTGAGGGGGTCAGCAGTCAGTTCAGGAAGAAGAAAGGATCCCTTCCTTCCTGGTCCCGGCTTTTGTTCCTAGGATCTTACTTGAACTTTCCTATCTTGTCACTATCATTGCTATCTGAGTCTAGGGTGCTCTCAGTGGGAGCAGTTTCCTTGCTTCTCTTCCTGCCTTTCACCCTCTCTAAGCCTCTTAGATGCTGTGGCCATAGACATCTTCCTAAAACACTGCTTCCATGCCATCATTCCTCCTGCTCAAAAAACTACATTGCTCTTTATTGTCCTGCATTGGTTATAAGAGATATGATCATATAATTTATTGGCCAAACCAGGACATCTTTGAGAGCAGAAAAAAAGCACTTTCACTATTTATGTCAGGACCGTGGGTGTAAATAGAGATTGCCTCAGGTAAACAGGAGCATATGGTCACCTTAGATATAAACTCCCTACCTTGTATTTGATTCTGTATGCATGTAACCATTATCCCATGCTACTTCAAATCAATCTAATATTATTGTAAAGGTCAGAACATTACCGCTCCTACTAAAAATTGTAACAGCTCTGGCAATCGTAATACTAGCAACCGCTCATGGATTTCCTTCATCGCAAGCACTATGTCTCACTTACATTCATTTTTTTCACTCTCCACAAAATTCCTATGAGATGGGCACATTATTATTGCCATTTTAGAAATGAGTCAACTAGTACAGAGAGATTTAAAAACTTTGGCCAAGATCACTCAGCTAATAAGTGTCAGAGCTAAAAATTGAGCCCCGGATGATTTGAGTGCAGTCTTACCACCGCTTTGGCCAATGCCCCCTCCTTAAAATGTGTAAGTATTTTGTAAGGCACATAGAGAATATTTAGAACTATGAGCCATTGAATGTTCTCCTGGTCTGAATGTTATCTCAGCCATATTGCTGAATGGCATGCATGAATACCATCAACATCACCGTGACCCTTCCCAACCCTGCATCTTTCTTTATGTTATTATCTAAATTTATTGCCCTCCTCTGTCCTCCATGTCAATCCATCTGGCAAAGCCCAGTTTAATTTCTCACCCTCTGTGAAGCCATAGCTGGCTACGCAATTGACATTAATCCCTCCCACTTGAATCCTCCCAGTCTAATTGCCCTCAGTACTACACAAATCGGCAATAGATTACAATTTTCCTCTTCGGTTCTCTAATTGTTTTGTTTGTTTTTCTTCTCTCCTCAACCTGTTTGCACACCCCACAAAAAAACAGGGGACCTCCTAGAACCTTATTTGACGTAAAATTTGGCCAGATTAATAATGGCTTGAACATTTTTGGTTGGGTTTATTTAAAGGTGAACAAACTCACAAGAGATCAAGTAACTCATCCACAATTTCATATCCAAAATGATAGCACTAAAAGGATTGTTAAACTTTTAATATTGTTTTCTGCTTTAAAAAATGAGATATTCTTAGTAGCATTATTAAGAGCTTTTGCAGCAATTTTTTTGTTTTAAATGAATGGAACCATACTGAAACAATGACCTTAAAATGATATACTATTGGTTTTTTGAATAAATATTTCAAACTGGTTTGAGCTTTCACATCCTGTGGATGGAAAGATATAACTTCCAGCATTTTCCACACAACTGAAATGGGGGGGGGGGGGGGGGAACAACATCCTGCTGCCTGGACCAGAACAACTAGGGATGTTCTGTTGTCTCAGCTTCATTACCAATTTGTTTGGGAAGCCCGAGGAGGAAGCTGGCCTCCAAAAGCTGCTTTGGGCACATTGCCCCAGTCGCAATACATTGGAATTCCTGACAAAGTTGAACAATACCCAAACCATCAGCTATGCTCTGGCTTTATTCCTTTTGCAAATACACTGGTGTGACTTCTCCTGTGCTGGGGTCCTGTGACAGCCTGTGACTGGTGACTCTGTGTAGGGAAATCACTGAATGAGTACCACTCAGACGGTCGTCAACTTGCTGTCACATCTGTCCCCAGGTCCAGGGCAGTGTGTGCTGCATGGCAGTAATGGCTTCTGACCTGGAAGAATAAATACTGGATACACTACTTTCCAAAGATCCTTAGAAAGGCATGAGGAGAAAAGGGACAAAAGGGACATGAGGCATTTCTGAACACCACAGATTTAGGATATCATGGCTACTAATTTGCAAAAGGCTATATTGGTGTAAAATCTTGTGACCCAGTCAGAAAACATTTTTCTGATTTACTCTGTAGGGTCAATCCAGTGAAAAATTACAGTTAGCCAAACTGTTCTTGCTTTTTCAATTTTTATTTAATTTTTTTCCCCTCAATATCCTTGGGACATGTCTGATGCCTAAATCCTTATTCCTCTCATTATTCTTTCTCTCGCTCTCTATCATTTCTCATGATAAAAAACAATAATAGTAAATATTTATGGACTGCTTCTTATGTACCAGAAACTGCACTAAATACTTTTATAGGTTACCATTCTGATCTTCTCAACTACAACTTAAAACTGGTTATTGTTTTTGTCTGGACTTCAGAGCGTCAAGGAAACTACACTTAAAGTGCTTAAAGAATTTGCCCAGAGACACAGGGCTACATAAGGGGCAGAGCTGAGCTAAAAAGCCAGGCAGCCTGTGTCTTGGGCCTCTGCAGCCACACACCACATGTGCCCAGTTCACACACGTGGCTATTTTTCTGCCAGGAAAGAGAGTGATTTTAGAAACTAGTTTACAGTGAGATTACAGACATATTTGATCCTCCTGCCAATGTTATTTGCATTAACAACAACAAAAAAATGTTTAAGGAGAAAACACTACACAGTGTCTGATGGAATATCATCCCCATGGTAAGACTTTACCTGTATGTAAGACCCATAGTCTTCATCAGTTTGTGAATTATTCTAGAACAATTTTAACATCTACTGATCACAAGACTAGAGGGCAAGGTGCTCTTCTGAGCTTCCCAGAAGTTCAAGAGACTGAAATAGATTCTTCCCCCTCTTTTCTCAATCCTCACATTCAAATCCTGATTATATGACTTCTTGCATGTATATGCCTTCCCTCCACATACATAAACAACTCCTTTAATTGATACCAATTCCTCTAGTTTAAACCTAATATATTTTTTTCAACCCAGTCAAATATGACATACATATATAACCCATAGCTTGTACTGGAGTATTATACTCTATTATGCTGTTGTTGAGTTAATTTGTCTTACATTCCATCAAAACTGTAAGTTTTGCAGTGAGTGGAAGTGAAGCAGATTGGGCCCAATATTCCTGTTTAATTTCAGCACAAAGTAAACATGAAGCAGAGTCTTAAATGAGATAATGTATGATCATGGCCCATGAGTGACTGGCACATTGTATGTGCTAAAAAAAATGATTTACCTCCCCCTTCTTTTCCCTTAAATAGCACCTTTCTGTAAACAAACAGAAACCTAGTCTTTTGACAGATACATCCACATGTATGTATTTAGTGTAATTGTGAATTGTGTTTGCCTTACAATTCTGTTTATAACCAGGAACTGAACAGAAGGCTAAAGGACTGGTCTCAGGCACACCCTTTCTTTGAAATAAGATGCCCCTATAAGATGAGATGCTCCTGGCGGAGGGGCGGAAGCGGGGGGGGGGGGGGGGGGGGGGGGGGGGGGAGCTCTAATCCATGAATAGACTAGTCTAATTATGCAAATTCAAAAGAAGTTTCGACAATCTCGACCAAGATAATCAACTGTCCTCACTTGGACCACCATCACCTGTGAGATCAATGGAGCTTGTCTCACTGCCATTTACTGGAGTAAGTGTGCTCAGAAGGCACCTGGCAGGACAGGCTAATTAAGTACCCCAGGGGCCAAACTGGCTCTTTCAGGAATATTAGGGCTTCGCAAACAACTAAAATTATTATTTTTTTAAATAAATAGAAAACTATTTTAAGAAAAATTCTTATTTGGGTACAGTGTTTGACTTATTAATTGTATTAGGGTTTGTTTTTGTTTGTTTTCTTAATGAATATCATTTTATCTCAAGCACATGCTTTGATGGCAAAGTGCTTATGACTGGTCTCGGTAAAACACTCATCAGGAGGCTCTAGCAAGTAGAGGTTCCACACCTGGGTGATTTTACCTGTCCTCACTTTATAATTCATGAACACAAGGCTGACAGTCTGCAGCTCTTCCATTGTCATGCCAGCAGGTGAGGGAAGGGAGAGTCTATGGTTGGGTCTTATGGCACAGAGTCTCAGGTTTTAAAATGGGAACACATAAAAGAGGGAAAGATATTTGTTTTTATATGAAAATTATCTCAAGTAGGAAGTGTTCAATAATAACTAAATATGTCAACATTTAAAATATAGCTTAAATAAATAAAAAAAATTGATATACAAAGTGATATCTTTCTTGCTAATTCCTGAAACATTTTCAGTTGCTGTTTCTTTATACACATTTTTCTGTTAAATTCAGGAAGAGCTTAGCTGTATTTTCTTAAATACCACATCATTATTTTTATTTATAATTTTGCAGTGTCCATAGGACTTCAAAAATAAGATAGCCTTACTAGAAATCAGCATGGATTCACTTACAACAATATATAGCAAGTCAAATGCTTTCTAATTCTTAAAAATGGTATTAAACTAGCAAATCACAAGAGAAAAGAGAGCAATTCTTTAGGATATATTTCTTGCAGCTTGTATTTATTCCTGAAGTTAAATGCTTTTGTTCATTTTAATAAGAGATGGAGACTAGAAACGACCGTTATTTTTATGCCAATATCATTACTCAGGTATCAAGGTCACATTTAGTTGTCTCCATTTATAATTTATCTTCAAATGAATACTTAATCTTAATCAATCGGTCTCCATATTTATGTACATCTACCTTTCCAAATAATACCATTCTCAAACGACACCTTATTATACTGACCATAGGAGTTCCTTACCTCAGTAAGGCTGTCCACTCTCACATCACACTCCAGAGTTTGCTCTACCAGTAAATTTGTTCCCTCCAAAATTTCAGCTGTAAGCTGACTTCATGAATCCCCAATACATTTATGCCACTATCCCCAAGCCAAGGATTCATCAACACTGTCCTCCAGTCCGTAACACATCACTCTTTCACTGTCCAAGACCCATTTTGCGTCTCCACTTCCCTCCTTCCCCAGCTTAGACGCCAGGGTCAATCACTCACTCCTTTTCACACACCCTCATCTCATTGTCCTTTCTCTCTTCCCATGGTGAAATGTATTTCCTTACCTATTCCACATGTACTCTACAGCCTTGGGATGTGAACTGTGGGTAAAACGTGGTAATGCAGATTAATTTCACTTTAAGTTTATGACATTCATCTCCTGTGGGTTCCCAGAATCTCCCTTCAGTCTCTCTGTAGTTCCCTAGTTTGTCCACTCTATGAATTTCCTTTAAAACATCACCACTTTTCCTTTCTCCTTAAACTTTTAACATTCCCTCATCTTCCTCACCCTGTTGATGATTTCACTTTTCGTTATAGAGGGAGAACAGAAACTATAAGAGAATCTTCTCAGTTCCCATCACCAAAGTCACCGATATAGCTGTACTGTCATTTTACCATGTTTTTCTCCTGTTACAGTGAATGAACTTTTCTGCTCATCTTGAAGGCCAAATATTCCACTTGCACATGAATATTCTAAAATACTCAAAAGGCCTTGTCCCTGCGATTTTACTTCTCTCTTTATTGCACCGTCAATCACTTTCTAACTGTATTCTGATCAGTCTATATACTGGTTAAAATACCTCTCATTTTAATAACTTCCTTGGACCCACATTCCCCTCATGAATCTTTATCCCCCCCTTTGTAGGAAAACTCATGGAAAAAGTTATTTATACTCATTCTTTCCATTTTCTCAACTCCAGTTCTATCCTGAAGCCATTCTAATCAAGCTTTCATCCAGTCACTCCAACAATATTGTTCTTGTCAAATCACCAAAAACTTCCTTGCTGCTGAATCATGAGTCAATTCTGAATTCTAATATTTCTTTACCCTATAACATCATTTGGTGCAGTTAATCACTCCTTCATCCTTAAAACGTTTTATTCACTTGGCTTCTGGGACATCCTGATTCTTCACGTACCTTATTGGTTCCTTCCTCAGTCACCTTGGTTGATTTGTTATCTTCCCAAACTGAGATTACACTTCTTGCTCTTCACTTTTCAGTATGCATTCCTTGTCTGAGAGCATCATCTGTCCACTAATGCTTCCGCATTTATGTCTCCAGCCCAGGCCTTCCCTTTCAACCCTAGAATTGAATGATTAATACACATCAGACTCAACATAGTTGAGTGGATAACACCTGAGGACTCTTTTTACCAATGCATCCTCCTGACCAAATCTGGTCATTCCCCATCTTCATTAATGGACCCACAATTCAGAAAGTTCCAAGCCTAGGGATCATTCTTGATTTGTTTCTTCACCGCACATCACCATCCCTCCCAAATATTACATAATTATCTGTTTATTTTCTCTTTCTTCACTACAAACCCCATTAGGTCATAAGGTTTTTCTAGCTCATTCACCCCTATATCCCAGTGTATGGAACCGTACCTGTCACCTGATAGTAAACATTGGTTTTCACATGATGTCTTCTCTTCTCTGAATAGTTTTGTTTTACAAGTTTTGGGTTAACATCATTCTATTATATGTTTGAGGAGTATTCATTGTACTCTACATAGTTTTATTTAGCATATATCCACATAATCTGACAGTCGATCATACAATGGTATGTATTTTTATATAGGTATCTCTATACATGGATCTACATACACATATACATGGTTTTTTAAAATCCCATCTAAATGATAAAGTCCTTTGAGGGTAGAAACCATATCTACTTTCCTCTCTCTCTTAGTTCCTTACTATGTGTTCAGAATTTTCAAACTAAATGCTTCTAAAGCATTAAGGGCTTCTTTTGATTATTTCTGATCCCAGAGTTTGAAACACTCTAATACTACCTGAACTAGCTTTCCATTTACTTGGTTCTGGGGCACAGCTTATGCACCTGGAAGCCATAAAAAGCACTAAAGAGGGCAACGCTGCAAAAAATTATCCTGATAAGAAAAGAAGATCAAATGAAGTGCAACATTAAATAACAGCATTTGCATGATTTATTAGTACTTCCAGGATGTTGAATTCTGATATACACAGAGGGTGCCAAAAAAAGTATACACATTTTAAGAAAGGAAAACCTGTATTAAAATTACTGATGGTAACTACTTTGAGCACCTCTTGTAATCGCAGAAGTCAAACGTGACTTGTATTTATCCTTCATTATGGATCTATATTGAGTATTACAATTTTAATAGTTTTTTTTCCTTTTATAAAATGTGTATATATTTTTGGCACCCTCTATGTGTGTGTGTGTGTGTGTGTGTGTGTATACACATATATATATATGTGTATCTATATATATGTGTGTGTATACATATATAAATATAAACATAAATATATATATAAAATAGCAACTGGAACTTGTTTTGAGGAAAAAAAGTCTGTTACAGATAGCTAGTATTTCAGAGTCTCCTTGGTATACCAAGAACATTTTTCCAACCAATCTCCAGACCAGTGGGATGGGGAGACAGGGAGGTCTAATAATCTAGGGTGAAGGATCAATAAGGGCAAGAGTGAGGTGGTGGGAAGGAGGTCCACTCACATGGGGAGAAGGGTCACCATTGTCTATATCAATGCATATGTGCCAAGCAGCAAACTCCTCTTGATATTATCAAGACATAACTGAGTAAAATAATACATTAATCTGATGCCTGTAAAGATTAAGTACATCAGAAGAAAGCAAATCACGTGCAAACGCTACTTCTTCTAATGCAAAAATGTTTGGATCTGTTTTTACCATATATTGCCAGAGAGTAGTCATAAAACCCTTCTCTCCATACCCCTCATTTAACTTATTAGCATTTATCCAGTGGCATTTTCCAGGGAGGTCACCTATAGAGTTGCAAATAATATCAAAGCTTCCCATTTAGCAATAGGGGCAACCATCACAGAAGTTATGTCTAGCTCCCCTTGTGGCTTTGGTAATTTAGGGAGGGGGAGCACCCAAGTGCAGTAGCAATGGTGCAGTATCAATGGATTCTACCAGCTGGATTCAGTCTTCAAAACTCCTCATTTTTCCTTTGGGGAAGAGTGTATTTTGTGTGTCCCTTCATAACATTTCCAATTCCAGATTCACTTTTTCTTAGACCTTTTAACTTATCTTTCAAATCTGTTTTTGCTTACCTGCATTTCTTTTGTTAAGGAAATTTTCTGAACTAATTCAATTAATCCCTCATCAGTTTTTATTTTACTTTCCACATGGTCACAAGAGTGATATTTCTAAAATGCAATTGACGCAGCTAATCTTTGCTTAACGGCTTTTGTGAGTCCCTGTCACCCCCAGAGGGAAATCCCCCAGCGTCTAGCATGGTGTTCTAGGTCACTGCATGGCTCAGCTCCAGTCTGTCTGCTCAGCTCCACCTCGTACCACTCTTGCATGAACAGCTTATGCTCTAGTTGTATTCATGCACTTGTAGTTACTGGGCTTTATCGTGCTTTGTCTGTCCTGTGCCTTAGTGAATGCCATGTCTCTGCAACACCTCCTGTAGGAGGACATCTTGGGAAGCTTCAGGCAGTTAAGTTTTCTTACAGAATCCTATACATAGAACTTACCACAGTGACGAGTAATTTGCTTTCGAATTACCTGTGCCAACCGATGGTCAATGGTGCCAATTTAATGCCAACAATAATCCTCAGTTTGGGGTGTGATGGAGGAGACTTTATTCAGAGCAAGCAGATCAACTGTGGTGCAGCACAGCCATGGGACAGCTCAGTAGTGTTACAGCTCAGTTATGAAACAGCACAGCTCTGGAATAGTAGGGCTGTAAGAGCCTAGGGGCGAGGCTGCCCTTAGGGGCAAGGTGGCTTGGCCAGGTGTTGCAGTTTGGCCCTCTCCAGCTAGACAGTTCTGGTCCATTTGGGTCTGCCGAGAGGACTTTGCTCCGTTCTAGCCCTCTAAGATGGGATAGCTCCACTCTGGGCTAGCCAGATGTCTTCGGCGTTTCAGTTCCAGTCAGGGAAACACAGTCTTAGGTGGAAAGGGAAAAATGCACTTCCTGAGCCAGAGGGGAGCTGACCTATACAGCGAGAAGTCCCCACCCCTGGCTCTTGATTGGCCCATCCTCATGTAAATGAGGACTCCAAATCCTCACTGTTTGATTGATCCAAAAAGAACTGTCCTAATTGGTTGGAATAGTCAATCTGATTGGTTGGTGAAGGTGCTAATGATTTATAGCTGCACAGCTGTGACTGGACAGGGACAGTCTCAGTCCTATTGGTTGAAATAAGATTCCAGAAACTCTTTTACAAGGGTTGGCTCAGATGGTAGGAACACAGTGCAGGCAGGCAGTTAGTGTGGGAAGCAGGTAGTTCAGAGCAGGCAGCAGGTAGTTTAGTGTAGGCTTCTCCCTGAAGTGAGGCTTGTGTGAGAGGCACCTGTTCAGCAACAGCTGCTAGGCTCTGTTTTTAAATTTGAGCCAATTAGCTAACAGGAGCCCTCCTTGGTCGGTATTTTCTTTCTCAGGGTCAACACCTGGCTCCTCCACTAAACTGCAAATTCTTAAGAGAAATAAAATACGTGGGTCATCTCTGCTGCCCCAGCATTTAGAATAGGGAGATGAAGAAGAGTTGAGAGAGGAAAGCAGATAAAAAGGAATAATTTTCTGTATACACTGTTGTCATGTGGGGTCTCTGGTCCTGCTCCCCGCATAAGAATGCAGAATACGGTGAGGCCAAAAAGAACAGTGACGGAGCTATGGGTAAGGAGTTCAAACCACTGTAGTCTCTCTGGTGGCTGGGTTGGAGATACAGGAAGCAGGCTCCACACGATGAGCAATCTGCCATCGGCTTCTCTGCCAACCAACCAACCCCCCAGTGTAGCCTCGGCTAATGGCTAACCAGTAAACAGCTGATGGCCAACTAGTCACAGCTGATGGCCATCTAATACCCGAGCCAGCACCTTTCCACGTGAGGCTGACAGCCTGGAAACTGCTCTCTGGGACTCTGTCCCCACAACTATACTTCATTATCCATATATTTTATTTAATCTTCACAATAACATGATAAAGTCATTATTATTATCCTCAGCTTACAAAATAGAGAAACTGAGTCCTGAAAGGGGTAAATAATTTGTCAAATGAGCCTTTAACAAAGCAAATGTTCAAATAAAAGTAAATATGTCTCACATCACAGCCTGCGTGTTTTTCATGATTCTCCCAACAAACATTCATTAAAAAAGTGAACTAATGAATAAGTGAACTTTTTGAGGCTAAAATCAGTGTTGTTTTAGATTTTCAGTTTTACATATGGGAACTTGACTCTTTGGCCAAAAGTGAACCTTAAAGCAAAATCTCTATCTTGCTAGTTCTCTCCGAAATTTCTATAGCAAGAATTACTGATTCTTGTCTGTGGAAATTCCTTCCTACCCAATCAGTTTCTCTTTCTTTGGAGCATGAGGAACATTGCTAATTTTCAAAGTGAACCTGCGTAATGACTACATCTACATGGAATAAAACAGGCTCCTTTTTGTAAAGTCATATGTTTCTCGACCTATACTTTACAGAGTTTGCAGTAACTTTTCTTCTGGATTTGAGATATCTCAAAGGGAATTTTCAATGTCATAAGTCTATTTCTTTAAAAGACATTACTGGAATTATAAGAATATGTTTCTTTGTGACAAAAGCCAAAGTTCACATGAGAGAGACAAACATGTGGACAGACTCCCAGAAGTTTAACTTAAACTGAATCATCGTGAAACAGAAAAATGTCAGATGTAATGATGTTTAAAATTGACAAAAACGTCCAGAGTCTATTAAAATATATAAGAATAGCATCTATTATTAATATGTCATGTCAATATTTTGCCATGTAAATATTTTTAATCAGCACATTTTTATCATGTGTGTTTTGTTGTACTCTGTGTCAGCTCTACTCTTTCTATATTTCTTGTTAGTCTTCCTCATAAGCTTCTCTTCATTCAATTATCCTAGATTCAGTTTCTCAGTTATCCACTCTAGCTCCACTGTTCTTTCAATAGAATAACTGAACGAAGTTATGAAAATTATTTGGTAACCCTAACAAATTTGACTTTATGTAATAGATGAATTGAAATTACTAGTTTCAAGCAGAGAATGAACATTGGTATGAGAGGATGAAAGAATATCATGTTTTCCTCATCTACAAGTTTTTAATCAAATTGAAAAAAGAAAAAGAAGACACAAGGATCAAGCAGATGAGCAAGTGTCCACTTCATATCTGACAAAATTGTATCCGAGAATGTGGTCAGATGGATGGCCTTAATTAGACTTCCTAGTACTTTCTCTCTTTATCTAGACCTCAAGACAACCCACCCCAGGAAGAATCTGTGTTTTTCGGTTTGATGTGCTTACCCAGGATCATTGTCCTACACACTGGTGTGTTTACTCATTCATTTATCCAACAAATATTAATTGAGCACCTACTATGTGTCAGGTTCTCGATGCTGTAGTTACTGTAGTAAACCAAATAAACTAATTCTACTGAAAATCCCTCACTACCGGGAAATGGAAGGTAATTCCTGGGCTAGGCAGATCCGAAAATGGGAAAGAGAATGGGCTGAGGCACAGCTCTTCTCTAAGTCTCATTAGTCACTGTACGATTCCCCTTCCTTCCTTCAGAAGGAGTAAGTCAGAGGGTGTGGAGATAGAAGTTGACATGTTTTTCCCATGACAGTCTCTCCTGGGTAGTATAAGTTCCCTCTACAACCTAGAAAAAAATAATATGATCAGCTTGTGAGTTAGAAAGATCATCCTATTGGCAGAACGGAGGATGGAGTGAAGAGGGACATGTTAGTCTCAATAGCTTTTGTAAGAAATCCTCTTAAAAAATCTTTGGGCAAGTTGTCTTAATTCTAGATGCACAATTACGATAACATGAAGTGCCTTCTGCATAGAACTTAGTGTCATTGATAAAGGTTAATGAAAATAGCATTTGTCCCCAAATTTCCTTTGCATGATCACCTCTCTAATGGACTAGATTTTTTTTTTTCCTAGAATGGTTGAGAATGTGAATATATTATTGCATTAACAGGCTGCAGCTTTACATTGCAATCACTAGAAAATATGATAGGAATAATGAACAGAATGTACATTGAGATGACTAGTAATGCTGAATTTCTTCCCTACTGTACGATTTTCTATTGAAAACTGGAATAACCACCAGGGACTTTGCAATTTTACTCAGTCATAATAAATGCTGTTGCTCTTTCTGTGGTATGGTTCTTGTATACCTTAAATTATAAGAGCATTTGTAGTAACTTCCTAAATCATGGACACAGCTTGCTCTTATATCTCTAAACAACACAGGAAAAATTATTTTTATTACACAAAAATATTACTCTTTTCATTTTGCATACACTTTTTAATTAGAACATAGCAATACACTTTGCCTCTATAGAGTGTTGTGTTTTGCTTTATCTCTTTTTCCACTTGTTTTGTTATCTGTATTCTTATAACAACCTTCTCAGAAAGAGACTGAGGGCACAATTCCCATTTTACAGATGAGGAAACTGAGGCATAGAAAAGCTCAGTGTCTTTCCTAATTCCACATGCGTCGTTAGGGGAAAACAACAAGACCAAGCACAGTTTTCTAGACTCCTAGCCCTGTGTACTATCTTCTATAACATGCTGCCTTCACAACTGTGGTCATTAGTCTGTGGCTGGGATTGTGATGGTGTCATGTCAGTGGGGCCAGAGCAACACATTTAATGACACAGCTGGGAAAACTTAAAAGCCTGCACTCAGCTGGGTCATAAAAGGAGGTTAATACAATGGTGTCATTACAACGCTTGGCCCGCCTCCCAAAACCACAGCACAGTTCAAAAGACTCAAAAAGTTTCCCGGGGGGGTGGCTCAGGTCTGAATGAGCAGCCAAGGTCAGGATGGAAATGTGGAATAGACAGGGAGCTGTTGAGCCCAATGCAAAGTTCAAAACTGCTCAGTCAATCCCACATGACCCAAAGCCCACCTTCACCTGCCAATTAAATGAAGGCAGTCATCCTCAGTTAGAGTTTAGACCAGGGGAGCACACTGTACTAGGGCTGAAGACCTAAAGAGGGAATGTAACTTATTTAGAAATCCATCCTTTCCAAAGCAACATATTTGAAATAATGTTACCGGCTCAAACTGTTTTTTAAAAAATATTCCTGCTCTGCAACTAAATATAACATTTTCTAATGTCCCATTGCACATTTTGTACCCCCTAACGTGTACTATACCTTTAATTTCATAATATATGCAGTTTTAAATTCAACATTTATTTTTAACACCTATATTTTAATGAAACATGAAATATAAAATGAAACTCCAGTCTGCCTTGTATGAGCACGAAGAAAAATCCTAATTACCTGTTTCAAAAGTGTGAAGCGCTTTCTAATTTTCCACCAGCCAGTTTCCTTAGACAGCACTCAGTATTATAACTATTTATGCCAATTGTGCTATTTCATGCATAAAATTACCGCATTATTGTTGGAATAGATGCCAGAGAGATATCTAAGCAGGGTGCAATCACTTCACTTTCTATCAAATTGGGCTCCTGAAAGGTATCATAAATTTTATTAGAAGGCAAGGGGCTAATGGCAGCCAATCAGTGTTAATGCTGATAAAATTGCTGTATTTTACATTATAAAAACCAGATGATATTTTTGTCAGAGGGCCACCTTTTGTTTTATTAAGAATGCATCATGGCAACTATATTGTAATCACATAAGATACTTAGGAAAGCTGACTGCCTTCCCCCAGATTGGGGGGTGGGGGGGCGGCATCTCTCTCGGGGTGCCCTGGCAGCCTTTGCTCTCTGCTGCCTGACTAATGGTAGTGTAAAATGAAGCAACAGAAAATGTATCCCCCACACTATGGGTACCGTAATTCAACTGCATGACGCTTTATTCTCTCAGGGTCCACTCTTTGGGAAACAAATATTAATGTTCCACTGTTCCCAGGTCCTTTATTGTGCTATAAAAATATTGTTTTCGATTAACCTGCCAATTGAATCTGGAGAGCTGGATGGTTTTTAAGACTCCCTTGCTTCTTCCTGAGGCACCACAGTAAAGAAAGAGTGGCAGAGTATGATGATACCGGAAAAAGAAAAGGAAACTTTGGTGCAGAGTTCTGGCCCCTTGGAACAGTGCTAAGTTGTGCTTTACTAAAAGTAACAATATTTTCCATGAGTTGAAGGCTGAAATGTGTGACCTTGGGCCAATCATTTAGCCACTCCAAATTCTTTGTGTCCTTATCTCTAAAATAATGGTATAAGATGTGATAGTTTCCAAGGTAACTTCCAGCTCTTAAAGTCCATATTCTCTCGATACAACACACACACACACACACACACACACACCTGGGAAAAATAACTTCCTTTCTTAACGTTGCCTCTATTGGTCAATTGTCACCTGGACTGAGAGAATTACTGAACTGAGAGAATCTGAGAGAATTACTATTGTTGTCAGAACTGAGGGAACATGGGCTGCGTGATATGGTCTTACGCTGGTGCTCTATTCCAGGAAGGACACCCTAGGACAATGCAGCTTTCTCCAGCATCTAGCAATAGTAAAAAAAAAAATTAAATAATCATGCCAATCCTCTCTCCGGCATCCAGAAATTTAGCACTTTTTGGATGCCTAATAAATGAGTTTGAGCTCCCTTATTTCTAACAACGAGATAAAAACCAAGATGCACTTTTACTCTTCTTTACCCTAAGACTTGTGTTGTCCTGTCATGGAACCAACCAGATGTAAACTCTTCAAGGGAACGGATGTATTTTCTACTTCGTTTGGACACTCTTATTGCTCAACAGTCAGCCGTCAGTCACATGTTTCTCTGTGACTCACTGGTTAATGGTCAGTGGTTGCTAGAACATGAAGAAACCATTAGTTGACTTACGTGATGGAGCACACCAAGCAATTGTGTTCGCTAGAGGAGCTGCATTCTTCCAAAGGAGGCAGTGCACATTAGATACTAAACAGAAATGTTGTGTTTACAATTATGCCTCCAATTTCTAGTCCCATTTGACTATCACTCTAAATCCAGTCAAAAAGAATAAGTTGTATGTATATATATATATATATATATTTTTTTTTACTTCATTTTAGGTTGACTGTGCTATTTCCTCATAGCACCACTGAAGACTGCTTTGTTCTGTGTGTTCTACCCTACTTGCTGGAGCTAGTAACTATACCACTGGTACAAGTATTCCTTGAAGACTGGGGATGTGTATTAACAAAGGACATATTTATGTGGCTAAACAATACATAAGTGTTTATATAAATCAAGTCACACACATTGTGTACAGTAACGAACTACCAACGTTCTGTGACTAATGTGACCAACGTTCTATAATATGGTACTAATCAGATAGTGCTACCATAATATGGTTGTAACAGGATGTGTGTCACACAGGGTACAGTCAACAGAGTGAATGGTGGTTCCATCAAACTGTGCATCTGATGTAGGGAGGAAGTTATCAGAAGGAAGGCACACATTTTTAGCTTCAGGAAGGCATTACCTACTCTCCCAGCCATGTACTCACAGAAAGAAGTCATATTTTTTCTGTCGTTTTTGTTTTTTAATTTGAACAAAGCAGCCATACATCTACAAGGCACTAGAAAAGCAAGTGATTTGAAAATCCACTAAGAACCCCTACATGCTGAGTCTCAAATGATCCCTAATTCAGTCAGTTTACACAAGCTACAGCACCTACAACCTGACACATTTTATATCTCCTGGGACAAATTATCCAGATCCGAGACTCCACTGCCACCAAATGAAACAAAGCTGTACGTCAATCCTCCAGTAAGACAATTTTTACTTAGACTGACCTGAGGTGGGGATATGGATTGAAACACACCCACACAGAAATGCTCAGATGCTCAGAAACAAATGAAACAACAAGTGAAGAGAACAAGAGGGGAGCCAGGAATGCGCCCACCAAACTGCATGAGCAGTAGAGAGGCACGCTATTCTGGTTATGTCAGAAGATGTCTTAATAAATTATGGAGATTTTTGCATTAGGGTCTCCTTGATTATTCCCACATTTACTGTCACCTTTACACCCAGCCTCAGAACAGTTTAAGAACAGTGTATGCATGATTCTGAAACGCATTAACTACAGCTGAGCAATTGCACCATTCAACCAGAATACAAATGGAACTCAAGGTAATGAATCCTTAAGTATGTATATGACAGAAGAATTGCCTCTTCTAGAAGGCCCTACAGTCAGCCAGTTAACACTCCATGTGGTACATGGTTTTAGAGGAACCAGTTATTATTTGGAGGAGTTCAAAATACCTAAGGCATGTTCCAAAGCTGGACATTGCAACTGGCACTGTCTTTCTGCATTCCATTTAAATGGCCAAATAATAAAAGTAGAACATGCTAATTAATACCTAATTAACCATGCAAGTGACAGGTACTCGTGACCCTTGTCTCATATCTGAATCACATTACCTTCCTAAGCCCTATCACCATCTCTTATATCATTCTTGAACCTCTGAAATTGATCGTCCCTCATCCCAATCCTAGGCCACCTTCTATTATCGACCCCTCTTCTCAGTAATTTAATGTCTGCTTTCAAGACACATGAAAAGGTGCCCGAAATCCAAATAGATGCTTCAAAATTCCATGTAACCAACATAGCCTAGATCTTCAAGGTGTTTAAAATATAGCTGGGAAATTGAAATTAAGCCCATTGGAAATATAAATAACAATAAATAGTCAACAAATATTGCAGTAGAAAAGTTGTCAAAAGCTGATATATGACTAATATCAAATAAGTGGATCTGAAAATTAACTGATCTAGGAGATCAAAGAAGGGAAGTCTGATCATAGGCTGTCATCAGTGATATGAGACAGAGGCTGATAGTACTGTCAAGAAAGAGAGGCACCCCAGGTTTCCTAATGGGAAATAGGAATCCTAAGATTCCATCTCACTCTTTCAGGATCCAAACATGGGTCTTTTGATGACATGGAAAATTGACCAAGCCACCTTATAGGTCATGAAACTCCTTTACCCATCTTATAGAGAATGTATTTATGAGTCAGGTGACACCCTAATTCAAGCTGTGGTCAGGGCATGAGACCAGATGAAATGACATGGTAATTTGGACACACACAAGTGTAAAGAAGTATATAGGGGCTTTGTTTCAATTTCTGATGATGGTTATTATCGACACCGTTTTACATTTTTAGATTTGTAAGATGGGTGGTAAACATTCTAGTCTACCTAGAGGGGAAGTTTAATGGAAGAGAAGAATGACATGGGTAACAGGTGGGTGAGATGATGGAACCCTGGAAGTTTTACTTACTTCTATAAACTAAGAATTCAAGGAAAGTTTTAGCAAATGAATCATGTAAAGAAAGTGGGTTTGCAGACTCAAAACGGGAGACTTGGACAGATTACGTGTATGTGGATGATGACATATTTATGTAGCCTGCAGCTAGTATTTCTGTAAAATTATTTGTGATCTCCTGAAACTTCCATGGTAACAATAACATAATATGTGAATCCTCAATGGGCTAAATCTTTCATGACTCCATCCACATGCTGATTACATGAAACCTCGGTAATATACCCACGCCCAATATATCTTAAAGTCCTGATTGGTTTACAACCTTGCAATCTATTGGAACCCATTTATTATCTTTTCTATAAAATCAGACATCTTGAGTTGCCTCTGACGCTGGATCTAAAGAGTTGAAAGAAGAGGAGTTTAGACCACAAGAACCTTTTTGCACAGAGGATATAATGCAAGAAGAGATGAGCAAAACAATAAAAGGATCTGACTGTCCCATCCCTACTATATGAAATTCAGTTAAAAATATAACGCCAGGATTTTTAATAAAGGGATGGAAGTATGCAGCTCCTGTCCTTGAAGATTCTAGTGCCAGATGAGCCTTTACAATTCAGACCTTGGGAAAAAGGGGGAGGGATATGGAAAAAAAAGAACTAATAAATTCCTAAAATATGACAAGTGACAGATCTTTGCCTGGTTAACTGGCTATGCAAAGATTTTAGCAGATTCTTCTGTCATTCCCAATTCTTCTTATTCATAAGAATTTTATAATATTTAAATGACACAAGGGAGGGCAATACCATATTTGCTTTGCAAAATGTTTCAAGATGTGCAGTCATAGGATACTGTACTGTACTGTTTCTACCATACGGCAAAAATAAAGTTGTGTAATCAACTCCAAATCAGAAAACAAAAAAAACACAATTATTTTTTACTGTTTATAATATAGTAACATTATCAAAAGAATGGTACATATGCTTAGAGCTGTTTTCAGCTAAAATGCCTAAAGGGCATCAGTCATTGAATTGCTGCAACCACTTGGTCTCCCTTTCCACCTGTCTTTGTTTCTGAAACCCTACCACACTTTATGTCCATTTTTCCTTTGTCTTTCTGTCTACTATTTTTGTCTCCTTCTCCCTTCTCTGTGTCTTTCTTCATATTGGGTTCTCGCTTCTTTCTAAAGTATTCATGTCCCTCTCAACATCCCCACCCCAATAGGCACTTCTCCCTTAGCTGGCATACACCTCTCTGCTTCCCTTACCCTGAGAAAGGAAAATCAATGTCTTTGCTTAGCCACTTACTTGCATTTCCTTCCAATATATTCTTTAAAAATTCCAAGTGAAAACAAGACATTCAAGCCAAACACAAGGGAAAATTTTGCCATAAAGCTGAAATAAAGTGGTAAAAATTAAAGAAAAAAATATGTACTCAAGTTAGTGGAATTATTTTAAAGAACAATTATCAGTGTAGAGAAGGAACAAATAGACTGGTTTAAGAAGCTGTCACAATTTTGATGAATGACTGAAATGAAAGCTTCTAAAATAATCAATTAGCTCACAGATTGAAGTGCCCACTGTGGGATGAGAAAGAGGGCCTAGCTTGAACCCTGCCTCTACACTTCATGGCCTTATGTCCTCTCTAAAGCAATTTTTTTTTAAATGCATCCTCTGTAGGACTCTGTTTAGTCATCAACAGCAACAACAAAAATACCATGGTATCTGAACTATGATAACGTAAGGAAGGAACTTAGCAGAGTCTCTAGCTCAGTACATGTTCAAAAATGTTAGTCATTATCATCCGTATAATGGTTTTATTACTTTTATTGGCTACAAGAATAACGATTTTCAGATTAAATATTCAGTCTCTTAAAAGCAACTATCTATTCAGAGTTTCATGTTGCTTTCTTCCATGAAATTTAACTAGCTTTTACTTGAATTTTATTTGTACAAATGTATATATGTATACAATCTAATAGGCAAATTTTTCTCAAAATTGATGAGCAAAGTAACAGTATTTAGCTTCACCTATCTGCACTCTAAATTCCCACTCCTAGAAGTAATGATTTTGTATTTTTTCATACTTTTTGAAAGTCTCCCTCCCATATATCTAAATAACTTGCTTATCCTAATTTTTTTTTCCAATTTTTGTTATTATCTGTTTAATTCCTGCTCTGGAAGGCGAGAATCTGGCTCTCTTCATTTTTCCACATATTCAGAAACACATCATATTTCTACTTTTCTTATTCTCCCAATAGTTTGTCACAATTTTTAGTTAAAGGAATGTTCAGTGTTTAAATAGTTATGACTGTATAAATATCACTCACAGCTGAACCCACTTAGTGTATGATGAGATTTACTTTCTTATAGTACTTTACAGGAGTTAATATTTACCTGGTTATTTTCAGTTACTTAGTGCTCTATGTACTTATTACTAATTCACCCTGAACTCTCCAACGGAAATGGAAATCTTGTCTCCATATGTTTAAACATATCAAATATTCTACTAGTTTCATTTCTTATTTGTACACAACCCTCCTAGGGCTTTCCATCCTCCAGCTCTAATATGAACTGATTGTTCTCTGGGCTGTTACAACACTATCATCCTGATGTCCCTCTTCACAATCATCCTGGGATTTCTGCTCCTCTCTGGTATTGGATCTTCTATTTCCGATGTTTCTTTCTTCTCTTTATTGGTGTCAGCCCTAATTTTAGTGGGTATATTTATGCAATATATTTTTTGTAAAAGAGTGCAAAAAGCAGGATTTCTTTTTATTTGGATATGTCTTTATTCCAGGAGTCAACAAACTGTAGCCTGTGGGCTAAA